>NW_008795948.1:1097683-1103385 GCF_000699145.1 Aptenodytes forsteri
ACAGACAGTCTCACTCCCTCAAGATGTGAAACTTTACCAATATATAGATGATATCCTAGTCAGAGGGACATCCCTGAAAAAGTGGGATAAGCGGCAGCAACAGTGTGGCAGGCACTATATAAAGCAGAAGTTGAAGTTCCACCTGAAAAATGTCAGGGACCAAGTACAGAAGGAAAATTTTTAGGTACTTTGTGGATTGCAGATAGTGCAGCAACTCCACCAGACACCCTAAGTGAAATAGAACAATTGCAGATGCCCCAGTCTGGGAAAGAATTACAACAGCTTATGGGTACTTTAGGGTACTGGAGGAAACCCGAACCATTGCTCGCCCACTGTACTCACTTTTACAAAAGGGAAAACCGTGGAAATGGAGCCCGAAACATGAAGAGGCAGTCAAAACTCTAATACAGGAATTAAAACCATATCAATCATTGGGACCAGTACACCCTCGCGACCCTATTATAGCCGAATGGGGCTTTGCAGAACATGGTGCTTACTGTAACCTCTTCCAAACTGGCCCTGACAGACCAAAGAAGCCTTTAATGTTTAGCTCGACTGTATTTAAAGAGACAGAACAGAGATATTCCGAGTGGGAAAAGGGACTTTTGTCTTTAGTCCGAGCAGTTAAACAAGTTGAGCCACTAAGGGGTAACCGGACCGGAAAAACCCCGCCAAGACTTGGATTGTTTTCCCTTTCCAGGAATGACACCGGGAATGATACCAGCACACCTCCCCTGGAGAGCGGGTTAACCGTCCAAGGATTGCTTATCCTTCTCGCAGGAGTAATCACCACCAGCATGAACCAAATTCAGTTCACATGTCAACAAGCTCAACCCACAGGGTGGAGACCCTCACTTCTTTTATTTATGCTAATCAGTGAGGTAACCATACATGTTTCTCAGTTGTGGGTGCAATCTACTGTAACAGCAATTATAAGGGAAGGCGATGAGGGCACCTTGCCCAGCGAGATTCGAAAGGTAATCTGGGATAACGCAACTGAATTTGAAAGGGAATTCCCGTCTTGGTGGCATCTAGTTAATTTCACTTACGACCCCACCGACAGCAAAGCCACAGCCTTTGTTTTGACAATCCGCAATGCTTCGGTATACGCCATATACCCAACCATTGAGCTGGGATTATATCACAATGGAACTGTCCTCTATCCGTTAGGACATAGGATATGGGCCCAACAAAATGGGAACAAATGGCAAACTATTGCTGTTGATGCATGTGTTGTACGGGAACAACAGGGATTTATTTGTGAAAGTAATACCATTAAGGCCCAAGACACTTGACTTGACACTGAACAAAATGGTTTTTATTTTGATACACATCCTGATGAAACCCCCGAAACTGTACTTGTCTATGTTGGAAATGGATGTGTTTGTATGAGAACCCTTTGTGATTCTATATTTACAGACAACACCACTGCAGAGACATATAATCACTCAAATATCTGTATTTGTAATTTTACCAAAATTATGGGATGCGACTTTAACTGTTCAGCTCCTGCCACAACCCACCAACTGTTACAATCTAACTATACATTGTGTCGAGATTTATTGCCTACCCCTGTTGGAATGAATCTGTCATTGGTGAGAAAACTGTTGCAACAGGATGACCTGAGTCAATTGCTAAAACGAATTCAGAACAACAGACAAAGGACCCTGATTACCATCCATCCTGATGCAGAAGAGATACACCATGTCCTAGAAAGAGTGAAGAAAGATGGAGAACATCACTGGTGGGCAACTCTCTTTGGATGGTCACTAACAGCAACTGGAATTTTGAATTTGATGCTGCATCCAGTTGTAGTTTTGTTAGTTTTAACCTTATTATGTTTATTGCTTATCATCATCCTGTATATCAACATTTGGCAAAAGATGAGACAAATTATGTCAATCCAACATGTAAAATGTATACAATCAACTGATTTTGTATGTGAACTGGTATAGAACTAGCATTAATTGTGACACAAAATAAACAACTTATCAGATAATTGGACTCGTACCGCTGATCTGCAATACACCACATATTTATGACATACAGGCAAGAGGTAACCGTACTACCACTCTATGAGTTGATAAAGTGGATTGACTGTAGTCATGGGGTGGTGTGTGACGGGTGCACTCGACCCCTTAACCAAACTAGTGGTAGTTTGGTACAGGCTCCAAAGGAGGTAAAGGCCTGAGCCGTAGCCAGGCCAAGAACTCCTCTAGTTCCAATCTGTTCCCTGAGAACCCACAAAGGAGCCGAGTGACACAGTGAACATCAATGCGTATGAGCTTGGAACACCGATCATGCGATTAACACACGAATAGCGGTATTGAGATTTAGGTCTGTCCTTTTTGGGGTTTAGCCAGGCAGGCAATTTAACCTCTACAAACATGTTTAAGAGTTTGAAACAATTCTCTTTTCAAACTGTGGGTGTGTGAGGGAGGGGAGAAGGAATAAAAACCTTATTTCTGTTATGGAATTGACATTCTATAACATTTTATTTAAAAAAAGAATCAAAATGTTCCTCCCCACAAGAAGTGTTTCATTGTTGAACTAAAAATTGTTCTCCAGGCACCAGGAATTCCTCCAGGAATATGGGATCTACACGGTGACACTTCTGATTGCATTCCCAAGGAATATAGGATGTTCTTACTGATGCTCCTGGTTGCCAGGCTTTGGAAACTTGGGACTCTGATGCCCCCGGCTCCATAACCAGCCTGCTAAGGAAGGGAGAGGAATAGCTGGTGTTGAGAAGGTGGCAGAAAGGAACCGAGGCAAGTTTTGTCAGAATTATATTGTTCCCACAAGTTTGGATGAACTGGAGATATGTTCCAATGGAAAAGCATCCCTGGGCTGGGGGTGAGGGTGGGTGGCTCGGAGGCGGTTGACATGGACCCATCCTCTGTGGTCCCCTTCATCCCGCACTGCAGCACGGGTTGGTGATGCTGGTGCCTGAGCTGAAGCTGCACAGCGTCCAGCTTGCTCTGAGCACAGGCTCAGTAAGTCTGACATCAATGGAGACATCCCCTTAAGGACTGTCTTTCAGAGGTGCTACTGAGCGCTGGCATTTTCCCCTGCCAGCTGTTGAGAATTTTTCCAACCTATATGCAAAAGTCCTTTAGGGAAAGGTATTTATTAGGCTAGTGTGGAGATCATCTCTCACTAAATATTACATTTCTTTCTTCTAAACAAGAGGAGCCTAATTCATCCTCTCTGCAGTATTGTTCTATAAATCTTTTCTCATTTACTTTCTTGGTGTTATTTTCTCTATATGTCCATCTGCAGCAGTAGCTCCAATGTGCTGGCAGTGTGTTGCTTGCCCCAGCACAAGGGCAAAAACAGACAGCACTGTAGCCTGGTACTTCTGTAATGAATCTGATCCTGCTAAAGCTGAAGCCCGTGACGAAGCTTCAGAGGTACTAAACTGATCTTAATGTATCATCTGTCCTGAGAGAGGTAATGGAGAAGGTGTACCAGTACAAGGCTCTATTACTACATGCAATTTGGGGAAAAGTAAAACCAGAAGACTCCAAATGAACAAATACCCAGTGAGCAGACATGAGCAGAGAAATACAGAAATGACACAAGGAAAGTGTGAGTATTCAGAAGCATGCCTGCTAAAAGAGTAGGGTCATGTAGGAGATGATGATATCTGCTCCTGTCATTCACACTACGGTACGGTTACCCACAGGGATGATGTTTAATTTGAAGATAACCTTCACTAACCATTGCATACAGAATATGTCACAAGGTAAATTGAACAGCTAGACATATAATCAGACAGAACGGCACACTAAAATAATTAAATACAGGCAGCTCCAGGATGCTCTCTGCTTAATGTAGAATGCTAATTGGTGTTCGAATAACACACGGTGTGTGTTGAAGAAAGACAGTGTAACTAATGTACCTGTATGTTGTGTGTAATAATACAGAATGAGACCTTGAGGGTACATCATCCCCTGAGGATTTCACGCTGCCAACAGCTGATACCAATAACAACAGAGAAATGTATTTCCCTTGATATTTTCCTGACATATTCTGTCCCAGTTCCTGCTTCACTGCAATCTGTGAGAAGCTTTAAGTGATATTGTACACTGGAATGAAATGTAACTTATGAACTGCTGATGTCATCTTTTCAGCAGTAGAAACACAGCAGATAGAATTGTGATACCACAGACTTTATAAATCCCTGCTTGTATGCTCTCATCCAGTTGCTTTAAAAAATCTAAGCAACCTTTTCTGTATGGAAAATATTTTTCCTAGTATGATTTTATGATGCTTCAGTTTTTAACAGCTGCAGTTTTCTGACTTCAAAGTACATTGAAGCAAACTTGTGTTGATGTAGAAATACTGTTAAAGTCTTCTTTTTAAAGAAATTGATAAATACATTCATTTTCACATTTTTGTCTGAAAGTAGGTTAATGGCAAGCCCTGTATGTATTTTTTGTTGTCAGTATACTTAACTGGTAACTAATAAAATATTTTGAGGTAAAAGTTACTTCATATATATTCAGTCCAAGACAAAATATTTAAACTAGACTGTGGAAAACATTTGCATTGAAAATACAGCGTAGGAAAAGCACTCCTAGAACAAACAACCTCCCACCCCCACCTGCAAAAAACAAAACCAAAAATGGAAGACTAGTTGTAGTACACACTTACAAGGAAATATTGTGGTCTGAGCAGTGGTTATACGTGTTGGATGGCGCTACCCCTACTCACGACAAACAGTATGTTACTGTTCTAAAACATTTGCATTGAAAATACAGCGTAGGAAAAGCACTCCTAGAACAAACAACCTCCCACCCCCACCTGCAAAAAACAAAACCAAAAATGGAAGACTAGTTGTAGTACACACTTACAAGGAAATATTGTGGTCTGAGCAGTGGTTATACGTGTTGGATGGCGCTACCCCTACTCACGACAAACAGTATGTTACTGTTCTTTAACTAGATAAAAGGAGCATTTATGAAGTAGAGTGCTACTGAGTGTGAATGGATAGAAAAACTGCGTCCGTATGCATATGGAGATATTTGAGATGGTGTTCTCTATATTTTAAAAAAAGTCTCTTAAAACTGGTATTCTTATTCCTTAAAATGCTGCTCTGAGCATGAGAGCTACAAGTATAGTAAAATATTTATTTTCATGCATAAGCACAATACATTGGAAATAGTGTTCTTCTGCAGAACGATTTTTGCTCTGTCCTCCTCCTAGAGGATTTCCAATGAAAGACCAGAAATCCATTTTGCATCCCTAAGATTCATTTCAGTTGACACTAAGGACAGCTATTTTGCCACTCCCACTTGTAGCAGAAAAGGAAAGTAAGGTAAAACAGTGTCATAGAAGATTAACTAAGGTTTTCCCGGGTTTTAAACTAAAAATGGAAATTCTTTGAGCTGGCCTCCTGCAGTTTAACACCATGTGCAATTAATTTCCTCTAATTCTGTTTGAATGGCTTACTTATTCATGAAAGAAGAGAAAAAAAGAGAAAAGAAGAGAAAAGAAAAAATAAAAGAAAATAAAGGAAAAGGAAAGGAAAGGAAAGGAAAGGGAAAGGAAAGGAAAGGAAAGAAAAAAAAAGGAAAGGAAAGGAAAGGAAAGGAAAGGAAAGGAAAGGAAAGGAAAGGAAAAGGAAAAGAAAAGAAAAAAAGAAAAGGAAAGAAAAGAAAAGGAAAGGAAAGGAAAGGAAAGGAAAGGAAAGGAGA
>NW_008795948.1:1103426-1124570 GCF_000699145.1 Aptenodytes forsteri
AGAGGAGAGGAGAGGAGAGGAGAGGAGAGGAGAGGAGAGGAGAGGAGAGGATCACTTGAATGACTCCAAAGAAGAAATGTTTTGCTGTCTTTCAAAACAAAAAGACTTCAAAGGCCTGGTAAGTCACGCTTCCTATGTAAGGAGCTTCCTCAGACTGTGGCAAGAGCTCTGCCCAGAGGGCTTACAGGCTTGAAGTGGAAATCCCTAAGTACTGAAATACTCAAAGATATTATGGTACCTAGTTCCCACCAGTATCAAGGAGAGCTGGGTACACACAGGACTAATAATCTAGAGTAAGACAGGTGATACTGCTACCAATACTATCTTCAATAGTATGCATTAGGAACAACCCAGTATGCCTGATCTGCAGAGGAGATGGCTGCTCCCATTCCTACTTTAAAGAGTTTGGCTTTTAAGTTCAGTACGGGTGGTTTTGGGTCTTACAAATCCCACATTTTTTCCTTACAGATGATGAAAACAATAGTAGTTCAAAATGAACTATTCCTTCCTCGCTAACTTATAGCATCTCTCATTTTCATATCCCAGCTGCTAAAGCATGTTAAGCTTGCAAATGCTGGTATTATTTCCATCAAGAACACCTAGAAATAGAAAATGCTGACTGAAAGGCCCTGCACTGAAGGGCCAAGAAGAAGGGATTCAAATATGTTCATTTTAACAAATAACAATTATTGTTTTAAACTTTATTTACTGAATAAAATAGCAATGCCCAACAGGCATTTTAGGAACTGGTAACAATAGCTATAATCTGCTTCCCAAAACTCAGAACATCTTGTATTCTTATTGAAACAATAACAATTTTCATAATGGATAGGCCTGTCGAGTAGAAAGGAAAAGAATAATTCAAATAATGATGATTACAATATGTGCCAGATATGAGCAGACAATGTCACATACATAGATTCTCTTCCAGTCTGTTCACAGCTATTCCCTTTGGTGTTGTCATCTCATGATAAATTCTGTTTACATCCTCTTACTTGAAATCCCTTTATTGAAAAGTCCCAAAATACAATACAATGCATTTTGGAGATCCTTAGTAAGAAAAAGATTGTGGCAGATTCTTTGCACTAGCATGCTTCACTAGGTGAAACAACAGGAAACCTCTGATCATCTTGAGGGTGACCTCACTGCTCTCTACAGCTTCCTGAGGAGGGGAAGTGGAGAGGGAGGTGTTGAGCTCTTCACCCTGATATCCAGTGACAGGACGCGTGGGAATGGGTCAAAGCTGCGCCAGGAGAAGTTTAGACTGGACATTAGGAAGCATGTTTTTACCGAGAGGGTTGTCAAACACTGGAACAGGCTTCCTAGAGAGGTGGCTGATGGCCCAAGCCTGTCAGTGTTTAAGAGGCATTTGGACAATGCTCTTAATAATATGCTTGAACTTTTGGTCAGCCCTGAATTGGTCAGGCAGTTGGACTAGATGACCACTGTAGATCCCTCCTAACTGAAATATTCTAGTCTAGTCTAGTCTATTGAATGCTTCATGCAGTAGCCATAGATGCTTACAAGAAGACAAAATCAGCTTCTCAGTCACTTTCCAAGAAGGATGAAAAAGAAGGGCCTAGGCATCTGTTGACCTGGCTAACTCACCACACCAGGGATGATACACGTTTTCCAAATCACCATCTACCTCTGCTTTCCATGAGGGTGTCTTAGTCCAAGTCAGGGCTGACTTAGAGATGCCTAAGTGCAGGATTTACCAAGCATACGCACCTACAACATTGTTGGATGCTTTGTGTTATCTAGGACATGTGTCCTTCCAGAGGGCAGCCAGCATAGCCCACCTGAAATGACCATGCCTGAAGTGACAGTAATTCCCTGTGTTTGATCACTCCAGATCTGCTCCAATAGACCAACCACAGAAAACTTTTGTCAGTTCACCTCCAAAAGTTTGACCGCTCTTGCCAGACCAGGATATAGTCTGCATATTACTGAGCACAATTTATCAGCTGATTTATTAACCATTCACATACACTTGGAGAAAAAGTGAGAGAATGAGCACTCATAGGCACAATGGTCTCCAAAGAAATTTAAAACTCAAAGCACATGAAATGGATGTGCATTAGAAATAGCTGTGCACATCAGTTATACTCCTAATCAATCAGACCCAAAGCCAAGACTGTCGTTCAGATGACTTCATCTATACAAATTTCCTTTAGGAAAAAAAATGGTTCCACGATCTTTAATGAAGAAAATGAGTGTGTTTGTCTTTAAATTGAACTTAACATAAGCATCACAGATATCTTTCAGCTACAAGAGTTAAAAGATACAGAAATAAAAATGGCCATGGATCGGCTAAGAAACCTTATTTCACCATCAAATGCTTTACTACACTGTGATCACATTGGTTGGAGAGCCAAGCTGTTAACTTCAAGCCAATATAGATGTAGTTTAGTGTTTACTTATATGTAGATGTTCTGCACAAAACTTTGGAATAAAATAAAACAGATTTTGCTCTGAAATGTGAAATAAGTTACTTAAAATGCATGACCTCAGTGTGCTTGAGAAAAATATTTTTAATCTACATGTAGCCATTTTTTCACCCTTGCCTCCAGCCACAAGGTCAATGGTTGTTTTTTTCATCAGGCAGGTAATACATAAGGAAAGGTAACGTTGAAGTATATGTGCAGTGAAATATTTAGCCAAACAAACACTATCCTAGATTACGTATGGATAGAAAGTACTGTTTAAAAGAAAGATAAAAATATCCCCTAAGAGAAAGAGAATTTTCAATGCGCTGCAAAAACATGCTGTGCTCCTTCCTCTGCTTTCTTCTTCACCATTCTGATTTCTAATATACCCTTAAAATATTTAGAAGTGTTTCCCTGAAGGACTTTCTGGCTTCTCTAACTCTTATAACTCTCAAAAATTTGGAACTTTCTCCTGCTATTTAATAGCATCATATAATAGAGCATATGCATTTCGGCTGTCACTGGTAGTTACATCAGTCTCTGTGTGATTTAAGATTCATGCATTATGTTCATTCTTTGTATTTATTCTAAAAAGGCATTTACAGAGTTTTAAGCAGGTAATTTCACTTACCTTATCTTTGCTCCCTCTAGTTAGCAGCCCAGTAGGAAAAAAAATCACTGTTCTGACAGAGATGAGGATCAATTTGAAGCTGAATTTTACAGCATGTAAAACTCTGATGAAAATCAACACACAGAGGTGTTGCTCGGTGGCAATGTTGCAGGACTCCACCAGAATTCCAGCTGGAGTCAACACCATGAGTAGATTCTGTTTCAACAGCAGCATTCAAGATTATTTTCTACCACTGTAAGGTGTTGCCATGTGTTGCCAAAAAGATGACGTTCAACAACACAAATTTGCAGAACAAAGCAGGGAAGTGCATAAGCTGTGTTTTGTACATGAGTTTTTATGAATCCTATAATTTTCAGTCTAATAGTAGAACCACTAGAAAAGGGTTTATCACAGTTTTAGAAGTGTTGTCTCATTCTTTGCTGAACCACTCCATGATTCAGTTAATTTTCAGTGTAAAACTGAAACCTCTGTTCAGCATTTATTTGGTCGCTTTTAATAGAAGATGTGAAGGTCCTATTCTCCTGTATATGTTACGTGTAACTCCTCTCAAACCAAAGGGAATTATCTGTGCTCTGCAGGGAGATAAACTGACTGTGAGCTTTGCAAACTGCAAAACAATGGAAAGGAAAAGTAATAGCCCATGCTTAAGATAATATCTGCAGTTGTGCACAACACTCTGTGAATTCCATCTCATATTATAGTACTATAATAAAGATGGATCTCTTGTAGAAAATTCGGTTTAGACAATCATCTTGAGTTCAGAGATCAGAGGAACAACCTCTACTTAATACCATTAGGGAAGTGGACCCAGTAACTCTTTTTAACTCTTGTTTAAGTGCTCAGAAGTTAACTGGAATGGGAGTCCTCCTTCTCTGACACTATACCGCCAAAGTGCACCAAAGCTCCCACCTGGGCTATAGTTATCAGTTGTCTCCCCATGGAAACCAGGGAGCAGGAGCTGGTCGGTGCTTGCTCAGATGATACATCAGCTAGAAGTACTTGGAGTCTGCACCTGCAGCTCGCAAGGCAGGAGTGCCCCTGAATGCACACCCTGGAGACCACCACAGCACCATTTCTGTGTCGTGCAGGTCCTGAGGGCAACTGAACTCACAGTCTTTAGCAATCCTCAATCCCAGTAATGTTTACCTTTGCTCGGCACTTGCATTTTAGACTGGTGAGTACCTCAGCTGCTCAGGCCTGGGATCCCCATGCAGAAACACATGTTTCAGTCTGTGTAGGCAGGTACCTAGAGACCTGAGACAGGGAGGTGTTTAAGATTTCATGGCAGGACCTTCTGGTATAAGGACCCAAACTTTGGCATATCCTGAGCAAATTCACACACAGCCAGTACTGAGATCATCACCAAAGGCAGCAGCTATGGGCACATTCCCTCGGAAACCTCTCTAGGAAAGCTCATCTTTGCCAAACAGCTTTAATCCAGAGAGTGACAAAGGATCAAGAACCTTCTCACCCTGAGGAAATCCAAGCCCACTTTTTGAGAGAAAGAGGTAAACCCCCAGGCTATTGGCTGGACTGGGCAGCAGGACAGGGACTGTTAGCCCTCCTGCTGAAGTCGAACCGTTGTTTCCTCTGGTGTGCAAAAGTCAAAACATCAGCAGGAGAGCAAGCTAAATGGCATTGGACTGCACAGACTCATGGTTTTGATACTCAGCTGGAAAGATGGAACTGGCTCTGCTCCCAGGACTATTCCCGTTCACGTTATGCAGCTCTAAAATGTAGCCAGCAACGCAGAGCAGCTGAAAAACCACCAAATGACCCAAGATCAAGGGAAAGCAGGACAAAAGATCTGGTATTCCTCTTCCACATTAGGTCCCTGCCACTGTATTGTAGAAACAGACTCCTTCCCGCTTACTCTTCTCCTGGTTTGTTGAGGTCTGCCCCTTGGCTACAGGGTGGGGTACCTTCAAGAACAGGGAGGAAAAATGCCATCCATGAAAGAGGCAGAGGTCTTCAACTCTAATGGTTAAACAGGGGTGGAATGTTGAACAGGGGTTGGCATTGCTGGTTGTCTTCCTGCTAGTAACAGGAGGCTGTGAATTCGAATTACCTCTGGAGAAGTAAGGAATCTTACTGATGTTTTCCATTTCCCACGCACATATTCAAACACCTACATTCAAACACCTGCATTCTTATGCAAAAAGCAACTTTCTAGTAATCTGAGTGGGTCTTAGAAATGGTGATTCTTGCTCAGTTAGATAGCTATATTCACAAGACGAGCTGATGTTTTGAGTGGGTAAAAGCTACACATTTACAATCTTGAATCAGAAGTCTGAACTCCCTTAAGGAAGAGATGAGAAACACTCACGTAATTTTTGTTTTCTATTGACAAGCCCTTAGCCCCTTGGAGACATCTGACTATTAATCAATCATGCAGGAGAGAAAGGTGCCTAATCTAAGCACTCTAAATCCCCCTACTATATCTCTGCTCCTACTAAACTGTCTCATCTGCTGGGTTAATGCAAAGCAAATTACTTTCTGTAGTGCAGCGTCTATCTATGAGCAAATAAGGGGAAAAAGAATTTTGTTAGCATACACAGAACGTGCCATCACTCACTGTCAGGTATGCTGCAGATATACTTGAAAAGTAGAGTTTCTGTAATCTGTACCCTATTTCTTACCATTTTCTCTAGAGGAAATAAAGTCTGCAGTCTTCTGTGATGACGAATTTCTGCTGTGCCACAAAAGTGATGTGGAAGGGAGCCCTGGCATCTACGAAGTCCTGCCATTGCCCATCATTCATGTACATGCACTTAAAAAGCAGAAGATCTGGTGCAATTACACTGGCTTGGTAGATCTAAATGCACTGCATGTGCAAGGTAGAGCGCTGTGACATGCCGTAAACTTCTCTAATTTCTGCTGTATTTTGACAGCTACGTATAACAGGCAGGCCTTTTAAGTAGCCCATTCTGGTTTCTGGTTTCAAACCACTATATATGTGAAATTAGAAGTAGGAGATGGTTTGTTATTCTTCCCCCTTCAACACGAACTTAATCTGTTGATTTCAGTCAATAAACTCATAGTAATGCGGTAGGCAGAAACTCACCTATTAGAGAAGCTTGCTTTTTCAGACCAACACTATGCTAGAGATCACTGGATCATTTCAGGTATTTTCTTCATTTTAAAAAATACTATAAGGACCCAAACTTTGGCATATCCTGAGCAAATTCACACACAGCCAGTACTGAGATCAGCACCAAAGGCAGCAGCTATGGGCACATTCCCTCGGAAACCTCTCTAGGAAAGCTCATCTTTGCCAAACAGCTTTAATCCAGAGAGTGACAAAGGATCAAGAACCTTCTCACCCTGAGGAAATCCAAGCCCACTTTTTGAGAGAAAGAGGTAAACCCCCAGGCTATTGGCTGGACTGGGCAGCAGGACAGGGACTGTTAGCCCTCCTGCTGAAGTCGAACCGTTGTTTCCTCTGGTGTGCAAAAGTCAAAACATCAGCAGGAGAGCAAGCTAAATGGCATTGGACTGCACAGACTCATGGTTTTGATACTCAGCTGGAAAGATGGAACTGGCTCTGCTCCCAGGACTATTCCCGTTCACGTTATGCAGTTCTAAAATGTAGCCAGCAACGCAGAGCAGCTGAAAAACCACCAAATGACCCAAGATCAAGGGAAAGCAGGACAAAAGATCTGGTATTCCTCTTCCACATTAGGTCCCTGCCACTGTATTGTAGAAACAGACTCCTTCCCGCTTACTCTTCTCCTGGTTTGTTGAGGTCTGCCCCTTGGCTACAGGGTGGGGTACCTTCAAGAACAGGGAGGAAAAATGCCATCCATGAAAGAGGCAGAGGTCTTCAACTCTAATGGTTAAACAGGGGTGGAATGTTGAACAGGGGTTGGCATTGCTGGTTGTCTTCCTGCTAGTAACAGGAGGCTGTGAATTCGAATTACCTCTGGAGAAGTAAGGAATCTTACTGATGTTTTCCATTTCCCACGCACATATTCAAACACCTACATTCAAACACCTGCATTCTTATGCAAAAAGCAACTTTCTAGTAATCTGAGTGGGTCTTAGAAATGGTGATTCTTGCTCAGTTAGATAGCTATATTCACAAGACGAGCTGATGTTTTGAGTGGGTAAAAGCTACACATTTACAATCTTGAATCAGAAGTCTGAACTCCCTTAAGGAAGAGATGAGAAACACTCACGTAATTTTTGTTTTCTATTGACAAGCCCTTAGCCCCTTGGAGACATCTGACTATTAATCAATCATGCAGGAGAGAAAGGTGCCTAATCTAAGCACTCTAAATCCCCCTACTATATCTCTGCTCCTACTAAACTGTCTCATCTGCTGGGTTAATGCAAAGCAAATTACTTTCTGTAGTGCAGCGTCTATCTATGAGCAAATAAGGGGAAAAAGAATTTTGTTAGCATACACAGAACGTGCCATCACTCACTGTCAGGTATGCTGCAGATATACTTGAAAAGTAGAGTTTCTGTAATCTGTACCCTATTTCTTACCATTTTCTCTAGAGGAAATAAAGTCTGCAGTCTTCTGTGATGACGAATTTCTGCTGTGCCACAAAAGTGATGTGGAAGGGAGCCCTGGCATCTACGAAGTCCTGCCATTGCCCATCATTCATGTACATGCACTTAAAAAGCAGAAGATCTGGTGCAATTACACTGGCTTGGTAGATCTAAATGCACTGCATGTGCAAGGTAGAGCGCTGTGACATGCCGTAAACTTCTCTAATTTCTGCTGTATTTTGACAGCTACGTATAACAGGCAGGCCTTTTAAGTAGCCCATTCTGGTTTCTGGTTTCAAACCACTATATATGTGAAATTAGAAGTAGGAGATGGTTTGTTATTCTTCCCCCTTCAACACGAACTTAATCTGTTGATTTCAGTCAATAAACTCATAGTAATGCGGTAGGCAGAAACTCACCTATTAGAGAAGCTTGCTTTTTCAGACCAACACTATGCTAGAGATCACTGGATCATTTCAGGTATTTTCTTCATTTTAAAAAATACTACAGTAAACTATGGACATATGGATATGAACTGATCTGAAGTGAATAGATCGCAGACAAAATTCTTCTCTCATCTGGAGTAGATTCATTGGCTTCAGTGGAACTATTCTGGATTTACAGTGATGTAATTTGGAACAGCATCTGGCTTCAGATATATAAGAAGGGCTCGTTGTAATGGTTTATATCACTGACTACTTATTGCATACTTTTGCTGTGCTTTTCTTAGCTCTTATTAGCTACACATAATTGTTGGTTTCACATCTTTTATATTTCACATAAGGCCTGTAAAAGCCTTAGAGAAGGGGGAAAGTATACATTTCCTTCAGATCACCACTGTGTGGCACCTCTCATAAGTTAGTTAAAAACACAGTCTACGATTATCTTCTCTTTTTATTTTGGGTATTATATTATGGAACACAGATAAAGGAAAAGCCTTCTCTCTTATGTCTGCTCTTCACATAGAGCAAGTCAGTGCAGCAAGCCAGTGGCGCTTACCTGGCAAACACCCTTTAATTCATGTGACTTTTTCCATAAAGCCTCCTCTCTTCTTTGAGCAAAAGTATGTTGTGTGAACAGGTATCCATTCTAGTCACCTTAACACAGGTTCGTTATTATTCGCTTATAAACTAATTAGTACAGGGCAGAACCTGCCTCCTCTCAAACCTGTGGCCAAACTCTGCCTCTCTTTACTCCAACATGGCATGCACTCAATATCACTGCAGGGTAAAAAGGAGAGGTAGGCTGAAAGTTACTATTCCCCTGTCACCCTGCGGATATCTTTAGTATGTCCTTTCTTCCTTGTCAGGCTTTCAACATCATGTTTCGTGCACCCTGACCGTGAGCTCTGAGTACAATCTTCTCTGCCTTCAGAACCCGTTAATATGATGTTTTGAATTTTAATGAAAGAGGGTTTAATAAAACTACAAGGCAATGGGGAATAAATACGCAAATACACTAAATACCATTAAGAAATCAACTTTTGCTATTATACCACACATGCAACAGTTGTTTTCTGTTATGTATTGCAAAACTATAGCATCTGAGCTTTTAATGGCAAAGCTGTACTTTGCAAATATGTTCGGAAATATTCACACATGTTTCTGTTTAATCTTACGACACTTGTTTTTCCAGCTTGAAAATTTAATTCCAAGATCATAATTTACTTAATTAATGTTAGATATGTAATTAATATATTGGTTTAGTCCAAGTGGTTACAAGGACAGTTGTGGCTGCCAAAAATAATATTTGTATCATTTGCCTTTCTTTGAATTTCTAATTAAATGGCACTTGCTTTAACAAAAACTAATATTACAGTTGACTCTATTCACTTTATTTCATTACAGCTGGCTTTCTTTTAGATAATTTTTTTTCCAAATCTTCTCACAGAGAAAATATAAATGATGTACCATTATCTTTTTTTAAAAGGCAGCTCCATCCATCATAATGGATTACAAATTTGTCACCTTGAATCAATTTTTGTTCACAAGTTCAGAAGGAAATATAAGTGCTTCAGGGCCCAGAAATATTTATTGTACATGTGGAGATTATTAAAGTTTATTGAAATCCTTCACCAATGAGAATTGTTTCTGTTTTGTTTTGCAACATGTACAGCACTAATGTTAAAAAGCCAGTGCCTTTATTGTCTAGAAACTAAATTGGCAACGCGTCATTGACTTTGAGGACTACCTATTCTGACTAGAGGTACTAACATATTTATGCAAGCATTCATTTAATTAAGCCATGACAACTTCAGCTTGCCTAATTTAGTAAAAATGTGTTTCGACATAGTTTCTTGTATAACATTTTCCCATAATGATGTCTATTTTCAAATAAAAGCTGCTTCTGCTAGCGACATCGACAGTAATTCACTTAGACTCTTTTCCTTGTAACAGAGCAGAGAAAGAAAATGGAAACTTAAGATTCATGAGAGTCTTGGTTTAAGACTTAGTGACAAGACTACATCTGGTATCAATACAGTTCCTCAGGATCTTGACCACATCTTTCATAAAGTGGTAAGTTCCGCCAAAAGGACACATCTTGCTGGCTGCTAACTACAACCTCCAAAACGCTGAGCCTGTGCAGGGGAGGAATGCAGTAATGCTCTGCTGGAGGGAGAAAACGAAACTACATTTCTAATTACATTTTTATTAGTGGTGTTAATGGGAAGTTGAGCTCTTAAAGCCCCTAGTAAGACATGCTTTCTTTGAAATTTTATAGCACAGTGTCAGGAGTTAACGTGAGAGGGGTTTTTGTTGGGGTTTTTTTTCCCCTCTCATTTTGGACTAATTTCTTGTTATACTAAATTAATTAAGCCCTCGGAAACATTTTCCCTTTTAAAGAAAAAGATTTACAACGTCAGAAGGAAAAAAACGGATCAGTTGTTGCAAGCAGAAAGTCATATACCATACTGGCAGTCAGATGTGACTTCTTGATGGGTGAAGAAGCCAGCTTGGAGTGCTGCGGGCAGGGCAGTGCGGGAGCCGGCAGCGGCCCGGGTGTAAATTTCACTGCTTCCCATATAACATTTGTTTTGTTAAAGAGCAGGACATATTGGTGTCTAATGATTTTCCACTGGGACTTTAGATGGTGGTTTTGTATTTTTCTTTCTAATCCAGAGAAACCTAGGGAGTATCTTCCACAAGGAGTCATATATTCCAGGAAAAAAATGAATATTTCATGTTTTCACGTTTGGTAATGGAATTCTAGCAGGGCTACCTGTGAAAACATTTTTCTTAAAAGCAGAAATGTCTCAAAATGAGGAACAGATTTGCATGATTAGTGAAGATTAAGCTGAGATTTCACCCAGTCTTACCAGTGACTTTTGCTGTTTCCACATTAAAGAGTCAGTGTCATGCCAGCTTTGTCAAAAAATTTTCTTCTCAAATACATATATTACAAAAAAATGTTTTTGCTTTATTCCAAAGAACTTTAGAAAGACAAATACAATATATGTGCTGTATAATGACATTTAATTTGGGGCTTTTAAGGTCTAGTAAGGATGTTTCATGTGGCTTTCTTAGCAATAGCAGCCTTAAATCTGGTTTAACTGGCCGGGCTAGATTTCTTTCATCTGAAAGCATCTTTTACTTCCATAAGGCTGCAATCCTAACTCCTGCTCCGTTTGTCAAGGCATATTAGGATGTGACCATAAAGATAATTAAATGCATGGATTGGCAGGTGCCAGAAAGTCCCCATGTCTTTGACACTTCAATTAAGATAGAGGAGCCTATGGTTCGTTGTCTATGATGCCGGGGGCATATTAGCTCCTTGCATTGCAAAGACTGGGGAAAGTACTAGTTACACAAAATTTCCTTTCCTCTCTTCACAAGAGTGTAGTCCACCTTGTTTTATACCAGGTCTGTGCTGTGAAACTTGTCTCAAATACCTGTGTCTGTGCATGGAAAATGCCCTATTATCACTCTTCAGCCCTGGTGTGATGGGGCCCTAGGAAGAGAAAATGTCCAAGCTGGTGTCTGTCTGGAGGAGAGGTTGTTCCACTGGCAGAAAACTGCTCCTGCAAACACAGTGTGCCCCTGCAAGGGGTGCCTGCCCCGGCTCAGTCAGCAAAGCTGAACGACAAAGGCTTGGTAGTAGAGACAAGAATTTGAGTCAACTAAATAATCCAGGATTTGATCCCATTCAAAGATGCCCCTTTGCTATTTTACACACTGTTTTATGTCTGTTGCTCTGTGGGGGTGGACACCCTGCCAGTTTTAGTTCTGTACTTCCATTTGGTGTTACTGAATAGCTGAACACTGAAAAAAAATATCCTCTTATGGAGCTGACTAGGAAGACTTGCACTGAGTAGTGCCTACTCCATATTTAATTCAATCAACATTAAGTACTCAGTCTACATATGGATCACTTCAGGGCTTTAATGATGCTTTAAGGAAACATCAAACAAAAGTGTGAATGTGTATGTATACACATATCATATGACAAGAACCTCTGATGTTTAATGGTCACAGTTTGGTCCGACAAGCTATTATCTGTGTAGCATTTTCAGATTTATTAAATAAATAGAATCCTACATAGGAGTGTGTGCCTATGTAACTCCTCTGTAAACACACATACAGACGTGATAGATTTTCACATATTGTGAATAAAATCTAGTTTGTGAAAATCAGCAGTTCTACAGTTCTAGGTAGCAGAGTATTAATTACATATATTATGCATCTGGGATGTTTATAATGTTTATACACCAAGGGAGAGAAAATGATTGTTATAACAAGGGGGGGAAAGTGATAAAATTATTAAGCTTATCCCAAGTTTCCACTAGCTATTTTTTAATTGCTGTCAACTGAGTTCAAAGTGCTAAAGGAACCAACATTTTCTCCTGTGGCATTTTTTTCCTTAGATTTCTCATGCATTCCCTTTTCTGTAAAACTCTGCTTAGTAAATATTAATTTACCCTCAATTACTAATGACAAGTGAAAGAAACCCTTGCATTCATCAGGGCCACAGCCTTAGGACATACGTTTGTCCTTCAAAGCGTTCAACCATTCAACAATTAGAACTAATAGTTACTCCAGGCTATCGAGGCTGAAACACGCAACGCTCTCCTAATGCCGAGCTCTCGGCGGAGGCAGTCATGGTGGTCTTACAACCTATTAACTTCATCAGCGAAAGTTGGGAAAGTGATTTGGAAAGTGGACAAATTAGACACAGAGTGATTGTCTAAAATGTGAGAACACTTAAGGATTGGGGAGGGGAACTAGTCAATTAGTTCACTAATAAACATTAGCCATGTAAAAACTCCCTTGCTTCTCGCATGGACAAAACTTGAAAAGCTGGGGATTTTGCTAAGCAAAAGCAAAACAAAATAAATAAATAGAAAATGCTAAATCAGGAGCATAAAGGAATGATTGATATTTACACTCTGGTATGTTCCCATACAACACTGAGGAACCTTAAATGTGCAGCTTGTACCCTTAAGCTTTCTTTGCTGGGAGCTTCACCTTTAAATAGAGAAAATCCCCACAGCCTTCTGCAGAATCAGCTGAGGTTTTGTGTGTGGATGTGGCTGCAGATGCATACACACACACACGCGCGCGTGCTCACGCGCGCAAATGCTTCTAATGGAGACCTTGACTTCGTACATCATTATACTCCCAATGTAACATCAAGGCCAGTTTGCTTAAACAGCTCTGGTTGCTTTTCTTTGCAGAAACATAATATATAGTTTATTTTCTTTTGTTTTCTGCTTTCATTATTTAACAATGAAGAAACTCCTTCATTACAGTAAGCAGGACAAAAGCATATGGTGAAACCATGATTTTACTGAAATTGGAAGCTTTGCAGCCAAATTCAGTATGGTACAAGGATTTCATAAATATACAGATTTTGTTCTTTAAAAGTGACTGAAAATGTTAATTATATTTCCCTTCTCTGAATAGCTTATATATTGATATATGATATATCTTTTTTCTTTTTTTATCAATTAAATTTGCAATGAAGATGTTAATTTTAGCCAAACAGCTCCTTTTCTTCATTGTAACATTGTAGATGAATGTCTATAACATGCTTATCCGTGTCACCAGTGTCATGTCCCAGCTCTGCAAAGCATATACAAACAGGAGGATAAATAATAACTCCAGAAACATGTTTACCAAGAATAAAAACTGTCCAAACTGGATATTTGCACATAAGCACACATCAGAATTGTTTTTACCAGTCTTCTGCCACTACACTGTGTTGGGCAGTAAGCAAAGAACAAGCCCTTGCCCTGGCCCAAAATAATTTGCAACGGAAGTAAAAGACAAGAGACAACCAACACCTGGGCATGACAAACAGCAGGGGAACGCAACAGTGCATTACTGGATCAGGACACTGTCTCTTGCAATATTAAATGGAAAAAAGAAACTATAATTTGTGGGTGGCCAGAAGATGTTGACATTTTGGTTAATTTCTAAGGGAGCAAAAACAGATTTAAGCACTTGAGAGAAAAAGTAAAGCCACAGCTTTATTTATAAGAAATTATTAAAAAATTAAAAGATGGTTAAGCAGCAGTGCTGTTTTTTGAAACAACTTCCCAACAAGCCATCTGGCAACTGAAGATACCTAGACTGTAAATGGCTACACCCAAGCCTTAATTTAGTGTTCCCTGGACACCCTTCATCACCAACCACTGGTACTTAGAGAACACAAAGGACTTTCTGTGAAAGCTCCAAGTCATACCAGGATACCACCACTGACAGAGTCTAGTGGTTACCAAGCTTCCACTGAATTAGATAAAAGAAAATGACAATGAATTCTTACTTACTTAAAAAATTCCATGTGGTTAATACCAGGACCAGAGCTGACATCTGTTGCTCAGGAAAAAAAAAAAGTTAACTGTGGATTTTTTAATGTGCTGTGAATATAAGAAAACCTGAAGAATTGATTTAGATTTATAAAGGATATTTCCAATATGTATTAATTCTGATATCCCATATATTATACATAGTTTCACAGATGATAGAAGAAATAAATATAAACAAGAATTAAATGACGCACTGTTGATTTGGCAAACTGGAGCTAATCTCTTGCACAAGGAAGCAACAAGGATATTTCCTAGGATATGTCCCTGCCCACGGCAGGGGGGTTGGACTAGATGACCTTTAGAGGTCCCTTCCAACCCCAACCCAACTATGATTCTATGATTCTATCTCTAGCATTCTATTTCTATTTCTATGATTCTATTTTCTAACAGCTGAGATTTTCTGAGCTCTTGAGCTCTGAAACTATTCTATGATTCTATGATTCTATCTCTAGCATTCTATTTCTATTTCTATGATACTATGATTCTATTTTCTAACAGCTGAGATTTTCTGAGCTCTGTAATTTAGATATTTATATTGGATATATTTATATTGGGTATTTATAGAATGTGGCAGGATTAAATTACAGCATATTACAACATAAAGCACAAACTGCTGGGCTATATGTCCATTTGAAGCATGGTGATAAAAACTAGTATTAACAGTAGGCAATGATGTTAGAAAATGTAAACATCTAGTAGCCATCCCCTGATTACTGAAGGATATAATATGAAGACACTATTGGGATAAGTTTCTTCCTCATGAAGAAAATATTCCCTGTTCTCCACAACAATATTGGTAGCTCTATGCACTGCTGAATTTAAAGGAATGACTTGACAATATGCAGGTTTTTTTTCACGTTTTTTCCAGAAGAAAGAATTTCACCCTAAATGAAGACAAAAACATAATTGTATTAGAGTTTGAAGTAATCCCACTTTGACATTCAGCCTGGTTTCTTTAAAGAAAGTGGTGGTATTTCTTCTGTCTTTTCTAACAATCCATCAGTTGGGGGAATCAAATTTTGGGAATCCAAGGTGGGAGGCAGAAAAGGTTGGATAATGGCAAACTGCAGCAGGCTAGGGAAAAACAGACACAAAATAATGCAGAGAGAAAGGTAGGAAAAGAAGCTGAATGAAAGAGAAAAGAAGCGGGGGGAGAGAGAGACTTATGGTAGCTTTTACCAATTAAAAATTCTTCATAAAGGCAGAAGGAGACAAGAATGGGGCAGCAGGTCTGAGAGGAAAAAGCAGAGTGTTGGGAGGATGGGTTTGTGGCAAAGAGCTGGTAGATTCAGAGATTCAGCATCTCTAAGCTGATATAATGGTAAAGGGAAGTTAAGGGGAGAATTCAACCATCATGAAATGAGTTTCCCAAATTTCTACACCATATGTTTGAAACAAAACATAGCTTAAATTTGCCAAGTGAAATTTTATTCTTACTTGGAAGCTTTGTTTAGAAAACTGTCATAAATCCTAAATATAGCTAAAATGCTTATTCCATTAAAACTATCTCATTCCTAATGAGAATGTAATGTTTGTAATCAGTTTTGAAAGATTTAAAATTAGTTTCTTCTCTTCTTATCTTGCAATAAAATCTCAAAGAATGATTGTAGTCTGGCCTTATTTTGGGCTATCTTTTCTTAGACTGATTGGGAAAAAATGAGATGCAGTCTTCCTGGGATTTTGTTTTCTAACAAAACCATTGCCTATCGAACAATTCACCCTGCCTTATTCATGCTGAGGAGAGCCTGTTCGAAATGTAATTCCCCTCATAGCAGTGGCATCCTTAAGTAACAAAGTTTCTTGCTGTTGCTGCATCCCAAGACATGGACATGGTTCTTTATCTCTTCTACTCTCTTCCTGAATCACAGTATCACTACAGCTTTTGGTCTTCTCCTGTAGATCTCAATTTTGTTTGGAAGCCAGGGAAACATGTTGTGACCCTCTTAAACTAGGCATCTGTTGCACTGCTTTGGTGGCTTACAGGGTTTTTTCAGTCATATTTCCCTAAAATCACATGCTACGATATTCGCTGATTCAAGAACTGTTGTGAAATACAGAAGTCAAATCAAGAGACAGAATATTGAAGTAATGGCACCTTCAAAGTATATATATGTTAGCTGTGTGGACATAAATGCATAGCCTGTAAATTAAATACTTGGTTGTATGTATGCCTGTAATTCGCAGCTACTTACTGACATGGATCATCATGTGGTATCATCAGATCAATGATGTAATATTAGACAGCTACACATTTCTCTAATGTAATCAGTCCCTTAAAGATCTCAGTAGATACGATTCAGATTAATTGGATATTCAGAATAAGATTAGCTGAAACGGATCATATGGAAGACATTTTGAGGAAAATTTCTTCTGCCAGGTATGTAAAATTAATAAAGAGAATTGGGAAGTGGGAAAGGCTGTATGTTTTTATTCTCTCTAAAATACTATGAGGGAAACCAAAAATTACATATTTTTCACAAGGAAATGTCTGTTTTCACAAAATAGTTACTTTTCCCCCAGCTTTAAAAAAGAAGTGCAAATGAGCTCCACATGCTCTCCAAAGTGTTCAGTACTTTTGCAGGCACCAACTATAGGCATATCGTTCCCAATATACATGGGCCAATAGAAGTGGTACATGTGCATATAGCAGCACAGACTTCTCAGGGATTTTCATATAAAATCAAGTAGGAAAAAAAAAAAGCCAACTTTTAGAGACGTGCATCTGCAACTTCAGACCACATCATGGCTAATGGCTTTATTGTGAAATGTTTCCTCTCACTGGGATCATTGTCAGTGAGGCTGCTTGTGTTTCTAAGCAGATTGTAAACCCAGCAGTTTGATACATCTGACATTATGCTCTTCTCTTTTTGCAAAAAAGAAAAAAGAAAGGAGAGGAGAATACTGTAGAGTGTAACTGATGTGTCAGAAAGGTTCTTTGGGAAATGAATACTGTAGTAATGTATAGATCTATACTACAATAACTGTGGCTCCCAAAAGTGTTACAGGCACCTTGTTGAATATAAAGACAACACATTTGCTTCCCAGAGAATGTGCAGTTTAACTACAGGCTTGGCACAAGAGATACTGCAGTTAATAAATGAAAGGGTGAAAGCAAGGATTACAGTTATGAGATTGTGCAATTCTGGCATGTGCCATGAATACTTTGTATGACCCCAGCACACTTCATCCCAGACTTTCGCTGGGCTATTTATAAGTCAGAGAAAGTTCTGGCCTCATCATACTACAGTCACCAGTTACCCATTTAGCCCTTTTGCCTGTTTTTTCCTCAGCCCAACAACGGCAGGTAGCTCTTTTTTGGAAAACAAAGTATAACTTTGACTCATGTTTCTAATAGGGCCATAACTGCTGAGTTGTTGGTTTCTTTGTAAAACTGGTAAAGACTGATATTGCTTTAATCAGAATGACTTTTTTGTATTAATTATCCCTTTAAAATCCCCACTTCTGTTTTATTGGATGGAGCTAGTGGTAAAATACATAACCACAGAAAGCTCACTCAGAGCTGAACTCCATGATACAGCCAAAGAAAGACTAAGAAAGCACGGCTGCTGGAGGACAGGCAAGCCCTCTACTCCTTTTGCCAAGATTAGGTGCTCCTAAGCATTTCTAAAACTTGAAATCTTGAACTTACTTTGCTTTGAGAGAGTTGACCAGTATCATTCATTCCAGTTTGGTGCACAAGTTCCTGTGGGACATCCCACTTGCCATTGCAGCGCACAAGTGAGGTTTGTTGCCTAGTTATAACCGTGGCCAAGCCTCTGTACACTGCATGAGGATACTTTAGAGCTGCTTGGGGATTTTCAACTTGCATGCCACTAACACTTTGGTATATTCACATGTGATTTACTTCTTCATGGCCTTGGTCCTCAAATCTCTTTACTATTTATTCTGCAGACCATTTGTAATTACATATGTCCACAGGAACATATTGCTGTAACTCTTCATCTGGGGAGCGCTATGTCTCCTAACAAGGGTCACAAGATTCTCCTCAGGAGTGGTTCAGAAACTTTATATTAAGTGAATATATAAGCTGTTAGCATTTATGAGGTGTAGCTCTATATTTAGACACAGACCTTCTGTGATGCTTCTACAGGTTAGTGTTGCTATTGCCTCCTACTAACCACTAAAGTCAGAATTTTTCCCATTGACTCCCTTAGATGGTTTGATCAGGCTTTGGATGAGATCTTTCCTGTGCAATTCCTCCTGCTACAGGAGGACCCAGCTGTCATGATGAGAAACTCAATGAAGGAGACACTGGAAGCACTCTGGAATTTGGAGTAAATGCAGCAGAAATGTATCTACACTCAGAGATCATAAAATGGGGTTATAGTTTACCCTTTTCCATCATTATAAGTCTAGTGTGGGCAGTGGAATATTTGCCCAGGGCACTTCCTCATTTCATAGACATTTGTGTCCTTTAGCAACTGCTGCTAAGACTAACTCAAAGACTCATTCCTTTAACTCAGTAGTAGTAGTCCTACTTCTGCTGTCACTCATTCTGGACACTATACATTCCTTTCTCAGAAGACATCAAAACCCTTTCCATTTGTTTGGGTTTTTTTTATTTTCTGTGGTAAAAGGAAGAATAGGAAATAGTGGAGCCAACATTTAAAAACATCCATTTCTTAGCTCAGGGTTCTCATAGGACCAGAAATATCACAGAACAGCTTTCCCTGTGATAGCAACACTTCCTAGCCCTTCGCACTGGGAAGCACAGGCTGTGCTTCCAAACTGCATATACATTTCCTTGTGTATGAATGTGTTCGCATTTGCACGTGTGTTCATATGTACTACAGAATATGCTTAATCATTTCCAATTTTGAGGGAATTTTGGCTGCAATTCCAGTTTTAAGTATTTGGAATGGTTCTTACTTTATATTAACTTAATGGGTTTGCCTGTTTTTAATGAGCATGTTTAGTGCAGTGAGACATTATGGTCACTCAATAGAATGTAAGTTGCTTTCTCGCACATTATGTTGCAGGCCAGATTCTGACTGATTAATACATTGCAGGTGTCAGCCAAAATACAAAAGGATAAGGAGAAGAGTAAGGAGGTGAAGTTATTCCTTCTCTCTGGCTGGCTGCTCTTGGTGGGGGTTGCAGAAGCCACTCTGCAAGCGGCTTGGAAAGTGATGCCACTCAGAAACATGGCCATAGAAACAAAACTTCTATCATCCTTTCCATCTACACAAATTATTCCTACTCTTGGCAGGAAAAAAAAAAAAGGGAAAAAAAAAACAGGGAAAGGGGCCCTTTATGAGGCTATTGCCAGCCAAAGTAAAGATGCCCATTATAGCCAGGTTTGCACCTGTTTTTTGGGGGTCAGCTGAAATGTTTCTTATGTTTGGTTGCCCATCTGTACAAACAAACCTCAGTCTGTGAAGACCTGCATAGTAGCTAAGATAAATGTTGTATATTTTCATTGTTTGATTAAATCTTGTCTGAATTATCAGTTGTATAATGAGAAGAGCTGGCTTGCTCTGAGGTGCTAGCTGTCAATGGTTATTGTTAATCATAATCTAACAAATACCAGATACAGCTATTTGGCAATTGAGAACTAACATTTTTCTTATTTAAGGTGATAGGAATGAAGGAAACATAAATCATAACGTACTCATTTTCCCATATCTGAAGGTGCTTTAATATTTAACATTTGCCTACATTTCAAGACAACCAATTCATGGTTATTACCAGAAAAATGTACACTTTAAATTGTTACTAAAGTTAGCATTACAGAATTCATCAACTGTTTCTCTTTCCTGGGATAATTCCACTGAAGACAGCACTGTTACACCTTCAAAGAAAGAGCCAGTTCAACCTCACTAAGAATTGCTAAAAACATTGTAGACCACCGTACAAATAATGTGTACATTAGTGTGAATGGTTTTATGCTAATTTACACTTCTGAAGCATCCTTATGCTAATCTTTCAACTTTATGTGTGTCTGTCAGTAGAAAAAATTTTAGTTCTTTTAATAAACTCTGTTTACAGAAAGCCTTCGGAAATATTTTATTGAACTAAGTCCTGATAATGTAAATCATGTCAAGTACCTAAAGAACCCAGCTGATAACCATTAAATAAAAATGAAGACCTTGAAAACTTAATTTCATTGGGACTGCAAACATCCTGAAAATTAAGTACACAGGCTAAACTAAGTCTGTAGGCTCCCACTCACAAGGGGCTTCATCATGGTTTTAAATCACAGCATGGTGCTGTAGGCTAGACAGAGCTGCATTTCCCATCTGGAGATATTTTGACTGACTCACGGGGTTTTCTGAACAGATCTAATGACCCTTCATAGAATGTAATATAACCACATGCTTGCATGCTAGCATGGACAGTGTAAAGGAGACTGACCTCTTTCTGTTCTCTTTGGGGATCTAAGAAATCCATTTGAAGTATAGTTCAGGCCTGGCACAATAAACTTCTCCTGAATTAGTTGGGGAAATTAATATTTTCTACTGTGTCTTTTTATTTTTTTTTAGAATCAGCCTTACCTCATGCTCTTTAAAAGCAAGCAGCATGGATTTATGAAAGGCAGGTCCTGCCTGACTAACCTGATCTCCTTCTAAGACAAGGTGACCTGCTTAGTGGATGAGGGAAAGGCTGTGGATGTGGTCTACCTGGACTTCAGTAAAGCCTTTGACACCGTTTCCCACAGCATTCTCCTAGAGAAGCTGGCGGCTCACGGCTTGGACGGGTGTACTCTGCACTGGGTCAAAAACTGGCTGGACGGCCGGGCCCAGAGAGTTGTGGTGAATGGA
>NW_008795948.1:1125151-1142708 GCF_000699145.1 Aptenodytes forsteri
GAGCGGCTGAGGGAACTGGGGTTGTTTAGCCTGGAGAAAAGGAGGCTGAGGGGAGACCTCATCGCTCTCTACAACTACCTGAAAGGAGGTTGTAGCGAGGTGGGGGTCGGTCTCTTCTCCCAAGTAACAAGCGATAGAACGAGAGGAAATGGCCTCAAGTTGCGCCAGGGGAGGTTTAGATTGGATATTAGGAAAAAATTCTTCACTGAAAGGGTTGTCAAGCATGGGAACAGACTGCCCAGGGAAGTGGTTGAGTCCCCATCCCTGGAGGTATTTAAAAGACGTGTAGATGTGGTTCTTAGGGACACGGTTTAGTGGTGGACTTAGCACTGCTAGGTTAATGGTTGGACCTGATGATCTTAAAGGTCTTTTCCAACCTAAATGATTCTATGATTCTATGATTCTGTATAATATAGCCTAGAGAAAAACTAGATATTCAACAACTACTGAAAAACAGGCATCTCATGAAGACACCTAATCGGAGGCAATCAAACTAAAAATGTCAATACATGTGTGACCAGAGAGGAAACCTGGGAACTGAGATGTTTCTCAATTCCTAGTGATAACCTCAAACAATTAAGTAATGTCTTTCTCTGCCCCAGAACATCTCTTGATATAGTTTTGGTTCTTGACCGTACTGGGAATTACACAAACTAAGGATATCACCTGCAGGTTCACAATAGGCAATACTTCCCACAAGGAAAGTGGGAAGTGGCCCACCTACTTCAGGACTGACAAAGCCCCATCATTATACACATGCCACTTGTCCACTGCATTGTGTTGTGGGACATCTGTCACCAAGAGAAGGTCACCGACTTGCTGATCTCCCACTACCTTCCCAGCATCTAATCAGCATGATGGACCACGACTTCAGCACCAGCCCTGCCAGAGGTCAGAGAGGTTTACCTGGCAGATCTCACTGAGGACAATCCACAGCAACAGTGATCATTGTTTCCGAGGACATTCAGCTGGGCCACCGCAGCTGTGGAGAGGAAGCTCAGAAGGATGCTACACCGTTTTCTGGCAGCTCCAACATCATTTCCCATGAAAAGGTTCTTTTTGAAAATAAGTTACTTTCCAACACTCTCTATAAACTAATATGTCCATCATGAAATAAGAGGTGGCAAGAAAGAAGCCAGACAATGGTCATAACAGTCACCATTGACAGCTCAGTATTTTGGGAGAAGGCACTTCACTTTAACAAATCCATAGAAAAAATGGGGGTTTTGCCTGCATTTTGGGGAGCTGTAGAATAAGTCCTCCAAATTTGCAACAAAGAATTTTTTCCTGATTTAGAACCACATAAAAATAGTGTGACTGATGTTTCAGGAATTTTTTGAGAGTGGAAAGGACCCTAATGGCATATGAAAATAATGGTTCCTTAATAAAGGAATTAGCAATGTGAAGGTTGATTTCAAACTCATTGCTTTGATGAATAGGATCAATACCATAGAAGTCAATCAGTTTGTGTGTGAGACAATATTAAATCAGTATAGCTGCATTGACTTTGATTACATTGCACTGACTTTCACCAATTATGTTACACAGGATTAACCTGGTGTCAATGACATCAGAATGAACATCAAAGTCTCTGTTACTGATGTGCTTCTATATATCGCCAGCGTATAGCATATAGCCTACAGTGCCTTTTTCAACAACATTCAAGGTAAATATGAATGAATAGATCTATGTGATGTAAACCTAAGCTGCTGCCAACCACTTCTATTTTATTACTACACTTCAGTGTTTGGTCTCACCAAACTCTGGCATCCTTTGGACTTGACAGATTAACACATATATGAAGAAATTTGCATATTTATTTTAAACCAGATGTTTTTCAAACAGTACAGCCAAATTCCCATCATCACTATAATCACACTGTTTTTTGTTAACATAATGGAGCCATTAAAATTCCACCGCATGCTTCTTTGTTAGGAAGAAAGGGTTATTAAAGAATTTTCCAGGTGAATTCTAATTGAATCCTAATTAAGAAGAAAGAGTCAGATCCCTAGCTAATGTTAATTGTCTCCATTTACATCACTGAAGAATCTGGCTTATATCAGAGTAAGACTATTACTTTATTTTTCAATAGCTGTCACTTATTTTGCAGAAAAGGTGGTTGGAATAAAGCTTTGTTATATTAATAGCAGTCACAAGCAGTGAATAACTGGTATTATAACATATAGTGTACTATTTTTATCATTAATAACCATAGGCTTATATTTGAGTTTAGTTTTTTTTAATAATATTAACTTTTTATAATTATAACTTTTTCAATGGTTCACATCATAGAGCATTTGGCTTTTTTATGTGAAGATCAGTATTTGGTAATGTTTAGCACAATTAATCACTGTTAAATCAACTAATCCAGAGTTATGGAATGTAAAGAATGAGAGTGACATTGTTTTGTTAAAACTATAAAGGAAAGTTGCACTCCACAGAGTGATAAAGAAATAAATCTCATATAAGAAGGAGAGATTTATTTTCTGAGAAAGGAGCCAAGAGAAAGAGGAACTGGGTGAGGTTGGAGACTACATTTAAATAGACCTTTCTGATTCAATGTGACATTGTTTTTCTAAAAGAAAAATTCCAGACAGTCAGAAAGCAGAGGGGAAACCCAGGAAAAACATACATTTGGAAGTGCTACTTTGTATTAAAAAATAAGTAATGTCTTGGGGCCAGGAACTGCCCTTTGAATTGTGGCACTGAGAAGTGAGCACAGAAGTGAAAAAATGACACACCTGTTCGCTTAGCATTTCTTAAATTATTAAATCATCCTTTCTCAGCCGACTGCGGGAGCTGCAGGCGGCAAAAGGAATCTCACAGCAGCTGAGACCCTGAACATCTCATTACAGGTCTTGTAAGACACCCAGATGCCAGAGCAAGGGATGAGATTTATCAAGGTTATTTAAGTTTCAAATTTGCTCTAGGGGCTACACACAGTATGAGGCAGTTCAGCCTGAGCAGTAACAGGCCAGACAGAGGGAAGGAGGAGACTATCTCTCAAGTAATCCAGAGCATGGTGGGTGATGGAGTATCTTAATATTTTATTCTGGCCAAAAGAAGAAAAGGAAAAGAGGTAATGAGAGAAGGAAAGAGGAAAAGATTGATTCAAATAAGACCACAGCTCAGAAATGGGGCAGGTCTGCTAATGTGGTAGCCACCACGCCGCTCAGTGAAGTAGGAAGGGGCTAATTGAACGCTGTCACAGACCTGTCAAAAAGTCAGTGGAAAACTGCACCAGATATGATGGAAAGCCATCTCTTGGCAACGGCGTGCAGAGCTCTGCACTCAGAGCTTGCACCACTGGACAAACCTCAGCTGCAGGCACGTAATCTGCTGTTGCAAAACATCATTGGATATTTCCAAGAAAATGCCTGGCAAATTGCGGTCTCAGAGAAGTTGACTGGATAAGATCTATGGCATTTCGTTAGGATGTGTTTGTTAAAAAGTTGTGTCTGAAATGTTTGAAAAGGTCAGTATAAGCAGGCATGATCTAGTGTAGTAAGTACAAAGCTTTGGCTTTAATGAGATCTGTCTAAGTCACAGTAAAGTTGACTTGAGCACAGGAATGCTTAGAAGCATTTAAAGAGTCTAAATCTAAACGAGGCACAACACTGGTGATAGGGAATGGTAACTACAACCAAAATGTTACAAATGTGCCTTTTTTGGGGGAATTCACACAATTTTACCATTCACACAATTTTATCATTCAAAAGAGTAATTCCCCAGAAAAACACTTTCTTTCAATAAGAAGCAATATTTACATAGACATAATTTTTTTTCAAAAACTGGAATGTAAAGGTAACTTCTAAGAAAGTTAGAAACATCTTTTCTAAGAAAGTTATCTTTACATTTTTCACTGGGCCAGTGAAAGCCTGTTACAAATTCATTCCCTGACTGCTTTTGTGGTATCACCCCCATTTCATTCATGATGGTGAGGAAATGATGCATAAAATTACTAATTCGTGAATGTGTTAATTCTGAAGATTTCATTTGGGAAAGATCTTCCAGTAAAAACAGCAGATAATTACTCAAAATGGTTTGAAGAGTTTCCCAGTTCAGCTTACACTCACTTCACCAGTGAATTGCTGAGGAAACCAATAAATCAGACCAAAGAAATGACCATTTCTGATCACCAAATTTGCAAGAAAAGAATGTGGAGACTCCCTTCAGTATGAGTTTTCCTTCCTCTGCATCATAGACCTAGACACAGACTTGTAAACATGTTTTACTAACTTTTCTACACCCCACAGTCTTCAGCACTTGCTTTTTCAACTATCACCTAAAAAATTTCCTCTAATGGTTCTAAACCCAAAGTGAATCCATATCTGCAATGGACTGGGTTAAATGAAATGGGTTAAAACAGAATGAGTGGGAGTGAGAAAGAAAGGAACACATTTTTAGAAACTTTAACAGTTTTCCTGGTTCATGCCATTTTGTTAGGATTGCAAAATTTTTGGTTTTACCTTCTATTTAACCTCAGCCTTCAATAATGCCAATCATAATATTAAACTTTTACCAGAGAGGTAATGGCAATAATATATCATGAAATTTCAGTAACATAGGCCTGTGCAAAACTTCACAATGGCTTGAGTTTTGTAAACATTATGTTTGGGTGCATACATTTATATCCCAAATGCAAATGACCCACACGTTTGGAGTGAGCAAACACAAGCAACCATGAAAATGGTGAGCAGAACTCAGATATTTGCAAAAGATTTTCCTCTTCAACCTTGTCTCTGTCTTTTGTAATAGAAAATGTAAATTAAAAAATAGGCTGAAGTGCTAGGGGTAAAAAATCATTGGGAAATTTCCTTTAATTGAACTGCGCTGATTATTGACTGAAATAATATGAGTGACTACATCTACTAAATCCAATGAGTCCTCGAAGCCTCTGGAGTCCAAGGAGAGCACAGCCTCACCTGAGCTTGCTGTCAGACCACTGTCCTGAGAGGTGACACATGAACACCAGCTCTGCATCCAGCCAGGGTTAGTTATGAGCCTGGGACTTAAAATCCCCTGTTTCCAGGACCGATGGTATGAGTCTTTCGGTTTATAGCTTAGCTCTTCAGGAGCTACATGACAGGCACACACATGGCACACAGACTTTGCACATGCCTTTAACACTGTGCTGCTCTTCCTTTAATATCGCATAAATAGAGATCCCTTAGCAAAATCACCATCCTAAAACCAATTCTTTTTTTATTTTACCCTGACTTCTCTGAGCCAGCATCTGGAGCTGGTGAAACCCTTTTTTGTCTTACTCAAGCTACAGTCCATTTCTATTCAATGTCCTCTTTAACCCCTGCCACCACCTGGCCAGTTTCACCAACTTCTGTTTTTAAGGATCCTCCTCAAGAAGTCTGAAAAAAATGGCTTTTCCACTTGAAGCCAAAGCGTTGGTCAAAATTTTATCTGTAAAGTAAATGCCTTCTATTATCCCTAGTCTGGAGGGTATTAACAGAGGTCTTACTAGTAGTAGTGTATGTAGCCTCACAAAGACTTTTGTTATATGGCAACAGTCACAGTAATAGCTCCATAACATTAAAAAAGAATGAAACCCCCAAAAAACCCAGGATGTTTAATTCATTCAGCAGCTGCCCAAATAATTGCACTACCTGTTCCTGCGTTTTGGATTTCTGCTGCTCAACATTTTCTAGCTTCTTCAAAATAACCCCATGGAGGCCTTGGAAGGAGTGATGCTACCCAGAGCTCTGTACCCAAGCACACGGCACCACTAGTTCTGGTGTAGAGGTCACGAGGTCTTCTGGCATCTCAGTGCCGGGGATGGAGCACTGACTTCAGCTTTAGAGGTCCATATATTTCTTTTATTAGCAGTAACAGGAGCCTTCTGAGGCTTGCCTTATATTGTCACTATCAAGAGGTCCACAACCTCGGTGGAACTTGTGGGATCTGCAAGACAAAAAAATGACCCAGAGGAAATAACACAGAAGACATCAACACAGGCAGGGTTGCCACATATCTCTGCCCTCTTCCCTATGAGTTTATCTAGGGGCAGCTGCAGCTGAGCAGTGGAATCCGGTCACCTATGAAACAAAGCAAGCACAAAGTGGAGAGGCTGAGACAACATGGACCACATCTGCAGCTCTTGCGCGTTGGTAATTTGGTAGTTTATAGAAATTTGGTAATTTGCACCAGCTGAACATGAGGCCTTTTTCTAAGTTAACTTAGTCCTGCATTTTCACGTTAGGGGTTGTAGTGAAACCATTTGAATAATCTGAGTCCCATGATTTAGTACACCAGTTCATGGTGCCAAGTATCCTTACAGACAGGCACAGCACATGTGGGATGTGTACAGGAATTTGTACGGGTAAAAAAAGAAACTGTTCTCCCCAGTGCTAAAAAACAACCTCAGCAAGATTACAAATAAAATACATCCTTAAAGCAAAAGCCATGACTATGCAAGAACAGGAAAGTACAGTGCTGTCAGAGAGGTCAGAATATGACCCTTTTTAGCTATAGGATACTTCAGAAATTATTTCACAAGCTTTTACTCTCTGGAACACAAGAAGTTGACTCCAGAGCTCAAGCTGCAAAGAGCAATTGTTATAGCTGAAAGTATTTGTTTCAAAGCACTGTGGAAGTAAATGAAAGTGTCATTTTGCGCTAATGTGATAGGCAGCTACTCTGCCTTGTCAGAACAAGCAAAGTCCTGTAAGCTTTATCCCATTGCCACAGGCACTTGGGCACCTCTCTGGAAATCAATCACAGATTGGCCTGAAGAAGAGCAGAGCTGAAACAATGGCACCAGAGTAGAGGACCCTTAATGAAAGCCATTTGCTAGTCCACACCTAGGCTGTCTAGACAGCACCTCCTGTGCTTTGATCACTGATAAACCATTCTAAATGTTACCAGTGCCCCTTTTTTGTTTCTGTTTACAGGCAATCAGTGGGCCTCTGGCCATTGCCCCTATTTCAAAGCAGCACTTTTCATCTGACTGCAATCAAATAAAAAAGAACAAAGAGATGGACATTTTGGATATGAGGTACTTATTTTCCTGTGATTTATCCAATTCCAAATGAAGAGCGAAAACAAAAAAGCAATTGTGAGTGTACATGTGATAAATGTTTCTAATTAGGCATGCCCTCTTAATCAATTTGAAAGCAGATTTCCCTCCCAAACCAGCAAAAATTCAATGTAAGTTTGTGTGTGTGCGGTTGTGTGTGTGTGTGCGCACATGCTGCACAACACACACCTCTAGATCTTAGAGCCCTTTTCATCTGCATTGGAGCCACACTTCATGGTGCTATTTTGTGCTGTTCGCTAGTACAACCATCAGCTCCACTCTGAAAACCCCACATGAAACATCCAGGTATTTTTCCAAGTGGCTCTGTTTTATGATTTAACCACAGTAAATTTAGAACCATAGAAACTGAAAAATCTACCAAAAAAATTTGTGTGAAGCTCATATCCTATGCTTGCCCAGCACACGCTAACTAACTCAATTTTTAGTTATTCATACTGAGCTATATAAGATTTTAAAGATTTGTCTAAATATTGTTTTGTATGTGGATTTAAACACATTTTGCCCAAATTCAAGTCCACAAATACCATGTGGTTGCCTTTAGCTGGATGTCAGTACTTGAACTCTAAGCCCTCCTCATCTTTTATCTTCAGCAACTTGAAGTAGCCTACTTAAATTCAGCCTTTGAAACCTTCTCAGCCCCTCCCTACACGTCATGCCAGTTTAGACATCTTAAGCCTCAATCACATACATTCTTTAAGAAAACCTAAAAGATCATAAGGTCATGAAGAGATTTAATCTCATCTCTTAATTTGGCTCAACCAAGTATATAATTTGAATACATTTTATTTCTTGTGTAGGAATCCAAAGGCTATTTTGATGCAGCTTAGCAACACTAAAAAAAGTCAGTCTTGTAAAGCTGTGGGTTTTTGTTCTGTACACCTGAAAATTTGTCTGTTTCAAAAGTCAGGATCAAGACCAACTCTTTTTGGTTCATCTGTAACCTCCTAAAATCATGGATTTCTTTGCTATTTCCTTTTTTCTTCCTTCTAAGGAGAGAATGGAGAAATTTAATTAGATGCCTGATGGGAAAAGGGACAGATATGCCCTTTTGATAGTGTACTATACATAGACTGCTGAAGATGACATACTCTGTGGTCCTGGTTGTCCAAGTATTTGACTTCAGATGCTGTAGGATAAAACGTCATATGTCTACCTTTGCCCCAAAGACATGCCCAGTATTTTCACTCCCTATAAAAATCCCATTAAGCTAATCAAGATTTACCATATAGTGATAGTAGAAGTGATAGTATCTGTTTTTTTCCATAAAAATGTGACAATACATCAAAAACCCTCTCCAAAATATCGTCTGTCAATGAAGTAGGAAAGTAGAGGGGAAAAAAAAAGTCATAATAAACTTGTTTAAGAACACAAGTGATGAAGAACAGAGAAGCTAAGACTCTTTCCCGGGGCTATATGCACACCATTCATTTGCTAAACCTAACCTGATGCTATTTACCCAAGTTCCTCAGAGGATGCGCAAAGTTTGCAGAGTTTAAGTCAAGTTCCTGTATTATATCACTGGTTACAATGGGAGGGGTACACTATAGAAACAACTTCATAAGAGTCTTCAGTTTCATTCTTTTGGCAACATATTCTTTCAGATCGATATTATTTGAAGTGAGAGATCCCAAGGTCTCTGCAACGTGAGGCTGTGGGGCTGCATAGGAAAATCAACCAATACTTAAAGCTTCACTTGTTCACCTCCACTGTTTCTTATTAAAGGTAGGACATGAGTTTTGTCTGAGTGAAACAGGACTGGAGCTGTTGAAAATTATTTTCCACTCCTAGAGTAATTATAGCAGTTTTAGTGGTGCCCTTTTAAGATGAAACTTAAATAATGGAGGAGAAAAAAGAGCCAATGACATTGTTCATAAACACACTGTGATTCTTACACATTGACTCAATGGTACAGCGGGCTACACTCATGATCCTCTTATTCTTAGTAATATTCTTATTCCAGTTTAATTCAGGAACCATTCCCCTTGCCTGAAGTCAAAAGAGTTAACTGGGTGTAAACCTCCCAGCAATAAAGGGAAATGAAACAGTGCCCCTTGGAATAAGACCAAAACAACTTTCCCAGAAAGAAAAAAAAAACTGAAATCCTATGAGTACCCAATAACTTTGTGAACATACTGCAGATTTGAGCCAAAAAGACATTAAAAACAACAGAACTTTGCCTGACTTCAGCTTGCTTTGAATGAAGTTTTTAATTATCTGTGCCTTGAAATTATATATTTAAACACTCAATATAATTAGAAAAAAATAGAGAAATAGGAACGAGATTGGCAATTTTTGTTCTGTAGCAGTCTTTCTTCTTCTAGCTGCAGTTAGCCATCAGATCTGTCATGTGCCATTTTTCAGCTCATTAGGTGGGATTTTGGCAATTTCTGTGTACAGTAAGAGGTATTGAGCAGTTGAAACTGGGAAGGTCAAATATTAAGAGCAATGTCATCATCCCTCATCGCTTCCAATGAAAAATTCTTGCATAATTGTTTAATGCCATGAGCTGCCTTTAGTGGCACATACTCATTTTTGCCAATTTCCATTAACTCTTGAGGCTCACAGCGAGAAGCCTTATAAGCAAAGAAACAGACTCAGCTTGGGTCAAGCTGTTGTTTTGCTAGTATTGCTGCTGCCCCATATTAATTTAAAAAGACTCCCCAGCAATGAGGGAGAAGCCTCAGAGAGAGATGCAGCATATGGCCAGTAAGACACCAGAACATACATTCCTTTGCATCTACAGACTGTGTAAATTGTGCACAGGGCAATGCTCAATTAACATTTGCATTCTTTGGCCCCAAAGCAGCTAACAACTTGCATGTGCATTTTACTCAGGCAAGTCCCCATGAATTCAATAGCATTGCTTATGGGTAAAAAACACGTACTTCACTGTGAGCAGCATGGGGGCCTTTTTCGGACAAACATCTGCAACGGCAAACATGGGACCAAAACCATCTCTGCTGCAAATCAGCATACTTTTAGTGTTGGCTGTGGAATGGTCTGGCACTGTATGTATTATGCCAACAGCCAAGAGAAGGAAGGTTATCACAACACAAAGTAATGCTTCACAATCCCGACTGTTTCTTCTAATGTGCTATTTCGTGGCAAAGTTGTTTCAAGAAAATTCATAGTATTTCTGAGAACGTTTCAATGCTGAAGGCAGAACTGACTTTCAAGACTCATCAGTACAAAATAATTAACTGGAGTAACTCGAGTGGAAGAGATTGTCCCAGGAAAGCGCTCTGCTGTGCATGTATAGATACTCTAGTCCACAATAAGTGAGTTTTAGTCCAGATCACAATGTGTTCAGTAGCCTAAGGGGAATTACTCTGAAATAATTTAGTCTCCTTTTTAGCCTTGGCTTTAAACTGCACTCATTAAATCAGTACCAGGAAAAACACAGTCTTCTTTTAGTAGAAAATTTAAATTCAAATAAGCCAGATTTTATGGTATAAACTAATTAGTTTTACTTTGCATTGAAATACCAAATCATGGTTAAGGGACAGTAATTTCTAGCTGAAGGATAGAAATTAGCAGCAGAAGAGCAATAATTTTTTAAACTACTGAAAATAGACAGATGACAATATCCTTTGTCTTGCACTTGCTAAATGTGTGTACGATTTTTACATGGGCTCAGCTGATGCGCAGTGTCATCATTTGGTTGCAAAGCTGGTGCCTCAGAGTCCACCCAGATTTTTGCAATTGTTTAAATCTTGCAATTTAAAATTCAGATTTGAATTGTAACACTTCTCTCATTCTAGACTAAATACATAAGACCTAAGATACTCTACCTTTTAAGAATTTTGTTTACATAAGAATAATATGTATAAGGTGTACATACACATTATGTATGTACATAATGTGTACATACATAACTACTATATTAGTAGTACAACTATACACAAATAATATTAATATTAATAATAATAATATTAATGTTACAAAACTCCTGCAGCTTCCAAAAGGATGTTTTTACACATTAGTCCAGAAGCAAAATGTCTCTTCTTCTTCAACCAAAGCATAATTTTTTCCATGAAAGTGATACCATCAAATGGTCCAGGCAGAGAAACACTCAAGCCTACCAAACCCCCCAAAATTCTGGATTTGAAAACAAAATCCTACCCATTGGTAAGACCGAAGAGAGAATTTTATGTATGAGGTTTTACCTTTCCCAGAAGGATTCTTTCAGTACAATGGACACTAAATTCTCTCAAGGTACTAGATCTCAGTTTTGGGGTGTTCTGAGAGAATCACCTGTATAGGAATTTATGAACTTGTATCATTGATCTTCTAGTAACAGAAACACCTGCATTCATAGACAGGAGGGGAAAAATACCTTATTAAAGTATAACTTCTGTAAATATACTTCAGTCCAATTTTCTCCCTCCAAAAGAAATGAAACCATACAAACCTGGGCTGAAATTCTAGCCAGTGGGAAGCCAAAGTGGAGCTCATTGTTGATTTCAATGGGTGCCGAGATTTTACTTTAAGATTCTTTCTCTTTTCCAGTTTCTAATAGATAATGGGGGATTTTGGTATTTTTCTATGTGGGATGTTGATATTTTTCTGTCATGAAGACATAGAAGTAGATGATGAGACTGGTGGCCCCTGCGTCCACAGCAGGAGCAATGTATACCCCTGAGCAAGGAACTGCAGGAAGAAGTTGCGATGGCTGGAGAGCAAATGTGCTGTTCAAGTTCCTCATTTCCAAATCAGCCTTTGGATAGGTGAGGCGGTAGCAGGTAGAGTTAATGTTAGGGATTTCTCCTCATATGTGGGCCAGATAATAGTTTGAGAGCCATGGTGAATGCATAGGTGTGCATCTACACGCATTCATCTGTATAGGCACACAGAGGGAATACTTCAGTGTCATGACACAGCTTTGAGGAAGAAAGCTAATGTATATCACTTTGCCTATAAAATTTCCAAACAAAATTTAATAATTTCTTTTATGCAAAATCTTATAACTGTAAACATACTTAGTGCTACCATTATCAGAGAGAGATGACTAAAAAGCACATTAGTTTAGCTGTTCCCACTCGAAGCAAGTCTGTATCTGAATGGAGAGCATTTTTTTGTTATTTTGCTTGAAAAATGTAACAAATGCTTTCTTTGTTGAAGAAGCTTAATTAAAAGCAGATAAAAATCAAGAAAATATTTCTTGCATTCTTTCAAAATAGAACAAAATGTGCCTGCAATTGTGAGCTGAAAAGGAGCTGTCTTTCTGTTTGTTAGAGAGACTGAAGGTGCATTGTACAACCTTATCTGTATCTACCCCATCTGTCACATAATCCTGTTAAAAACAGGGTTGCTTATTCAACTCAAGCCCTTTCCAACAAAACTGCACTATCTTACACATAAATGAGCTAGTACTTTTGCACAGTCCATTTTTATAGTTTAGGTAATAGCAGCATACACCCATAAATAGTTGTGAAGATAGAACAATTTTAGCATGAAAGGACAATAATATCATCCCAAAGGAATAAGAATTACAGGAAAAACTTGCCCCCCATAACTTTCATCTGCTCAAGACATGTACCCAGAAGATACTTAAGTGAAACAACAAAAAAACCTGTGATATAAATTATGCACCAGTGACCACATTTCCAAGGTGTTCTAAAAGTAGAAGTTAAATATGAAGCTGCATCACTGAATTTCTCTCTTCATATCTGTTCCCACAGTGCCACAGCACAAATCTTGTAGACAAGCTTAGAAAGAAGTGGTTGTAATGCCTAAAACTGCTATCATGGATTCTGAAGGCACTTGTTTTACACTTTTCTACACAATGATTGCAGAGTATCTGATACAAAGAGACATTGCTCCCAGCTGTAATACACATAACCTTGTGTTCCACGGTGTTACACGTAAATGCTTAGCAAGAGTAACAGGTTAACAAAGCATTGGCAAATGGCTTCTTTGTTCACACTGCTGCAAAAATAGGCAGACAGGGAAATTGGGGCAGGGGGCTGGTTCAAATTCTGTAACACATAAAACAATTTCTTGTTAATTAATTCAGTCATTAGTAGCAGTTTCCCTGAGGGTAGTGTAACCTGAACAGGATATCACAATTACAGCACTCTTTCTTTTTTTAACCTCGTTGGCATTTGACATGAAGAATTTATCAAAAAAGACTTCTCTGTTCAGCAAACTCTTAAGCAGCTCTTCCTGACTTCCTTTGTACATTAATTCTCATTTATCCTCCTGGTAGACAAGATCTATAAGAGCATCAAAAGTCACTGTACCTCTTCCTCCTCAGTACATATAAGACCTCTATTACTGTAGAATTTGCATGCCTACCAAAACATCATGTATATACCCTCCCAACAACTCTTGGACTAAGGAATCTTGATTTAATGGCTAAATTTTCAAAAGTAGTTAGACATCTCAAACGGGAGATATTTAAATACTTTTAAAAATCTGATTGCATGACTGAGTGATCCAGGAAGGCAATAAGAAAGCAGGAACTGGAGCCACAAGGCAGGATTCTTCTGCCACTGCACTTGGTCTTCATGGGTGTGTTGTGTGCATGGGTGGTTGGAACACGGTTGCAGAGAACAGCTTGTGCAGAGACAGTAGTCACTATTTCACTCTGTGCCCTGGCCCCAAGCCAAGCCACCCACCATTGCTCTGCTCCTAAGCAGGAATAACTGGAATTTAGGCAATACCAGGCTACATTCTTGAAAGGTAAGAAGCGACTCGAGATAGAATCTGCTGGGAGCTTGCCCTCAAAAAAGCTGAAATTCTCAGTCCTGTCCTGGAGGTTCTCAGCCCTTCAAAGATGAAAAAAGAGGAGGAAGAAAAGCAGTATTAAGTTGCAGAGATCAACAGAAAAGGAGCCCCATATTCCTAATCAAGCATCTTTGAATTTCTGTGAAGACTTGATGATGCATTCTGCCCTCGCTCTCATAATTCACATGAAAACATAACTCTTGTAAACAGAATGTGCCACCTCCATTACTGAATGGTTGCTGAAAGCTCTAAGTTTTACTTTAGTGTAATGCATTTAATGGTATCTCAGGCATCTTTTGGCATTTCTGTGCAAGAGAATAAATCACTGCCTTGTGAGATGTGTCTTGGGTCCCACAGGGCACTACTCTGTGCCCAAAGGCTACCACATACTTCCACTGTGTTGTAACATTAGGTATGTAGTGAAATACTCACAGGAAAAATACTGTTTCAGGAAACAGGTTATTGCACATGCACAGAGTCCAGTTAGGGCCAAATTCTTTCCCACAGCTCTGGACTTTGATTTCTTTCCTGCTTCAGCGATGAAGAAAAGGGTTTGAAGACCTCAGGCAGTCTGAGAATATCAAACTGGGAGAAAGCTTTAGACGTGACCTAGTCTGTCCTTGAAACAGGATGAGTGAAACGCAAACTGTATGTCAGATTCTTTATGGTTGGTAGCAGATGGTGACACATGAAAGGCAAAGGTGTTTAACCCAATATTTTAGGGTCGCTTTAGAGCACCCATTATAAATTGTAATGTTCTAACTCAAAATAGCATAAGAGAACTTGATCCTATACAGTATTGGCTGGTTATGGAGAAAATGGAAAAAGCTTTTTGCATCCACGTTTTTCAGCTTCTCTTTAATTTTCTCATCTCCTATGAACAGTTGGTCTAGTCATCCATATATGACCTTTAAATCTCTAAAAATATATCTTCCTTCATATAACTCTTTCAAGAAAAAATCAGGGCCACAGATAGAACAAACCTCGTCAGTTTTAACTGACCATTTCCTCCTGAACAAAGCAGCAAACTGCCAAGACTGAAGCTTTCCTCTTACAGAAGGTCAAACCCTTTATGAACATGTATGAGGATTTTGGCTGAACTTTATAAAACTACTCATGTGAATGTTCACTGGGTCAGGCATTTAATTTGCAAATGCAGTAAATTCTCACAGAGCATGAGGCAAAGATCTAGTAGTTCTACGATAAAATATTTCATCTGAGGGTCAGGGAGGAGCTTCTTTTATAGGAATGCCACAATCACATTCCTCATCTTACAAAAGAGAGGGAAGCCTCAGGATGACTGGGCAAATGTTAAGGTTCCCAGGCTGTGGTTATACCCCTTAGTTGAACAGATGTACGAAGAGAGAGCTTTCAAGTACGATTCACTGCACAATAAGCCAGACTTAACTAGCTGGAAAGTGAATGTGGTCATGTGATGTGGCAAAAAATCATTTCTGGTCAAGTCTTGCTAAGGCAAGATTACTCCTTGTTAATGAAACATAGAGGAAAGCTACTGATTGAAAGCCATGAACATATACAAGTTTGGTTCACACTGATCTTTGATAGGAATTCGGTAGCTGTTACCAATCTCTGAAATGGTCTCTCAATGCTCTGAAGATCCCTTAAATTCATGTGCCCTGCCCATCATAAAGGTATCCTAAACTGTCAAGGTTTGGAATTTTCTCAGTAGGCAATCTTCAAGGTACCCTTTAGAGTCTTTCTACAGGAAGTGGTGGTAATGGTGGCATCCAGAGGCACAGTAAGTTTTGAAAAGTTAGGCCATTAATTTTGTTGTGAATACATGTAGTATGATTCACAGAATTTGTATACTCTTTTAAAGAGCCTGTAACTCATTCCATTAATCAATAGCATCATCACCTTCACAAGAGCAGTGACTATTGTGCTTGTAGATTGTATCTGACTCTCCCTGATGTTGTTAAGAGGTCTTTCTGAAAATATGTGGTCAAGGCTTCAATGAAAAACTTTCTGACCACATTTTATAATGATAATGACCAACAGAGCCAGTCTGGATTATAGCTGCAAATAACAATTTAACCAGAGAATTTTATCCAATGGAAAAATCAATATAGTTTACAATGAGTGCATGTCTTAATAGCCACAGGACAGCCGCTAATATTGTCATTAAAGACATTCTGGCCTTTATTAATTTATGTTTTTCCTCTTAAAGAAAAATCTATGTGACCAATAATCATAAGGGAACACCTCTACATTCATTTGCTTTTCAAATGTGCCTAAATTATTTAGTTTGTCTAATGAATTTGTCTTGTACTAAGATCTTAGCTACTGGTCTTTGCCCTGCAGCTCTACCTGGCATTGCTGTCGGTGGTAGTGTTGACTGAGCAAGAACCGAGTGTTTGGGGATAACGCTAATGGGAAAATTTGAGAACTGAACAACCCATCTAAATTTCTGCGTTGACTAAAAACACTCTAAAGTGACAGAAAGCCATCTATGTGTTTAATCATGAAGAGTTATTTTTAATGCCTCAGAATGTTTGCATGGTTAGGGCTTTTACACATGCAGTTCCCATGAAAACGGGTAGAAGCAGAACACCTCAGTCCCCCTGGGATCCTCACTCTCTGCCCACAGTGTGAATGATACACCCCATTGAAACAACCATCAGTGACATCCCAAAAGTTCAGAGTGAATCTACTTAGTCCCTCTATAGTTCTCATTAGATGATACTATAGCCTAAATATCTATGCATTTTCTCAAGTGCAGTGTCAGGACAGCAGAAAAACTGACAATTTTGTCAGTCTAAAACTGACAATTATTGCAGGAAAGGGATGGTCAATTTGGTGCATCACAGTATGTGTATCCATCCATCCTACTCTTTACAACCCTCTCCTGCCTCAGCGCAGGTCTTCCACCATGGTCTCAGAAAGACTCTCAGGGTAGCACTGGTTTCAAAGCACAGAATCAATGAAGTCCCATTTCACATAGTCAGCTGAAGGGATCAAGGCTAATGCCTTCCTTGTTATAATATAATATACCTCTTATGAGAAACCCCTGTAATATTTGTGAGATACTTCTTCAGCCTGGCGATACTTTAAGTCATTGCTGACTCAGAAGGACCTTGACCTAAGGTATTGAGCTGGTAGCTAGGAGACTGATTTCTGAGCCCATTTTTGCTGGTCACCTCCTGTGTGATTCTGGGCAAATCATATCTGTGTTCTTGTTTTTTCTCCTCCCCTCTTTACCATGGGGCACTGCCTGTCTCCCCTCTGTATCTAGCTTAACAGACCTTTATCCTGGGGACAAATGGGGGCTATTGTCATAAGCATGTGGAAGGCCAACATAAGATAACATAAGGGGGAAGGCCAACAAGGTAGATGTCATGGTCAGAGTCTGTTACAGACCACCCAACCATGATGAAGAGGCAGATGAAATATCCTATAATCAGCTGGGAGAAGTCTTACAATCGCTAGCCCTTGTTCTCGTAGGGGACTTCAACTTACCAGATGTCTGCTGGAATACCATACAGCGGAGAGGAAACAGTCCAGGAGGTTCCTGGAGTGTGTGGAAGACAACTTCCTGACACAGCTGGTGAGGGAGCCAACGAGGGCAGGCACCCCACTGGACCTGTTGTTTGTGAAGAGAGAAGGACTTGTGGGTGATGCGATGGTTGGAGGCTGTCTTGGGCATAGCAATCACGAAATGATAGTGTTTTCAGTTCTCGGAGAAGTAAGGGGGGGGGTCAGCAGAACTGCTACCTTGTACTTCCGGAGGGCAGACTTTGGCCTGTTTAGGAGCCTGGT
>NW_008795948.1:1144575-1236795 GCF_000699145.1 Aptenodytes forsteri
TATTTAAAAGACGTGTAGGTGTGGTGCTTAGGGACATGGTTTAGTGGTGGACTTGGCAGTGCTAGGTTAATGGTGGGACTCAATGATCTTAAAGGTCTTTTCCAACCTAAATGATTCTATGATTCTATGTCTAATCATGTAAGGATGAAAAGACAAAATTTTTCCACGACTGATTTTTTTTCTCACTCCTTTAAAAGGAAATCAGGTAAAGAGGAATTTAGGGGAGATGTAACTCTCCAAACACTATGCAAAAATTGAGAATAAACCAGCCTTCATTGTCATTAAAATTTCCTGTGACTTTTTCCTGTATGAGTATAAATTGGCATAGTCCGTTTGATTTCAGTGGAGCTAAAATGATGTGTGTTTTTGGGAGATCTGTATTCTAAACTGACACTGAGTTTGCTTGATGCACCAAGTAAACAAACTTTATCTGTAGAGTCTGCTAAAATTTGCACAGAACTATGCTCCACAGAAATATTAAGGTATAGTATCTATATTATGTTTAGATTGACTTACACATCAAATGTTTTTAAACTATAAAATCACTCAAATTATACTTAATAGAAATCATATTATAAGACATACTAAATAATTCTGCATTTGAAAGTCACATTTCTAAAAATAGAATGTGAAACTATTTCATTAACAAAGCAATCAGTATTAATGGTCCGATATTTAACAACTGGTTAAATTTACCACATCAGCAGTGTATCTAGTAAAGAAAGAGGTTCTGGCACAGCCACTCAAAATTATTTGGTGCAGGCAGCAGGGCACTCCTTATTCAGAAAAGGTTATATACACTGCGGAGTCCCAGGCCTCCCATAACAGACATTGTCCTCTTCTGATTAGTAATATGAAATATTGAACCCAAGAAGAGGACTGCAAATCAGGACCAAGTGATGAGGTGTCAGAACACTGGCCACTTAAGAAGGAAGTAGTAATCCTCGCGCTCGCCACTCCGGGGGCTCCACTGGGTTTGTTTCTCAGAGTTCTCAGGAAACAAATAAGAATGAGTGAGTTGCTGGAGAAGGACATTCTCAGGTGAGGTTTCTCCTGTTGCCCCATGTCATGTGCTTTACAAACTTGTTCTAAAATTTGGTATTTCTGCTGGTTTTTTCCCCAATAAAACTCAAAACAGGCCCATGAGGGTTTCAAGATGGTCCAAGCTTTGGACCATCTTGAAAATTCTGCCAATCTTATCCCTCATCTCACTGGCCTCTGCTCACAGCTTGAGCAGAACCACGTCCACATTTTCCATGGGAATGAAAATTTTGGAAAAAGAACTGAGGTCGAAACAATTCTCAAGAAAAATCATCCAGATAACTTCTTACTTGCATAGCAGGACAGATTTACCATGTACCCAGCAGAGGAGGGATGGGTTGTGCTTTTTCCTTATCCACAGCCCAGCTGCATGCAGCCCTGGTACCACATATGTTCAGAAGGTGATTTATCTGAACAGGAGGTTGGCAAAACCAAAAATACATCAGACAGACAAACAAAGCCAGGGAAATTATTGTACCTCAGAAAAACTATTTGGCTTATATTCCTCAGTTGTACAGAAACAGACTCTTTTCCCTCCAGATTTAAAAATAATTGTCAGTTTGCCAGCCCAAGCATTTATGACATGTTTAATAGGAGTTGGATGAAAACTTAAGTGTGGAAAGAACGGTACATCTCCATAAAAGTGCATTGACAAAACCAGCACAGGGTACTGATTGTGACAAAAAACTATCAAACTCTTTGAGCATGATATGCAGTGTCGTAAGACAGAGGATATTCCCAGATGCAAAAACCACCTTATGCTTTGTACACTCTACAGAGTATCCCAGCACAAGTAGGACATTGAATAATTTAAACCAAATACATGTTCTCTGATCAAAAGAAATGTGTTTTTATTGGCCTATGTTGTTGGAAGTGATGAATACAAAAATTTTCATGGAAGATCATGGGCTTTAAGACACATTTCATTTATCTGAAAAAACACATAATGCTACCTTATGAACCGCATGTGTATTGATTCCCTGTCTTGGCTGGGGCCTGGAAGAACAGGAAGGACGTTCTGGCGGTGGTTATTCATTTTATCAGCTCTAAACAACTCCGTTTTATTAAGGGATAGAGACATCTTATTCTAAAGAACTCAGAGAGGAGCTGTTCTTTCCTCAGCACGAACTTCCTGCTCAAATTAATTCAGGCCAATTTGCAGCTTCGAAAGGCACCTGCTGAAAGGAAGGCTTAGTGGGGCTGGAATGAATGAGCCCAGGCTGATACCTGCCAGGTGGCCTGCAATCAGATTAGTTGAAATAAAATTCTTAAATAAGCAGAACTGTAGCCTAAACAGCTATCCCTGTGTAGTTGTTTTTTCTGAGATACTGACAGGGCAAGGATGGTTTTTCTTAGCTGTTTCCTTTGCCACAGATGACACCTTGGGAACTACTACTGTGAACACCAGATATCAACAGACCGAGTGCTGAAACTCCTAACCAGGTATTTTGGGGATCAGAGAGAAAGCTTGATTTTGTGCCTTTAACCTGTGGTTAGCATTTGGTGTAGACTTATGTCATGCTTGATATGTCATATTTTATTCTATGCAATGAAATAGGATTGTTCAGCTGTGTGGTGATGGGAAGGGTAGCAGTCCCTCCCAAGCGCATGCAGATTGTGATGTGGATTATGTGTGTCAACTTTCTGGGAAGGATGTTGGAAATATTCACAGGATTTTGGCCAAAACCTGTCCCTGAGCATAAAACTGACTTCCTCAATCTCCTGTATCTCTTAGTAGAACAACCCATGGTCCTGAATTTTTAGCATACTTTGGCAGACGGTTCATTAACAGAGCTGGAATTTTTGCCAGGGAAGATTGTGACACTAATACTGTGGTTATCCAGATCCTCTCGTGAATATCTCCCTAAAACTCCTCACTGTAGGTACACAAACAAAACGCCATTTGCTGCGTATACCTACCAAGTATAATCCTCCACACGAAATGACTTGTTAAATTTCATCATTCTATAGAAAAAATGCTGGAGATGGCAGATAAGAAACTTACCCATTTCAACTCTGCTGTCAATGCTCTAAAACTCCTGAGTGAGCATTGGGAAGAAAACAAGTTGTCATAACGCTGCCTGAAGCAGGAGGTCCCAGTCATTGAAATTCTATTTACCCCATGGTTGTGTGTCTCCTGGAAGAGCAGGAGGCTGTGTACAAGTGTGTAGGCATGGATAAAACACACGAGGCAGATGTTGTGCTGATACCTATTCACTGGAAACGGAGAGCCTGCTTGATTGCTAGTCAGAGCTGCTAATTTTTATTATTTTACCACAAGGAGCTGGTTAAGCATCATTTTGCCAGAAAGAACGTTGTTATTTTTAAATAAAGAATTAGAGCAAGCATAGTTCCCATTGAGGCATAGAAGACATTTATTTTGGTCTCAAAGACTCCACTATTTAATTAATTTTTTGAATATGTTCAGAAAAAAAAAATAGAGAATTTGCCTCACTAGAAAGGCGAGGCAGTACAATACTTATGGATAAAGTTATGAGAGAGAAATGATGAGTAACATTTTCAAAATGCTCATTATTTATAATGTTTTAATTGATGGAAGATGGAGTTTTTCTAAGAAAATTCAATTGTTTTGCACCATAAGAAGCAGAAGAGCTTTTAAAGGACCTCATTATGCTCAGTGATGATTAGAGGGGAGCTTTTCTTGTGAATAAAGTATTTCCATTTTTAAGTTTCCTACTCTAAATTGCATTGAAAATTCCAAAAAGAGTTTTTCTAGGTTGCCGGGTGAGCTCAGAGAGGTTGTGAACCACAGAGCTGGCTGGTCAGGGAGCTTGTTGAGAGCTGGCCAGGGGTGAAAGAGGTGCTGCCGTTTCCTATGATCTATGACACCAGCTAGCCAGCCCACACATTTCTAGGTGTTTGCAGGAAACAGGTGACTGACCAAGGCAATGAACAAAAAAACCCCACTGTCTCCAAAAGTCTTTGCTTCTCCAGAGTATTTGAGCTGCTGGCCTGGAGCGTTTTTGTTCCCAGATGGCCTTGCAGGCTGGGGAGCCGAACTGGAAGAGTGAGCTCTCAGGCAGGTTCCCATTACAAAATAGCCCGCTTTCTATCAAAAGACAGTAGAATTGATCCACCCAGACTAAATGTTTTGATTTCCAGCAAAACACTCTGACACCACAGACACGCCATGCACACTTTCAGGTGCCCCAAACTCCCAAAACAAGGTGCTGGCGCCAAGCCCTGGGGAGCTGCCAGGAAGAGCTCTGAAGGCAAAGGCAGCCATGGTGTCCAAAACCCAACCACATTTTCCTGACTCCCAGTTGTCGCTTAGGCTTGAGACTTAGCCATTGACTTTCCCAACTTACCTAAACCTGATATGAGTTGTAACTCTTACATTCCCAAATGTTGGCTGCCAGTGAGATTTGGACAACCTATTTCTGATATTATTTAAAAAGTCCCCCTACATGCCTCAACCAGTCCCATCCTGTTAATTGCCACAGAACCAGAGACTGAACCCAGATCTCCTAAGGAACAAATACCCTACTTCCTAAAGTTGCATTTGTAGTTTTTGGCATAATATCTTTATAACTGGATTTTCTCCATGAATAGAATAGTTTTCCTTGAATCCCCAATGCCACCCCCAAAAAAAGCAAATTAAAAACTTGGAGGCCAATATAAATATACTGGCCAAACCCAAAGTTATGAAGCTATCCACTGGCCTACAAACAAGAGAAATATGTTTTCAAAGCTGCTGTATTTGTTTTTGGAATTCTTTGAAAAAATACTGCTGAGTGAATAATTTATAATAATGAAAGTATGTGACAAATATTGCTTCTTTCACTGTTTGGATAATTTTGTTGAATATGTAGGGGGGGTTTCCATGTGTTCATTTGTCCTTGGACTTAGTTCACACAGCTTTTTTTCCAATTTTCATTTACCTCATACCTGAATTTTCAGCTGTGCTGTTGAATCATTGGCAAGAGTCATTTTTTATGTTTCCTGATAGACTGAACAAAAACTTCAGTCATTTTGTCTTGTATGATACCACAGAAGAGAAATTTGGTTCTGTTTTCCATCTTCATTCTTTAATATTATTTAGTCATATTATCATATGAGTATAGTGTTCACTTTAGCAAAACACAAAAAATTTATGGAGTAAAGCAAATTCACTTAAAAGTTTATTTACAGACTTTTTTTTTCTCCTTGCTCTTTAATTAACTTCTTAAAAAGCAGATGATATTAGATTACTGTTTAATGAAGGATTATATTTTACCATGGGCTAACTTTTTCCACAGTGACATAAAGAAAGCTAAGGAAAATGACACAACCTGTGAACAATTGCCATATTTTAAGCCGGAGGCAGCTTCTCTACAGCAGCGGACTGCAGCTTAGGAACCAGTACAAAATTCAAACCTCTAAGTGAAACACGAACTAGAGTGTAAGTTGTTCTCAGCACACGTCTCCGTATGCCTTGATGGTGAAATTTGAAGTATATTCTCAGTGGCTGCTCTTACTGATTTAAAAATTCAAAAGCCTCACTGCATTGTGCATGTCACTCTTTACCACAAGAGTCACATTATAGTTACTATAATTGCTCTCTGGAAGCCAGATATAAGCCTGTGTTTAAAGGAACACATTTTTATGAAAATTTAATAATGGTATTGTTACAGATTGTTCTACCAAACTAAGTAACTCAGCCTGATGTCTTTTTCTTAAAGGAAACTGTGTTGGAATAATGTTTTCTAGCTTCTCTTCAAAGTGAATCAAATTTTCAGCACAGCCCTCTGGAAGCTTTCCACAAAAAAAGTGGAAACTTTTCCATGTGCAAAAGGGACAAGTGCAGGTTGAATGTTCAGCATCTACCTGATGCTCACATGAAGGTGGCTGGATCTTCCGCTGGTGGGAACGAGCATGGCATTAACATCTTATGCTGGGAGTTCCTCTCACTTTTGTTGATTGAGGGATTTGACCCATTAATTGAAGGATAACTGGAAGACTGTTTTGAAAGCTCTCTTGTGTACCCAAGCCCAAATGATGAGAATGTGTGAATATTCTGAATTTCTTTTTCTTTGCAATTACTCTTCAAGTAAAAAGTCCTTCATTTCTAAATTCAAGTTCAAAGTGGCTGGAAAACATGTGGCACGAAGGCAGATCCTGTGTCACATGTGGAAGAGGGGCTGCATTGGCACTGAGATGCTGGGTAGCCAAGACTTCCCATGGGGATGCACAAGGCTGTGGCAACATCAGTGGCTTGTCCTGGCAATTTCAGGCCCAGTGCAATGCTGTTTCCCAATGGAGACTGGACGCTGCTCAAAAGCACTTTTCTCTTGCCAGTGAGCCATTCCCAACATTTCCCCTCAGCGCAGTTTGCTGATGTGTTGAATCTAGCTGGCTGCCTGCCAGGTGAAGATTTTTGGGGTGCAGTTTATAGGGCCAAGAAGGTTGATCAAATTTACTCTAGTCCCTAAAAACAACAAGTTTTGATAGGAATCTAAGCCAGTTTGTTGGAAGAAAGCTGTTTATTAGGTTTATCTGCATTCATGTCATCATTCATACCCAGAGTCCGCAACACTGGGTTGTGTTTTATGCAGTCACCTCTGCCCAGACAATGAAAACTGTGTTAGCAATAAAACTATTTTATGGAAACATTAGTAGCTGCAGTCATCTGAGGATTTTCACAGTGGCCCAAGCTTTGAAACTAATTCTTTTTGACTAATAAAACTGAAAAGTGTTACTACTCTGAAATGTACTTATTAACTCTATGAAGCCTTTTACTATGTCAAATGGTATGATTTTTAATAACATAAAACATACCTAATCCCAAGAGCATGTTTTTAGTAGGGCTTAATACACAGCAACAAGGGAAGCAGGAAAAGTAGGAATTGCAAACAGAACGTGAAATACAAACCAAATGTATTTGGTGCCGAGCCAATTATATTATTAATTACAATTAGTGACTATGACACTTTTTTACCCCTCCCTACTCTCTAATGATTTCTTTACTGTGGTCATGAGGTACTTCCCAGAAATACTGATTCACCTGTAAGCTATAGAGCAAAGCTACAGATCTCTAAAGCCAAGCTCTGTGCCTCAGTGAGGCACCCCAATTAGCGCAATCCCTTCTCGAGGCCAACTGCTGGCTGTTGAGGAAATGCATTGGCTTTGATGGTGTGTCTCATAGTCCCCCACACAACCAAAACAGCAGTAAGGATGTGAAAAAGAGGCAAGCAGCTGACAGAGATGAAATTAAATAAGGGATTAAAGAGAGCCCTTTCATGGACATCAGCCAGTCTCATTAGCTATACAGGGAAATGGACACTTGGAAACAGGCACAAGAACCTGAACAGAAAAATCTAGAAACAGCAGGTACATCTAATAGATATCTAATATTTCTATTAGATCTATAATATGTCTAATAGATATATCTAAATATCACATATAATATTATATATATTAAAAAATACAGCTCTGTGCTCTGGTTACTTTCTCAGTTGCCTAAGTATTTTAAGAATGAGAAAGGAAGAAAAAGATAGAGCTTTGATGCATCAGAAAACAAAATCAAAGCTCTTCCATAACTTTGACATTAAAAATACCTTCTTTACCCTATATATAATATTTCCAAAATTTTAAGAGGAAAGAAATTACTTCCAAAACTCTACTGATCTATTTAAATCTGAAAAATGAAATGGTGAAGGCATACTCCAGCATGTCCGTTTCTCTTGAGAAGGGCTGTGGCTCCTGGGCCACACAAAGGACGTTCCCCAGAGAGCCTCCCAGCATGTGCTGTAGGAATATTTCCAAGAAGGTAATAGAGTCTTCCTAAAGAATAAGACAGAAGCATATGTAAAAAAAAGGGTTGTTTCATTTATCTACACAGAACATCACACATCCAGGGTGGTAATCTATTCTTTTTCCTTTGCTATTATTTGTACCTAGGTTAATTGTTTCTGCTCTTCAGTCTTAGATGCCTTTTCTGTTCCTCTCCAAACTGCCCACCACTTTTACCTTCAACCACTTTATTTTTGCCTGTCCTGTTAAATAGTCATATCTGTTCTTCCTGTTTACCACCTTTCTATGGGACATGCAATGTAAATAGTGAATATAAAATGCAGAGTAAAAAAACTTCCCCCTTTAATCACAAGTATAACACTGCTATGATGCATGTAGATCATCGCCCTTGTATGTTACTGTTCTTGCTCGGATTTTGTATGTCTTTTGTAGTTATGCAGAAAATACTTTGGAAATTAAAACGTCTCATTTGTTTTATTTGTACAGTGCCAAACAAAATGAGTCTTCAATACTGGTAATTAAAAACAAAACAAAAAAACCCACCAACAACAAAAAAACCCTCATAAATAATAATGACAGAACTGATCTATTCTGACCTAAGATGTGTACCAAGGAAGCTGTAAGGCAATGGCCACTGCTCTCTGCTCTCTCTGGGATCGCTGTGGCCAGGACCACCCGCTGCCTTCAGAATCAGGATGGGAAGAAGCAGTAAAAGAAAATAAGAAAGTGATGATCCCTGTGGGATTCATTTTGAAGCTAGGTTGTAGTGGTGCAAGCCCAAAGGTTGTTTTCATTAAGAAGACCTCAGGATCATATCTAGAAAAATATCATTACCATTGACACTAGTGGTATGCTCTCCAAACAATGTGCCATAAGAGAGATACTAGAAAACACACAGAGAGAAACTACTGAAATAATATTGGTGGTCCTAGCAGCTCTGGGAAAGTGGAAGAAAGATCTCGATGAACTAGGTATTCCCATGTGCAATCAGGATCACAGGACAGCCACTGTTGTAAAGTTCACTTTAGCAAAAGAAGAAATATTCTATTTTGCAACAGTGCCTTGGCTTGTAGGGATCTTCTGTATAAAAAAGTGGTGAGAGCACCAAGCCAGGACATAGGAGAGCTAGGTTTGTTTGCTTCTTCAGTCTGAAGAGTTTTCCCAGTTTTCTGCCAAAGGGCTTGGCTATGTTAACTAATTATGATTTTCCTGGTAATTGGGAGATGTGGATTTGATCTGATTTAGGATTAGGTCCTCAAATACCTTTAAACGTGGCTCCCAGATACCATGGCAAGTAGGGCCACATGAATATAAATATCTTTGATACACACAGTCTCAGGTAAAACAGATTCAGCTGACGTGGCATTTCTGAATGATCAAAACTCGGATCTCTTATTTTCTTCACTCCTCCTCCCCATTCCATCACGTAAGAAATTCTGGGCATAAGAGCCCATTTTCCTGCTATGTCTGTTCAAGGCACAGTGCAGTCAGGCTTCTAGTTCCAGACAAAGTCCTCGGTGCACATGTGCAATGCAAATAGTGAATAACCACAATAATACAAAGCATCATGTTTAAGAAATGAAAATGTCTATGTTGAATATGATTTTAATTTGATCTTGGTTTTATGTGATCTTGAATGTTATGTTTTTCTAGCTATTCCTCAGATGCACTGTGTATTCTTAGTATAGAATTATGTTATGTGTAAAGAAATAAATTTTATTTTTATTACATATTGAAAGAGAGTATAAAGATAATGGGAGCCCTTAGCAAGGCAATGCAATCTGATATACTGCCTCAGCTGAGCAGAACTTACCATTACCTTTCTTATCCACATTTTATAGTTTTCACTTCATGTAATTTCTTAATAAAATTACCTACATTCAGTCTCTATTACAGTATTTACATTCAGAGATGTGGACACGACATGTAATTAATATAACCTTTCTTCCCTCTTTCTGTTTCAGATTATAGACCTAGATTTTGGACAAGTGTATAAATTTTGTATTATAGCATGAGAAGCAATTAATCCCATTAATAAGCAATAATTCATATAATTCAGATCGTGGGCTGTCACTATGAATGACTTCATTAGCCAGCTTTTTACCCTAGGCTAAAAAGCCAGCTTCATTAATTCTGTAGAAGGCTTATTTTCTTCTCTTGAAAAAACACAGTCAAACCCATCTAAAGGTATACTCCTCTTAACGACAGATACCATCCAAGAAAAAAATTATTCAGCAGCAAGTCCCCATAAATGTTAAAATTATTTAAAAGATTAAACTTTAGATCACATTTATGTATGGAATGAATGTCACCAGAAAGATAGTTGTTATGAATAATGATTTTCTTCATTGTGAAGGATCCTAGTTATAGCCTGGACTTGACAATGAGCATATCATGCCCACATGGAGTTGAGTATACTTATTACAATTCATTTTAATGATGTATTAACTTTTAATTAGATATGCACTTCAAATTAAATATACAGTGAGGTGAATATAACTGGATTGAGAAGGGAAACTTGGACAGAGGTTTCCTGTATTCATTTTATTTCCTCTGAGCTGTGACATTAGCACACATTTTACTGAACACCTTCCTTACTATGTTACATCCTGGGAGTTGCAGTGAAAAGTATCAGGAAAGAATGTGGCTTTCAAACGCTTCCAGGATTATGGTTTTCAATGGTTTCCCTGCGTAGACCTCCAGGCAAGTAAAGGGAATTCTGCAAATGTGTAAAACACAACTTGAAGAATTCATTGCTGTAACATTTAAGATATGGGCACCACATCTTCTCCCTAATTCATAATACTAAAGCAAGGTATTTATTATTAGTACGAAGGGAAGAAGGAAAGAGTCTTAATCTGCTTCATCGAATTAAAGGAGATGGGTCTGGGAGTGAAATGTTACTCTCCATGAGTAAAGATGGTCAGCTTATGAGGTTTGTAAAAACTATTATCCTCTAATGGAAAAGCTAATGAATAAAATACCACATTCTACTACAAGGCCTGAAAACGTGACTGCCCTTAAAACTGTTATTTTCATAAGACATGAGTGAACCATTGTGCTTTCCTCTTGTTTGTGCATATTCTGTTGTCTGCAAATTGTCTGTGAACTATGAACAACAAAATAAATAATATGTCAAATAGCCAGAATTACTTTTATGATTGAATGATAATAAAGATCTCTCTATATATATTTTCTTCACTATTTATAATGGGTTGGCTAATGCCCTGCCAGGCATGACACTGAAAGCTTTCCATTATATGTCCTTAATACTCAACTCTTTCATTATTCAATATGTCTGAATATTCTAATCTGCTCTTGAAGAAAAAAAAAAGTACAACAATATCACAGCCCAGGAAAATTATGCCACATTTTTATTAAATTAACAACGGGTTGTAAGTTTACCTTAATGACCACAAACATTCCCAAATAAAACCAAGATTACTCCTTGCTTGATTTTTTCCAGATGAAAGGTTTCTGGATTTTATTTTCAAAGGAAATTATTATTTTCATGCTGCTATATACTAACGAAGTGGTGAGAAATGCTTCTTTTTATTGAGATGGCAATGGTGTAGCAGCTGTGATACAAACACCACGCTGGATGAGCAGCAAATCTTGCAGTGTAGAATTGTTCCAGTAAACGTTAAGTGATTTGAAAAGACCTGACAGGCGAGAACAGCAAGCCCTGGAGTCATGTAAAATGCAAGAGAAATACCACTTTATGGATGCTTTATGATGGCTTCAGAAACAGAAACAACAAACTAGCTATTAAAATATAATTTAGCAATAATATTTCTCCCAGTTTGAACACTATCTATGAGAAATAAATTCCTTTACATTCAAGAACAATCTAAAGTTTTAAGAAATGTTCTTATTTCTTATAGATGGTTACATTTGGCTGGAATGTATGGAAATAATATTCAATTATATGCTACATTGGTACCAGTCAGAATAGCTTATAGCTGGGGAGGATCTTTTCCCTCCCTCTCTCCTTGGTGGCATATTCTTGAGTGTATTTTAATAAATCCCTTGGAAATGAACAAGGAAAATTACTCAATATCCTCCAGAAAGTGTGAAGAGTGAAGAGTATGAATATGCAGTAATAAGCCAATTAATCAATTAATTCAGTGATGCTTTCTAGTCATACAATGCTGTTAATCCAGAAGGTTCTGCAAATGCTGGAGTCAGAGAGGAGACATTTCTGGTGTAGCCATTTTGTAGCAGCAATCCTCAATCTCATTCTGAGGCTAAGAAGCAAGGAATAAAGTGTCTAACTGAAATGCTAAGGGAATTTAAGGTAGACTAGGTAGAATTTATATCCTTTCTTGGACTTTGGCCAGGGTACTAAAGTTGTCACTCTGCTAGCAAAGAGCACCTGGGGATTCTTAATGACCAGACATGGTCACGACCTCTGTTTTGCAAGTAATCCAAAAAACAACACATCCTGCATAACAGTGATCCTTACCACCAAGCAGAAGCACTGATGGAGGAAGGACTGCCATGAGGAAAGCATTGCTAGCATGCAGCACTCCACAGCTTAAGGGGGAAAAAAAAGTCTTATGCCTCAACCTTTCTGCATCACTGCCACAAGGTTCAGTGTTGCAAATTGTCAGTGCTGCTGACCCCACTTCTGTGAAGCACTTAAGCGTGTGCTTAACTTGGAATTAATAAAGCAGTCAGGAATTGTCATAGCACTTTGCAAGCCTTCCCTTCCTGCCATTGTATTATTTACCTAAGCAACCACCAATTCATGTTGTAGCTTTTGTTTTAAGGGGCTGGAAAAAATTAGGTTCTGTGATTGTGCTATGTATTGATGAAAAGCAGCTTAATGTAATTTTCCCATTCAGTCAGGTCCATTCAGTAGAATAACCCACACATCACCGAGTAGGATACAAGTGGATACTGTCTACCAGTGCTGGTCAAGACTGACATTTTCCAAATGCTTAACTCAGAAGTTCTGGGCACCTGCAAAGCTCCAGGCACCTGCATCTGCTCCTCGACTGCAAAGTGTCCCTCTCCCATTTGTTGCACATATTTCCAATGTGAGGCTCTTGTAGGAAATGCAGCTGCACCTGGTGTCCAGCGAATAAAGGCTCAAGGAGCCCCTTTTCCCCAGCTACTTGGACAGAAGAAGTTGCTGTGTTCTCCTATGACAGACTGCTTGGTGACAGCTCTGTGTGTCTCTATTACTTCAAGCTGGATTTAGTGCATTTTCCTCCAAGGAGAACTGTACTCAGAGAGCAAACTTCAAAGAGCAAATGAGGCAGTTGTGCATTTGCTTCATAGCACCTAATTCAAAGATCACCTGACAGCTTTATGGTCTGCTCCAGCTTATATTCATAGGGGGCTGATCACCTGAAAATTCATAGTAATTGGATCACAGGAGTATATTTTCATTCTTGTCTAGAAGACTTAACAATTTCCGAGTTAAAATGAATGGGGCTGTAGCTATAGCAGTGGCAAGAAGAGCATTTAACTGAAGGATTTGTTTCTCTTCTTCCTGAAGAAGAGCCTACTCTGCTGCCTGTCAAGGCCGGGTGATCACTGACAGCCGTGATGGATGAACTGAGAAAGAAATATTTATAGGTATTCATATTGTTTTTATTTCCATCCCTCCATTCACTGCTATCCTTCCTTCATCCATCCCACATAACTTGCCTGTCGTCTTTTATACATTAATTCTGAATTCAAATTCTTCCCTCTTCTTTTTTCTTATAATTTTATGGTCTTTGAAGATAATGACCACATCTGTTCTTTAGTTATCAAATATGTTTCTTATTTTAATGATTTCCTTTGTCTTTTTAAGTATCACCTACAGCAGATCTAAAGTTTGGTTGCACTAATATTTTTCTCCTCTCCAGTTTACAAACTGTGGCTTTGCCTTGGAGAGAATTTTGCTCTTTCTGCTCTCAGGGACTTTCATCTCTTTCTGTCAGTTGCTGTTATACAGTTGCAATTTGGGCAAAGCAAAGAAAACCCCATTGTGTCTTTAAGCTTATCTATTTCTGCTACCTTTGTCCTTTTGATTATCTGAGAAGACGAACAGAATAAGACAGTTCACTCCACTTACTGTGACTCCACTGTCTGGATTTTGGTCTGGGGGTTTTGTTTCTTTTTTAAGCAACTGAGAAGTTGTATATACTAAGAGACTCTTTCTGTCTTTAATAAAAAAATATTGATTACCTAAGAAATCTCAGGTAGTCTCGTACCACCTCGGGAAATCCTCAGAACATAGTGGAGCACAGTGAATCCAGATTCTGAAATTCTTCCCTATTTCTTTCATTTGCTGTGGTGATTCAGCCTGCAACCCTGGCTGGTGGCAAGGGGATTCCGCAAGCTTTTGTGCCATGACTTTCCATTCCCAGATCACGGTGCTGTTCCCATCTGGGCTGCATGTCTTGGTCTCCTTCCCATGGTAGTGAGATCACCAAGAACAGCTGTCAGGTCTCATCTCGGTGAGGAGCTGGTGATGGAACAAACAGCTGGACCTGAGGACTCCAAAGCAATGTGAAATACAGGTTTTTCTTCTACATCACCTGCCCACCGCTCCAGATTCTGATTGAAGCAAAGCTGTGAAATGTCCCATAATTTAGTGTAACTAACTGCTTCTCTTACCCTCCTCACCCATGGCCACTCTCCTGTGTGATGCCAGAGTAACTCACAACAGAAAACACGCATCTTCTGCTTATACTGAGCTAGCGCCTGCCCTGTCAGCCCAGCCTGTGAGAAGGTCCCAGGCCAGGCTCTGCTCTGCAAGGGACCTACTTGCCTAATACTCTTACTAGAGCTGGGCACCTACTTCCAGCCATTGAAATCCCAAAGCTGGCCCCTCAGATCTCACTTTTCATGTCTGTATAATTGGCCTAATCTAAAGTTCCTTGTACGGAAAGAAAGGGTGTATGATGACTTTTGTGATATGCGGATCACAATCTGCATTAAGCTGGTGTGTGGGTTTTTTTTAATTTGTAAAATGGAAACAACCAAATTTCCCTGTATGATGCAATTGTCGAGATTCTACATTTCCGGGACGTTATATAAACTCATCATGCTGCCTGGGCTGTTCTGCATGCAGCTGTCATTTCTGAGCAGAAACTAAGAAAATCCCTCAAACCTAAGTGTGTGCACTGCAGAGCTCTGCTCGGAGGACAATTGTTTGTCATCTGTTTTTCAAGGGTTCTTTTAGCAGTTTCAGCCAGCCAACACATTGTTCTGCCATGCAGAAGCTGATCTCCAGAAAAAATATTTGTGCATGTAAAAAAATTAGAATAAAGGCTTATATGTCCCTTCATTACAGTTTCATTTTGTATTCTCTGTAATAGCTCATATCATAATAAATTCATGATGTAGTCCTGTGAATGTCATTGTTATTTAGCATTAGTCAAGCACTGGTTACTAAACCCTCACCATGTTGCTGCTCCACACATAATGTACACAGTCACTGAATGGACACTTGCTCTGAAAATTTTACTGACCTCTGAAAGGCTAGTTTATTACTATGGCTAGCATTGTTAGGCATACCAGTCAAATTTGACTACTTCCAAGCATTTTTTCCTAAGGTGAGTGACAATGGAATTTAGCTTTTCTTTTTTAAGCTAATAAAGGTATTTGTTGTTATCTTTTTTTTTTCTTCAGAGATTGGTATTGCCGAAGTACCACCTTGCAGCACTTCACCACATCAAACGACAAACCATCGATCATAAGCCACAGGAACATGGTCCTCCTGGGACTGCCAGATTAAATGTCAGTTGTGTAATGCCACAGTTACGCCACCTTGTAGCACTTCACCAATCAAACGACAAACCATCGATCATAAGCCACAGGAACATGGTCCTCCTGGGACTGCCAGATTAAATGTCAGTTGTGTAATGCCACAGTTACGCCACCTTGTAGGAACTCTACTTGGCCCCTTTTGACTACAGTGATCAGTCATTTCCCCCATCTTTCTTTTCTACATCACTGGCACTGGTAAGATATTTTCCGGCAGTTTGTTCCCTGGTCTCTCCCATCTGCCACTCTCCCCCAGGCAGAAGTGGGAGACGGACACAATCAGGAGTGACTGAGGCTCTCAGACAAGCTTTTAATATTCCGAGGTTTCTTCCTCAGACACTGAAGTTCAGGAACCTCTGTCTCTCTCTACACAGCAGAAAGCCGTATTTCTTTTCAAAGAAAGCCAAGATGTTTCATCATTAAGAGGTACAAGCAATTATCGAACTCATGGTTGCAGTCCAGCATATTACTAGCCAGGAAAATAGCTCACTTGACATTACTTGTAGACAGTGCTCAGTACAACATAGTGAAAAATTCCTAAAAAAACACATTTGGCGTTCTTTTAGCCTGTTTCTGCTTAGTTCAGGAAATCCCTCATTCTTTTTCCTCATGACTCCATTTAATTTCATCTCTATGGCAGTATTTGGTATATGGAAGTTATTAGCTCACAGAAAAGTAAGAATACAAGAAAAGAGTACATTCATGGCTTCATTGAAATAACATTTTTGTCTAAAATTAAAGCTTTTTTCTGATCATGGCTACTCCTATGAGGTTCTTAAAATTCAGAGTATGTGTCTTTCTGAAAAATTCCCCAGCCCAGCTCAGCTGAAACCAAGAGGTCTGGTTCAACATCACAGCTACTGGGTGGGACTTTGGAGACGATGCTTTCTGGGTAGTCAGATTTTTATCACTGCAAACCTTTCCAGCTCTCACAGCTATGAAAGGGCCCTTTGGAGACATGTCTAAGATGTGCCAGGTGCCCCTAATACATACTTTTTGTCTGCATTTGCAGCCTGTGTTTGGACTGTCATACACGGCTCTGCTCCATATCCTACTCTGACCCACATCTGAGTAGGTTTTTTTGATGTTTTCTTCACCATGCAGCTAGACATTCAGATGGGAATCTGTTTTACTGACAGCTAGAGAAGCATAGAAATTTGCTCTTCCCAGGATGGCTTTTACTTTGGGGACAGTGGGGCACATCTCTGCCGGACCTTTACGAGCCTCCCTAAAACATGTCTTTGACGGTCTGTCTTGATAGTGACCACCAGCGGCAGCACACAATGCAGCAAAGGTATCCAGTGACAATCGAGACAACATATAACAAGTTTCCTCGCGAGTTGTTTGCTTGGATTTTGGAGGTCCTTTTTGCTACCACGTAAAACATGTTTCAGAGTTATGCTGCATTCATCTGTCCTTCCTATAGACCTCAGTGGGTCTATAGAGCCAAGCTGGCAGAAGCTGGCAGGTGACAGCTCAGGCTGAGTGCAAAAGGGAACATGCAGGAGAAAACTACATTGTCCTTTACAAAGTAACGGCCATTTTTTTCTGCTTTCCAATATGAAAACTACATATTCTTCTCCTTCATATTATCTTGAAAATTAATGACTTATACCATTCTTATTTTGTACAGTATCATTCTCTTAAATCTCTGTTGTGCTGTATGGATGCCCACACACATTTGTACACAAGTCCAGGTCCACACCATCTTAAAAAGTATTAGACTTACTACTAAGCCTTCCTATTCAGCAAGGCTTTATTTTGTACAGGAGGGAAATATGAGTCTTCTGCTCGGTACTTCTTTTGTTTTTCCTATGTGCCTTCTGCTAGAATAGCGTAAAAATAGTCCTATTCTCAATTTTCAAAATCTTTCCCTGTGAACATTTCAAATAAGAAATACTCAAACTCACTGTTTTCCCCCAGTGTCACTCACAAAAGACCCACTGTTGTAGACATCAGTACCCTACCATGTGTCCGATCATTCCCTAAAAAAATTTCCCCCATCTAATCTCATCTAACTGCCATAGAAAAGATATTTCTCCCTGTGACAGAAAAGTGGATTCTTTTGGTTACTGGAGCCTAGGAAGAAGTTCAATCCTTCTGAGCCCACAGCCTAAAGAAACATTATTCCCATCTGCACTGAGAAATTATTAAAAACCAAATATATAATTAAACTTTAATTAATAAAATCATGAATAAGGCTATCAATTTTTAATTATATGAATACTAAAGAACACAATAAAAAGTTAATATAGTCATAATGCGTTATTAATGAACAATTAATTACTATAATTAGGAGGTGAAGCTGATGAGCTGAGGAAGTGGTTTAGTGCAGATTATTAAGGCAGAGTTTTGATCTTCCACTTATTATGTCCAGTGGTTTTAAAACTGAATACAGGCCAAACTGTGTTTTCAAAGTTACACAGATATAAATCTACAGGAGACAACTGATTATGCACTTTCTTACAGCTAATGTACATTTTTAATGTACAGTGTTAATGAACTTTATCAGAAGATGAGATTTATAGTAGCCCTTATGTTAATCCCCCAGCATGACTGTGAAGGGAGACAAAAGTCAAAAGCCTAGAAGAATTTTATTTTGCCTTCTCATGATTTTTTTTTTTTTAGCTCTTCAGTTTATATTTTCATTTATCACAAATAGTTTTCACTAGTTCACTCTATGAATACACAAATGAGGAACCTGAGATTCAGGAGCTGGCAGGTTTCTCACATTCACCAGTGGAAATGTAAGGCCAGAAAGAAAGTCTTTAGCTCTTCTTTATATTTTCATTTATCACAAATAGTTTTCACTAGTTCACTCTATGAATACACAAATGAGGAACCTGAGATTCAGGAGCTGGCAGGTTTCTCACATTCACCAGTGGAAATGTAAGGCCAGAAAGAAAGTCTGTGATAATGCAGTCCAGTCTTTCCCATGACACAAACCATGGCATCCCATCTACTGATCCATGCACCGAGCCCAGGAGCTCCTAAATGAACAAATGCCTCATTTTAAAAAAAGGCATTCAGTTTTGATTTAGAAATCTCTGTTAGTGAGGACTTCACTATGACCCTCATAAAATTGTGCCAGTGAGTATCAAAGACCCCCTTATACACTTCAGAAAGCATAGTTTCTTTTCTAATTGAATTGCAGGTGTATAAATTCGCTGAGATCCCAGTACAAGAGAGGAGAGTCGGACTGTGTTCATTCAAATGGTGTCAGCCTTCTCCTCCTCCTCTCATTCTCTCTACATCAGCCTTCACAAATCCATCCACAACATTATCATCATTTCTGCAGTGGGTTTTCCTCTCATCTCCCTCATTTCCCACTCATCCCACTTTCCATGTCTCCTCTCTGCTCGGCCTTGTCATTAAATTTCAGGCAACCTTTAGACATCCCCAGGGCAACTCTCACAACAAGGATTGCTACATTAATTTTCTGTCATGGTTGGTAAGTTAAGAAATAAGAAGCTCATCTCAGAAAGCTACATTTTCATCACATTATACAGCTTCCCAAGTCAAAAGAAGTTTTTTTAGAAGTGACTTAAGAGGAAAGATGTTTCTTCTCTTACATCGTTTACCTGTTTCATTCTACTAAACCTGGTAAACAGCTGCCAAAAATTTTTAGTACTTTTTGAAACATACCATTCACCTCTTCAGACCTATTTTTTATTGTGCCTGCCTAACTGCCTGTGTTAACATTACACTATAATCTAACAGGTTATGGACATGTTATTTATTTTATATTCAGGACCATTTAGTGCTCTTGAAGCCTATGGGCCATTCTCCAACTCTAAGTGTGTAAATAACACAACTATTTCCTTCACCATGGCTACACAGGGAATTGAATTCAAGTCACAAGCTGAATGTTCAAGTACCAGAGGTATGAGTGTGGCTTAAGTACCCAGATCTGATCAACCACAGTTTTGGGTCCCTGAATTTCACAAAATGAAAACCTCCTTTCAGGCAATTTCAAGAAACTGAATGTTGATCTCAGTTTTCAATCCTTCCATTGAAACCTTCTCCAGAGCACGTTGCCCCTATATTTCTTATGAAGTTAGCCTTTAAATCATTACAAATTCTGGTTTTATAATTACTAAAATAACAGCCTTGTGTTATTGCTTTCATCTGTCCACTGTGGACATAAACATGGTATAATCATAGCCACATTTCTTTTTCTTTCTCCAACACTTCATTATTATTCATAATCTGTCCTATGTAAAGGAGAAATTTGTTCTTGGTGTGAAAGCATATGGCCCTTGGAAGAGAAAGAAAACAGTGCAATGTGGGTCCAATTCAGCCAGAAAAATTATTCCATTATGATCAAGACTTTATAAAAAAATCCAACACTTCAACATCTTAAGCAATGGTAGTACAACATCACATAAAACTTATGGGATGCTTCAATATAGTTCCAATTTAAAACCTGTATTAATAGCGTAGTTAGCCCTTTAAAAGCACAACAGTTTCCACAAACCTCCAAATCCTAGGTAATTAGGGTTTTCAATCATGACAGTGTTCTTACTCTAATGGCAATTTTGGCAAATAGCAGGTAATTATAGCTCATTGAGGAACTACATTCTCACTTGAGACCTGCCATCACCAGCCTAATTGCTTCCCAGTGAAACAATAGCATTTTTGTTCAACTATCATCTTTTGTTATTCTGCAATTGGGACTGAATACTGTGAAATTTAACTTCTCTGCTCTAACCTACAAAACAGTTTTTCATGGCATGATTATAAAATACTAGCACGTGCATTTTTCTCCTGTGCTTACACAGAGAATAAGAATTTATTTATCACAGGACTACAAGACTGGGTTTTCTTAAGTTGAAGCCCTGCAAAAGTTTAAAAATGCAACACATAAACGTTGCTGGAAGCCTTACAGAGTACATGAAAGGACTAATGAAAGAGCCACAGGACCTATTCTTGCATCATTTACCATCCAAGAGCCTTTATACTCACAACTGGTTCCACCAGATCTTCTGTGCGTGCAGGCAGCCATGAGCATGTTTTTAAAGAATCAGGACTCTATTACTCAATTGTAAGTTTTCATATACTATTAGTATTTAGCAATCCCAGGTAAGATTAGCAACTCCAGGGCAGAAACATAAAGCAAGTCTGAGATTTCCTATTCTGCACAGACAAGATGGGGCAGACAGGAGAAGAGCAGCAGCCCTGCAAGAGGCCATTGGTAGTCACCCCAGAGCGGAGACCCCATCTCCTGAATCCTCAGTCTGGTGGCATTTATCGCCAATTCAAAACATGAAACATGTCATTCACCTGTCATTGTTCAGTGGCTCCGCAATGGCCATCACAGTGATACAGATACTACATGAAATAAATTAACTTGGTACTTACACTTCTTGGCGCTGAATGGTACATGAGCACTCTATAACGTTTCTGTGAAGTCAGTGCATTTTCTCTAGTTTTCCTCATTTGTTCTTTTTGTCTCTTTCCAAAAGCACATATTTAGGAAGATTTATACTAGTGTTTTTAATTGTGGGAAGACTGTCATAAAATACCTTTGCCCTGAATATGCAAGTATTTTTGGTTTCAAGGCCGATTGGCTTCCGTTACTTTAGGCAGGAGAGGAAGAAACTCTTCTATAAGTGCATATTCTCATAATGTCCAGCACTGTGCCTGTACACACTGCTATGGAGACAATATTTTGGTCTGGATGGAGTCTTGAAGTCATGAATTCTGGTGAGTTAGCTAACTAGCGGGGGAATTTCTTAATCTGGCTGAGCAGTACTTTTCCCAAAGCTCTTGCTTGTGCTACAGTAGCCAAGTGTGAGATCAAAAAAGCATAAATTACTGTGTTCAGGTCTGCAGTTTGCAGAAAGGACTGTAACGTCTCCTGGACAGCTGCAGATGGAAGAAGGCTTTTCCAGCAGCTGTTACAATGTGAATTTTTGGTAGCACAGAGCAGGCTAGCTGGGTTTGGTCTGCCTGTTAATTTAGCTACTTTTCTCCTTTACTTTGTGTACCAGCTAACATAAGCATGCTCTGTGTAAATGAACCTAACACTGGGAGTTGTTATGACTCTCTCTAGAACTCAGAGAAGAGCCAAGACGATGCATTTACACTAATTTTTAAATTGCTTCTTTTATCCTTTCTGAAGAGCGTAAAGATTATCATTTTGTCTTAAATTTAATTCTTTAAGGAAATAGTCGGCCTCTTCTAGTGTCTAAGTTGATAAGTACTTAGCACATACTAATTCACAGATGATCTGTATTAGAGACAGCTTTGCAGGATGGATTCAGGGCAGTCCAAATCCCAGGATAAGAAATCCCCATTGGCTGTGTCTGCCCAGTGCCAAGGAAATGCCAGAGCACTCCTTCCTCGCTGGCAGGGGGAGCCCCCTCCTCAGCCTCCACCAAGAAGAAAGTCCTCCGTTTCCTGGGGGAACTGGTTCAAGATGGGGTGTCAGAGCCCTCTGAGGAAGTTTTGCCCATCTTGAGAGGGGAGCACGTTTGGAGGAGAAATTTCTGTCCATCGGAAGGATGAGAGATGGATCCCAGGAACTGTCTGAGGGGACTCGCTCTGCCTAAGCAGAGGAGCAATGGCACAAACAGCATGTTCCTGGAGCCAGCTGGGGTCCAGAGCTCCTCTGGTTCCCACCACATGGGCCCCTGGAGTAGATATGCTCAGTCGATGTGGTTGACCACTGCACACTTGCTGCCTGTATGCCAGGATCAGGCCAAATGAGAAGATCAGGCTGCCCAACAATCATCTTGTATAAAGCCAGCGTGTTTCTCCAGTAAGAACAGACCCCAGGGAAGCTGAGGGCCCTGACAGGCAGTCCAGCAGAGGTCCATCTGCCAGGGGATGTCCCAACACTTCAGGATACAGGGGACCTGGGACAGCTTTGCTAGAGCAAGTGGGGAGAGCACCTGGATGAGGAACAAGCAACCAGCATAGGGACAGGAGGAATGATGCCTCCATCAGGTGAAGAAGAGGAAGATGCTCTGAGAAGAGGAACAGAAGCAGCAGGACATCTGCTATGGCTCTTTTTCTCCAGGATATTTTCTTTTCCCAGGACCTCCTGGGGATCCCCAAGGAAACTTTCTGAGCCCACCACAGGGCAGGAGAATCTCCCCACCTAAACTTGGAGCAGCATTATTTAACTGATTTAAATCACTGTAAAGAATCATCTTTTATTACACCGATATCTGAAGAATTAATTATTTGCCAACAATCCCATTTATAATCATGAGAACTGAGAAGGAAATAAGTCTGATATGTATTCTGCATTTTAAATTGTCTAGCACTGTTCTCTAGCATCACTGGCCTGATACACTCTTTTTTTAACTGATATTGCTCTTGATTTCCACAGGAATGAAACCTGGCCCCTGCATTTTATGGAGTTGTTCATAACTTATACCTTGCTCAGCTCATTTGAATGAAATGGCCTAGGACTTCAGCTCTCTAACGGCATCATACTCTCTGGATTTAATTTAACTTCAAAAAGTAAATAGCCTGTTTTGTTTTGACGTCAAAATAGTTCTGATGCTAGAGTGGTTGATATCTGAAGGACTTGGCCAGCAAAGCCCAGTTGCTGTCAACATGCCCATTATTAAAGCCAAGTTTTTAAACTACTTTCCAGAAATATATGACAAACTATCCTCCTTCACATATGCATAATTCCTAACATTCACATTGCTGGTACAGAGCCAGAGCTGCTGTGCTAGATATATTCATTAGGACCCCAACTGGCTCTGTTAAAATCAGTGAGAGCTATTTTGTTCTGCCTGTTGTAGCAGTAGAAAGCTGGGGTGCAGTGGCTGTGCTAAGCCATGCAGTGCATATATCTTACCTGGACATATGTCCCAAAGATTGCTCTTGGGACCCACATAAAACAAGAGTATGTGACTGTGGCAACAGTTTTCCTTGGAGTTCTAGCAAGCTGTCTTGCGTTCTTCTGTTGGAGCTGCTCTATACTGAGAATAAAAATCTACCCTTCCAACCAGCTAGCAATGTTAATTCCTTAACTGAAGCCATAAGGGAGGACAGTTTGGTGTTGAACCACCCTGGTCCTGTGTTGATGACAGTGCCGCATTGCACGTCTCTCAGAGAAAGGGCTCGTGGCTGTTTAAGTCCCACTCCCACAGCATGGTTCCCTGTTGTCTAGTCTCTCCCTTCCATGGAGATGTTTCTCTCGCACGCAGTTTCCTTCAGATTTGCCTCCTTCCAGTGAGGCAGACTGGCACGGACAGGCTCTCTTTGGTAGAGCTGGTTCTAAAACACTGTTTTCAGTGAAAATTCTAATTAATAAAACAGGAATTTTCAGGGCCATGAATTTGATGTGGAGCATTTCTGTTTATTGATTAGATTGGATTAGATTGATTCTGAATTTGGTTAGGTTGGAAATTGTCTGCAACTGTTTTTTTTAAGTTAAAAAAAAGACTTTTGCTTAAAAATACTGTGATGAAAAGGACAAAATTGACTGAACATATTGTCTTTCCTTCCTCATTCTACCACCAATGGCTGATAATCCAATTTTATTGCAAAGCTTTTTTTCTGGTGGTATTTCCTAATTTCCTGTCCCCTTTTTCTTAGGTAACCATAAGCAGGAGACAGTGAGATTTCTTCTTACTTCTTAGCCATATTTATTCAAGATGTCCCCTTCAAAGAAGAGTTTGATGCTGCAGAGACAGATGGAAACAGCTCAGAGCTCAGTCAGGTTGCCCAAATATCTTATGCCCCTAAATGCCCCAAGAGTATCTGGAACATGTGATGCGCCGGCAGATGGGATGCAGACCTACAGAGTCCTGGATTCTTTCAGACTGGCAGCTGGAGGGGGTGCAGAATACCTGAAGGCACTTCAGCGGTAGCAGATGCCTTTGCTTCAGCAACTGAAGGGAGCCCCAGAGTCCTGCAACCAGCCTCTGCATTATGCTGTTTGCTTCACCTTTCACCACCACTACAGCAGAGCACTGAAAAAATCTTGGCCTTTATATAACTTCACAAATTTGAACTTGCTCCTGGCCAATGGTTCAGTGCATAGCAAAGACTAAGTCTAAATATTTTGAATATCCTGATATATCTTTGCTATAAGGAGGAAACAGAAAATGACATGCCAACTACTTTGCTGGGTCATTGCAAAATCCGTATCTCCCCCATGCAGCAATCGTTAATGCAATGGAAGCCATAAGGTAACATTCAGTTCAAGATCTTTAGCATGATATCATATGCTGTGAGATTTATTTTGTCGGGGAGGAGGAGACTTGCAAAACCCAATCAGCTGAAAACAGGAGCAGGGCAAAGAGAAGGAAACTGAGCTGAGTATCAACAAAACCGTTCCTTTCAAGCACCTTTACCTCCTGGAGCATAAAGGTAGATGAGAGAAAGGAGATGCATGAATTGTCCCAAAGAGCCCGTTTAAGTGCTTTTTGTCTTGATCATCCGAGGAATGAGGAAGCAGTGGGACTTGGGTCAGGACCAAAAGTGTATTTTAAGTGCTTATTTCCCCTCAGGAATCATTCTGGAAAAGGCAGATAAGAGAGGAGAAAAACTAGACTGAGCCTCGTCAGGGCATTTGTAAGTGCTCCTTTTCCTTTTCCTTTTAAATTTCTTATTTAACTTGTTACACATGGAGGGAGAAGAGACTTTGAGGCTGTGGAAGTCGCATAAAACTGCTCATGGAGACCTCTCTGACATTTCTGTCTTTTTGCTTGTCATTGTAAGAGATACAAAGAATTGTTGTGAGACTGAAAGAAAAAGCCCACAGACTGACGAAGATATTTGTACGTGTAGTCCCTGAGCAGATTCCTGACATCATTACCAAAATGAATTGTGTTATTCCACACCAGCGGCTCCCAGGAGTTTAAATAGGGAGGGACTGTGTCATCAAGAATAACGAAATCAAGCCACCTGGCAAATGCACAGTATTTTTATACGTCTGCAGACCCTCTCTGCATTGGTCTGCTTGGCAAAGTGGTAGAAATGCCACTTATTGAAAGGCAGCTTGAGAGAAGAGACATTGGAGCACTTAGATTTGAAGACTCTAGATAATATTTAGCCTTCTTTTACTGTTGCCTGGATGGAAGTCTGAGAAGACAATAATAGTTTTTAAAAGCCTTAGGAAAAAATTGAATTTCCTTTTAAATGAGATGGAATTTTATCCTTAGGGAGGTACATCGCAAATCTCCCATTCCTCTGATAAAATCGAAATTTCATTTGTGATTTTTCTGCAGAGCTCCCCAAGCTACAACACAGAGCCAGACAGAAGACAAAGAAAAAAATCCTCATGACTTTTTACTCTGAAGTATACTTTCAAACAAAGAGGTCATATTCTTTGGTACCAATGGTGGCATAAAGTTCATAATGATCACCACGACACATTATTCCTTAAATCAAAATGTGCTCTCATTTTCATATGAGTAGCGGCCACAAATGCAACTAGTTAGACTTAGTTCTTAAAAATCCACATTTTGATTAAAGTCATATGAAGGATGTTGGTAAGGTAGGTCTGTAGGGAGAGAGAATTGTTTTTTCTTTTACCAAACACAGATGGAAAAAACCAGACAAGTCGCATGACATACTGTCCCTTCTTCAGATCCCAAAGGTTTGTCTTCAGTTTCAACGAGCACCCTTTTCCCTACAATAGCAATTAGACTAATGAAAGTGTGATCTTTCCTTAAGTAACTTCTCTTATTTATATCCTTAGCCCATTATGGCTAAAACACATTATCACAACATGAACCCGAATAGATACAGCATTGAAATAATGTGATCATGTTTGATTTTGCAACCACTAAGCAGGTACCTGGAGGAGAAGCCCTCTGTCCACGTCATACTGCTTAGTCAGGTCTCAAAGCTAGTTAGTCTGAGTAAATTTGAAATTTCTTCCCGCACAAATTTGTTTTAGAGAGTCTTTCTCTGTTATTTGAATGTCTGATGTTTTTAATACTCATAAGATTTACTTTCTTTTCCAGCGAGGGCAAAACAGTTTTAATTGTTTCCTAAAGCTTGCTTTTTTTCAAGGAGTAATCTTGAAAACTGAGTACAAGAAACACTGAAAGGTGGGAGTGTAGTCCATGCTTGTATAGGGTGAGCAGGTGGAGTGTAAGCAGTACACAACCTATCCAAAGTATCCCAAACATATTAAAAATAATTAAAATGTAAAATAATTAACCACATGATTTGTTTGGGTGGCTTCAAAAATCTGTGACTCATAACTGTAACTGGGCTTTTGGGAAGGATTCTTTAATGTGTTTGAGTTGTCCGTTCATTGACAAGAACTGGAAACCAAAGTGGTGACCTACCCACAGGTCTCAAAGTAGCATAAATGGTGCTATAAATGGCATCCTTATATACCTGCCCATGGAGCACTGCTAAACTTCCTCAAAGGAGATTTGCAGTCTGGAAAATATTGATAGAGATATTTTCTAACAAAAGAATTCTGCTTGGTTAAGTCAAAACACCCCCTGAAGTTGCACTAACTTCAGCAGAAGTTTATTTGAAGGCAGGAAGAGGGAGGAAGTTCATTTTTCAATATCCTGAGAAGGAAATAGTTCTGGTTTTCATCGTATGGTTGAAACATATGAATGATACTGTATCCCAATACTTTTCCTGTTAACTGAAAAGGAGTGAAAAAGAATTTGAATGTTTAGATTTTGTCAAAATGAAACATTTCAATTGAGAGCAAATGATTTATTTTGTTTACACTGAAAATGTTGACATTTTCAAGTTCTGTTTGTAATCCACATGAAGACAAATGTCAAAATTGCCCAACGTCCTGTGAAATGGAACTTCTGCCCCCTTGCTCATTTGCTTGGAGAAATGAGAGATTAAGTGTGAGAGGACAAATTAGTTTTCATGTCCGTTCAGTCCTGGCTATCTACATTCAAGAAAAGTTTCAGTTACTTCCAGTCATGATGACAACTTATGATTAGTTCCAGCTGCAATGTTGACATCTGTCTACTGCAAACTGAAGAGACTGTCATTTCAGCCATTAACAGCAATTCAGCTGGGTTTGAGTTCAGCATGGCAACTTATAAACCGAAACTAGTGTTTCAATACTGGTTACAAAAGCTCATACGCTCTCTCTGTTCTCCTTAAGATGCCAATACAGTGAAGGACTGTCCTTGATATTTTGGAAGGAAGCTTGGCTTTCTGCTCTTTCCTGAAATGAGGCATTTTCAAATAGTTTCTTTCCTTTATTTCTTTTCAAATGGAAAATGTCTGCTCTGAACTCTCATTAGCTTTCAAGATTTTTACCCTACTATTGAGCTATTACAGAATTTGAAATTAGAAAGGAATGCAAACTACTTACCTTGAATTCACTTTGATTTTTCTCCACTTTTACACCTTTTAAAAATAACTTGGGACTTAGGATATTTTTGGCAAGGCTTCTGAGGATCTGTCTGCCAGAAAAGAAAACAAAATTACTGATCTGGTGAGAAGCAGATGGATTATAAAAGGTACCTGGCATGGAATAGATGTGAAAATGAAGAGCAGGAGAATGGAGCTCTGGTTGCAGTCTTTCAAGAAAGTATTCCATTGAACATGAGGATTACCAGAAAAAGGGTCCTCCATTACTTATACATGCAGTAAATGTTAAGAGTTTCGGGAAATCAAACATGGGTTTTGCCTGTGGATGTGCACATACGATTTCATACTACTGCACAATGAAGTTTCTGCCCTCTCCTGGTTGGAGAAAATTATCTCCCATTTCTTCCATGCCTCCTGGTGCTTGTGTCAGCTCCATGGCTGGGTTCACACCATGATCACGCACCCTGATCACTCACAGCACCTTCATGTTGGCCACCCTCTGGATCAGGGCAGGGGTGAGTCTGTTACCCAAAGAAACTCAGGAGCAGGGAAGGGAACCCAGATGCCACCAAGAGAGTGGATGGACAGTTGGACCAAGCCACATAGTGTTGCAAACTTGAGCTCAAGCTCACACGTGACCTATGGGAACAATATAGACAGAGACCGTTACAAACGGAACCTCTCTTTTCTTTCTTCTTATTCTTTTATTATTTTCTTTCTTCTTTCTTCTTTCTTCTTATGTGGACTTTTTGGAAAAGTGCTAAGATAATATCCTAATGAGCAACTTCCTTTCTCTATATGCTTTCATAGAAATAAGCACAGCATTATATACATGACAAAAGATTTAAGGAAAGTTTATTAACCTACAAAAAAGTAGTAATGCAGTGTTCAGTTTGAAGAGCTGTTTCTGCATATCCCTACTGAAATTCATCATTCTTTTGGATTTTTCTAGAAGAAATAATTTATTTTTCAATAAGTTTGATGGTATACTTGGCTAAAAATCTGTAAAAACATTCAAGAATGCCTTCTGTTCCTTATTTTCTAGCCAATGCCACGCTTTGGCTCTGTCTATGCCGACATGCCATAATGTTCTTGTGATAACTTGCATTTTCCAAGCATGCTCAGTTTGTATGTACACACTTGTGCAACACCTATGCAAGTAGGGCCATACATTGCTAACATACGTTTGGTTTCCAGGAGTGGCTTTCATGTGGACATTATCATCATCAGAGGCTTTGCTGCGGATTTCAAACCTGTTGCTTTTTACATCCACATAGCATCCAACAGGGCTCTGGTCTTGAGTGCATGTATAGAACTCCTGGAGTTCTGGGACCTGAGCTGTAATACTCAAGCCTTAAATGAAGAGACTTTGATGGGTGGACACAAGACATTTTAAGGCACCCTTCTGAATCTGAGCTGTCCTTACAGACTTAGCTTTGTGTTGCAAAGTAACCTGAAGGTAGGTACTAAAAATTTGCTTCTTGCACTCTGCTTGGGAAAGATGGGCTGATCTTAAATATAGCGGTCATAAATCAGATCTAGCCTCACTCTCTCTGTGGTTATTGTGACGGATGAGTACTGCAAAGAAATAAAACCTCCTTCACCACAAAGTTGTCTATGATAAATGTAATCCTAATGTTCTATTTTTGACAGTTACATTCCTAATTCTGGTCTTATATGAACTAGTTTTATATCAGTGTGGTTCCATCTACATCAATGGACTTAGCCACTGGTTTCCTGATGTACATGGGCACAGTATACATTTCAGTGAAACGAGGCACAGAGTAGCAGGAATAATTGAAAAGGTCCTTAGGCATTGGGATACGAGTGCCACCGAGGTCAAACTTTCCCTTTGCAAGCTGAACGTGGGTATTTTACAGTGAGTCAGAGCTGAGGCATGAAAGAGCAGCACTGAGTGGAGGGGAGAGGCTGAAACATATAAGGGCAGAAGTATGCAGTTTGTACAAAGCCATGAACAGAGTTACTTTGCCTTACAGGGGAATCGGGAGAGCAGAGCATTTCGCTGGACTACTCCGTGCACACCTGTGACATTAAGGATAAACCAATCCGCAGCACTGGGCTGACCATCTGGGAGCGTATGACCCACCTCTGAGGGCTATTTTCTCTATGAACAAGAGACTATTCTGGGAAATTACTTAAGCACAGAGGGATTTTTGCGTTTCTCTCTTTCCCCCGATTTTGCCTAACAAACACCAGGAACTGTGAAAATACAATGCCATTGTACTGACTAGAGGCTGCCTGGGGATGCAGGTGAGGAAAAGCCAATACCTGCCTCCTACCAGCCCCACTCCACTGTAACACAGTCAATGGCCAGAAAGGCCATTGAAAGCCAGACACTATCTTTTACTTCTGACTTTAGACATTCAATTATCCACCCTTCACAACAGGGCTCCTCTTTGTTTTTTTTTTTAAAGTAAACCACAGAAAGCCACGAATTGGATGTGAGATGGAGTGAAAATAGTTATGCCGAAACCAAGGAGTTGTTCTTGCTTGATGGGTGTCACCAGAGCATCATGCGCTGTGCTAATTTCTCAGCTTGCGAATAGACATATTTGGACTGACAGCTGAAAGTGGGCCGCAGATTCCACTTAAAACATGTTTTTCATACTGAGTAATGAGGGCAAAACACAAACCAATTCTGGCAGTTAAACTACGCACTTAAACCTTTCATAGTGTTGTCAAACACTATAATCCTTCAAAAATCTGAGTTTGAATAGCCTCAATATTTTATTTAATGAATTTTAAATCCTATAATTACCATAATTAAGACACTCCTTTTGGATCATGTTAGTGTGCTGCTCAAAGAGAGAGAAAGCTGTAGGCGATTTTCACTAAAGATTTTCCTGAATGCAAATGATACGTACAGTTCATTTTGAATTCTTCATGATGTCATTTGGGGGAGCATTTTTTTAGAATGCATCAGGCAACTTTGGTGTGGAAAGTCTATAACACCATCTGAAGAAAGACTTAGATGGAAAGGGCCTCATTGTCTCCATACCTGACTCTTCCTGTGCTGGCAATGCACCTAATATAGATATTTCTGCCCCTCGTTTGGTAAAATAGGATAACTGGAAAGAAGTAAAAGATTTTTGGGTGTTTTGAGACATACCTTGAGGACTGAAAACAAATGTTAGAGTGAGGTATGCATTGGCCACTGAGAAATATGATGCAAATTATTGGATTCATTCTGTTAATTACTGATATTAAAAGCTTCTAAATCAGTTTCAAGGTCAGGAAAGAAATCTGTGGGAGGAAAAAGAAGAAGAAGCTTTAGGATGCTTTTGCACTTGCTCCCCTAGTCCTCATCATCCACTGTCCCAGCGCAGCGTTGGAGCAACACAGGTTCCCACCAAGCCAGAAGTGCCCAGTGCTGCAGTGGCTCACTGGGCAGCTCGGAGCAGCCCTGAGGTCTCCAGGGCTCCCTCTCACAGTCTGCTCCATCGTCCTGGACTGGAAACACCAACCATTCCTCTTCCATAGGAGTGTATTGGTACTCTCTGGCCAGAACAACCCAACTGAAAGCAGAGGCTCTAAACTTGGGGTCAGTTCAGAGCCAGAATGACTGGTCAAGTCACCACCACATAGGGACACTACCAGACACACAACATTCAGGGCTGTGAATGTCAACAACCAGCCTGTTGTTTTTCAGGGTGGGTGCTTAAAAGCAACCCTTCATACACACACATCTTGCCCACGAACTATCCCAAAAGAAGGATAGTGTGTTGAAAATGCATCAAAGAAAGGTTGCACTCTGCTGTGTGTGGGAGTTTAAGTGAAAGGGATGCTGCAAGGCTGACTGAGGTTGCCTGTACAGTATGATCTTCATAGGAACAGGTATTGCCATATCAACAGGTAGCAAATTAGGGTTACTTGTAGCTCTGTAGCTATGAGCACTTTGCATTTAGCAATTTAAAAGGTTTCACAGCAAACAAATCAATATCTCTGGGAGAAAATTCTGCTTCACACCCAGTTCTGCAATTCCCAGCACTGTCAAAAGCATCTCCAAGGACAGCACATGCAGCATGATGCTCATTTGCCCTAATAGCTGTAGAACTGTAACTAGATACCCCCCATGTAAATTAGCACCAATGAAAGTATAATAAAGTTATTGGCAGACTTGATTTAAATGGCTACAATGTATGAAACAAGAATTTGATACAGGAAAAAAAGTATTTTTATTTAGGAGATCCTGTGGAAATAAAGGATGTTTATATTTTATGAAGAAATTTACAGTCAAAATTAGTAGTTGAAGGCAGCGTGTCAGGACAGTAGGAAAAAAGTTCTTTAGCAACAGGTGCCATTGAAAACTTTAACTGGTATTCCTTCAGCATCTTGAAGGACTACAGGTGAGATGACTTGTGATTTTAGCCCATTCTCCAGCTGGTGGTTTCCTAATTAAACATAACATTATTTAATACTTTTTTCCTGGGGTGAAGATTTTCAGTAAAGCCTAGATGAGTAAGGTGCCAAACCTCATGAAAGTCCTCAGGACCTAGGTGCCCATCTAAGTCCTAAAGTATAGTTAAAACTTTGTGCCTTAAATATTTATTCTCAGCCCCTAACTGTTGAACTACACATTTGTATTTTGATTTTAGAATGGCAAACAACATAGAAATAAAAAAAGTTAAGAAGTGGGTACTTCTCAAAATCCTTTTGAGAAATATCCTTGGGACAACATTTTTCAGAGGCGTTCAGGAAAATTAAGATACGGATGCCCAGCAGGTAGGATAGAGAAGGTTGTTAAGGCAAAGTAGGTGTCTCAGTCCTGTGGAGAAGAGTTTGTTAGGGTTCTTTCAAAATTCACAGATTTTGGTCATCTTGAGCAATCAACCTTGGGCAATCTGGCCCTTAGACTGAGACATGCAGAACTACATTCTTGAGCTGAGCTTTAAATCTAATTGAAGATTTTTTGTCTTCATGTAAACTAATTTAAAACTCAGGACCAAAGAGAGATGAATTTTCAGTTACCAGTTTGTCTCCTTTCATATATGAAACCAAATTAAATCAATGAAAAGGACAATCAAGGTTATCATCTGATGAAAAGTGGTGCAGTCTTACTGATTTAAGTGAAGTTAAGCTGATTCTCAACCAAATGAGCCTCTGACCCGAAAAGGATGAAAGATGTTTTCATTTATCCCAAAGTAGGATTTTGAAAACATTGAACCATTTCATTCACCTTTGATTTTGTCCAGAAAATTTATCTTTTGTCTGTGATTAAAATCCTATACTTCAGGGCATGTTTCCTACAATATATCCTATTTCTCAGGTGCTGGAGGCATGCCCCGGAGAGTATTATTCCTTACTTAGTGTGTGTCAGACCACATTTGACACAGTCCATTACACTGACACAAGATTTATCCTTCTGATAAAAAAGCAAAATCTTCAGCTGGGCAAATAGACCTCAGACTAAAGTGAGATAGCTGTTCAGAATGAAAAATATCTGGTTGTTAAAACACTGCTAGTATTCACAAGCCTAGAGGTTGTGTTTGCGGTGCCTGCGCTCGCATTAAGATACCATTTAAAAGACCAAAGAAAGGCAAATGATTGTATTAGCTCTATCTCCAGGCCAGTTATAAAGGTACTGATCACATGCCATATCTCCTACAGACAACAGGAACTTCACCCTGCAAATCAGATGCTCTAATTTAAGAGGAGTCTGTCTCCTTGGCTAAGAGATTACACTGTTGAAAGGAGGCTGCTGTTAGAAAAAAATATTTCATCTTAAAGCAATATAGCCTAAAAGAATTTGGACACGTAGCCTTAGCTTCCCAACTATAAATGAAATAACATCAATATCAATAATGTTATCAATATCAACTAATAGAAGAGATTAGATATTTGATGTTAAGAATAAAAACTGAAACAGGGCTCTTCACAAATATTCCCAGAGTGTTTTAAATTTCACTGAAAATGGAAATTAGTATCTTTCTAAATTTAAAAACAGATCTACTGTCATATTCAAGTAAAATAGTACCATTGCACTAGCACTCATGGCCAAAAAAAGGACACATTTTGGACCGTATATTACATACCACTTGATTCCACAGAATTGTTTGCATTTGGTTACCCAATCTGCAATTAGTTACCCAATTATTTGTATTTGGTTAAAGAACTGAGCATTTTAGGACAGATCTCAACTTGAATACTCAGAGCTGTGGACTCCATCTTTTTGCTATGGTCATTGCTTTCTGTGATCAGTTTACTTCATGGTTTATTTTTCTTTACTGTTAAAAAATATTCCTTAGTTCTTTAGATTTGTCTGCTTCTGATCTTGTTACAAAATAAGAAAATCACTTAGCAAGCAATGATATCAACTCATGTAGTTTCTTAGAAATTACAGTCAGATCACTTCTAAATTTTATTTTTGACAATATCTTCTAAACCTTTCATTGTAACACAATCTTTTCAGCCCTAGAATCATTTTTATGGTCTTTTTTTATGGTTCTTTTTTTTAAAAAAAAAAAAAAAAAAAAGTCATGCCCCAATTTTTCAATATATTCTTTAAAGTGAGGATCCTGGAACAAAATGTGGTATTCCACCAGAACTAGTCTCATTGAAATCACATAGGAAAGCCATCTCCCAACCCCTGCTCACCATCTCTGGATCTTACGTCTTGATTCAGACTAACTTTGCCCTCCAATCTCAGTAGTCGTTCCTTTCTAGGACAGTCTCCTGTCCTGTATCTTGCATTTCAGTTCCTAGTTTTGTTTTTTACTTTATTTAAAGGTCTTCTCTATAACTCATTTTACCAAGTGATGCAGGGCAAACTACCAGGCTACGTTTCTCTGTCCTAATTAATTTATTTTCCATTTCTTCTCTATCCAATCTTTGCATGATCCACAGATGTTTTCAACAATCATTCTATATCTATATTTACCCTGACAAAATGTTAAACCAAATCAAAGTTTCCTCCAGCTTTAGAGACTTAATCTAGTCATTCCTCCTTTTCAATTGACACTTACTTTTTATGACCTGTTAGTTCACAGTCCATTTAGTTCATACTTTTTCATTTCTATAGACTATTTGGTCTTTAATCAAACCATCATGCTTTACTAAATCAAATGCCTCTAAAAGTCAGAGTATACTCATCTTAACAGAAGTTGATCACACATATATATTTAAACTTGACAAAATGGTACATCTCTCAGGACCTATTTCCACAAAACAATGTTGACTAACATTGATTATGCTCCTTTCCTTTATTCATGCATTGATTGCATTTTACATCAGCATTTTCACTGTTTTCCTTGAGACTAATGCTGGGCTAAATACCCATCAGTGATCAAGATTTCCCACATACCTTTTTTAAATATTGGCTCAAAATTAACATTTTTCCCATTTTCTGAAATTTCAACACTATTCCAAGATTCATTAAAAATTAATGCCTACAACTGAGTTTCTTCAGCCAAATCTTCAAAACCCTTTCAGGCAAAATTACTAAGAGAACCCATTCCTATCTCTGTTGTCCACTTGTGGTTGTGCAAAGTAACACATTTTTTTATTTGTGTTATTGTGGCTCAAAATTAACATTTTTCCCATTTTCTGAAATTTCAACACTATTCCAAGATTCATTAAAAATTAATGCCTACAACTGAGTTTCTTCAGCCAAATCTTCAAAACCCTTTCAGGCAAAATTACTAAGAGAACCCATTCCTATCTCTGTTGTCCACTTGTGGTTGTGCAAAGTAACACATTTTTTTATTTGTGTTATTTTATTTTCTTGTTTATTTGTGGTTTGAGTTTAAATTTTTATGCTGCTCTCTTTTCTCCCATGCTTTGTTTTGTGTGCAATCGCTCAAAAACAGTTAATCCACATCTAGATGTGTTTGTGTTTCACTCAGAAACATGACTGCTGGTGTTAGCTAGCACTTCCATTCACTCCTGAAATATTAAAAATTATTGCCACCTAGGCAGGGAATGGGAGTGTACAATTAAACTGCTTATTATTATGTTTGAATAGACTTTAGAGTCAAGGGGCAATGACCTTACATAAGGATAATATTAAAAGAAATGCGTGGGAAGATAGCAAGGTGTCACTGGCTTATGAAAAAATATGGTAGCTGTTTGGGTTATAAAATGAGGGGGAAGTGGGACATGGAGAGGAAATTTCCTGTAAGGTTTGCCCATGAAAATTACTCCTTTTGGATATTGTACTCTATTAATTCTGGTTTAATGGCCTAGAATCTTGATTATCAGCTTTGCACACTGTTTCATTTATCTAAAGGCTCAAGACAATCACAGCAAAAGTTTATTCTGTGTAGTTCTTAATAACACTGTATACCCAGCCCTTAGCTAATTCAGCTATACAAGGGACAATCCAAATTAGACTGCAGCAGCGACAAATATTCTATATTGGTTTTGGATGGTCTGAGTTTATCTCTTGAAATTGCTAATATCCCTTTGTGGTACATGCCATTGAGGTCATGCAGCTGAGCAGATCTGCATAGGACCTGTGTAGATTACAGTATGCATGGTAACTGTAATCCATAACATTCCTCACTGCATGTATAGAGGCTTGGTTTACCTCCTTCGGCTATAGGAGGCCTCCTATAGGGCCCCTAAAATATGTGCAAGTTATTAAATTACACCTATTGTGGCCCTTTTGCCCCAACCCTCTCGTTGTCAGGTTTTTCAAATGTTATAATGAAAACAAGTAAATCCTCCCACAGCAGGTGCTTAAGGCAAGCCTGGCAGAGCCCGTTGCAGCCCTGTGGCAGCTCTCAGATAAGGTGAGCCTTAAAAACAGCTGATTCCCTTTCAAAGGATGCCATTGCCTTTCTATTACTCTTGTACGTAGGGGACTTCCAGGACAGACATGATCACTGCTGTATAATCCCCCTGCAGTGAGACCTGCCAGGGTATACTAGCAGAGTCAGGTAGTAGGTGACTGTCAGGTAGTAGTTCACGGCTCCATCTCCCTCTTCACTTTCTCCCTGCCCTCCTGTCACTCTTTCTTGTATTTTTTCATCATCTTCTCCTTTCTGTCTCTGTGCTTCTTTTTGCCAGCCCAATTCAGCACCCACCAACTCTCTGTGAGGCTTTCCTGGCCAGTGAACATTTGCTTCACACTGTGGATTTTGACCATTGTGTCTAACACCTAGCAGAAAGGAGAAACCGTCCTTTTTAAAAGTAGAATTAAAGCACTGATGAAACACAGCACTTAGGCACAATCCAAACCGTAAGCAAATCAATAGGACTTCTCATTTGTTCAGATGCTTACAATTAAGCATATTCCTTAATGCTTCCCTGGATGGGAGCCAAAAGACAGCAGTAAATTGAGTTGAGATCCCAGAAATTACATTCCTTTTACTGAGGCAAATTCACCCTTTGTATTAGCAGATGACACATTCTCTAGTGCAGAGAAAGACGCATATCAAGCCACTTACAATTGGGGGTCTTTTATTTCCATTTCTGCAAGTACAGTACTTTGCCTTACAACTAAATAAAGAAAAGGAAGAGAGAAATCCAAAAGAAGCAATGGCTTGGCACCTTTGCTGCAAAAAATTCCTTACCACTGAACATGGTGGCTGAGCTCTCAGGTTACATTACATCAAACAAAGGCTCTTTAAAGAAAGATCTCAGCAGCATAAAGGTCTTAGCAATTAGAACAGAAGGGGAAAGATAAGAGATTACGGGCAAAAACTGGGAGACAAACTGAGTTCTGATAAAAAGTCAGAACAAGAATAAGTATACGCATGTGATCTAATCCTAAGAAGTAACAATTCTTTCTCCTTTACTGCAGTATATAAGCATCTTCCAGGAGTGTATTAGATAATGTGAACAAAACCTTTCATGAGTCTTTCAGCTTCCTCCTCATTCTCTCCTTGAGGAAGAAACACATACACTTTAATATTCAGTTTTGGCAAACTGTAGATATGCTGCCTCATATTTCCAGCAGAAAGACAGGAACAACTAGGTGGTGGTGCCTGGTCACCCCATGCAGTGACAAGACTCTGCTTTTGGGTGCTGCAGGTCTCAGTCTCTGGTTTTGCCATGGTAATGCCAGCCCTTTCCGACCCAGGCTGCCTTCATGGAGGCGAAGCAGCAGGATGGCTGTTGACAGGGATTTCCACCACCCCAGCCTGAGCTGAACTTATATCTTGCCAGCTGGGACTCTAAAAGGCAGAAAAGGAGCATATGCCTGGGCAGACCTAAGTGATTCTGTATTTGTATTAGAGAAAGTCAGTTAAAGAAGGTGGCCTGGGGACAGATCTGAAGGTGATGTAGTATGTAACAGTCTTTGATGTCAAGGGCAATGTCAGCTCTGGGTCAGTCAAGAGAAGTCCTATGAGGAAAAGCCATAACCTTCAGCTAAAAATTTTCTTATTATATAATTTGAGGTTTTATTTCAATTAATTTTTTCCAGGATTGGAGCCTAGACAAAGAACACTGTTAGAAAAGAAACTTAAGGGTACAGATAGAAATGTGCTCATAAAAAAGTCTCAGAAATTACTGTGTTTCAGCTTTGTTATTCCTCCTGCAGCTGAGATATTTTTCTTAGGGATGTCTCTCCAAATTGCCCCCATCTTTTATCTCATAAGCAACGTGTTAATGCACTCATCCTCTCACTAAATTCACTACCTTTCCTCCAAAAGGACATGAATTGCATTTGTTTTCTCAAAACCATTTTTGAATCTTCAATTCTTTTTTCCTTCAGACCAGCCTTCTAATTCTCTGCAATATTGACATTTCCTTCCTGAAATCATTTTTCTTTTCTTGTTGTTATTTTATGCTCCTTTACTACAACTTGCAGTCTTTACCATTTCACAGCTTCTCCCTTCTCAGCAACCTTTTAGCCATTCCTCCCAAATCTAGACACGTATCTCTGGTTGCCTTATCAAAATATTGACGAAATGCATTCCAAGAACCTGGCAGACATTCAGTGCATCCTGACACATTACTCTCCTGGCAGACGCCTACACAGTTAAAATCCCTTCTTCCTACCAACTCCTGTATTTAGGATGACTCTGATAGATACTTTCCAAAGAGCCCCATCTACCTGATCTTCTCATTTGTTATCTTATTGTAAATCCTAACAAAGACAGATCACACCTTCCTCCCTTCTCCCTTTATCTCTACCTATATGTTGGCCCCAAATTATTTTATGTGCATATACATTGAGAGAAAGAGATGTACAAGGCAACACCTTCTTCCATATTTCCCTGCCTCATATCTCAATACAAGCTAAATCCCTTTACATGAGTATTCCATACATATGGATTATCTCAACACATTTGTTATTTCAATACTGCAGGACTTCATATTTGAATTCCTTGACTTCTTGATACCATAAATTTTTTTTGTGCTTTTAGTCTCATTTTTCAGTGGATCTGAAATAATACCTAGGGAGACATTACTCAAGAAGAAATCTATTTTGAGCTTTTTTCCTATTCCATCGAATCAAAATTAGTTGTAGTCTAGAATTTTATTTTATATCTTATTTTCATATTAAGTGAAAAGTACTACTGAATAATAGTACCTTCTGTGTATTGTAGAGACACACACAGAAAACATTTATGTGGTTACACACACAACTAAGAGTGTGGGCTATGCATTTTGCCCATATACAGCCACACTTGAATGCCTCTATCCTTCTCTGGAGCTAGCAAGTAAATCCATGGATTTCAGTATGTTACATGCGTAATAGCTGACAGCAGTGTCTGACCAGAGGCATTCAAGAACTGAGGACTCTCACTCACTGCTTTTTCTACCATCTCCCATAGATGCCAAATGCTGGGACAGATCCTCAGCTGGACTCAGCACATAAGCCTCAGGTTCAGCATTTCAAAGCATGACAGAAACGCTTTAAGTCAGATGAGCCCTATAAACAAAATCTTTTCTTTTTTTCTTTTTTCTTTTTTGTTTTTTTTATTTTTTTTTTTTTATTTTTTATTTTTTTCTTACAGCAGCCCATGTGATGTGTACAAACACATTATATGATGGAGTCCTCTATGGCTCAAGCATATGAATAGACTCAGCTTTGACCAAATCAATAAGAATGTTTTTAGCCCCGTGTCCCAATTCTGTAAATAACTCACATGCAACTTGTTATCTTTTGCAGGGTAATAACATTAAACCCTTTAAAGAAGCGGTGCATTTTGTAATCAAACCTAAAAGAAACAATCAAAGACAGACTGAAAGTTGAGCTCAGGACTACAGGTGATCATAGCAATCAGTTACAGAACTGGAGGTTAATGTAAAATCATTAAAAAAGGAGTTACAATGGAAAACTTTTCTTCTGACCAGAGAACTAAGAGCTTAGTCCTCTTGCCAGTTATCCTAAAGAATGGGGAAAGCTTTTCCATTTAGCAAAAGGAAGAGCATGTCTGAACATGAACAGTAACAACCTGGCAGGGCAGGACAGAGAACGTGCCCAGACAGAGTTTGGGAGAGTAGCCCAGTTAGCTTGTCCCAGGGTCAGAGAGTGGTCCCTGGACCATTCTACCCCTTACAACAGGCATGGTGACCAGCACCCAGTGCACCTTGTCCCAAGTAAAATAGCCTCTTGGCAGGAAATGCAGAACAAGAAGCAAGCAGAACTCAACCCTTCTAGTCTGTAACTACAGAAAATGCCAGCTGAATCTGCATCTTGAGGCAGAGCCCTGAGGTGCTCCCACGGTGCCACGCTGCTTGCCTGGCCCCAGCATCAAACCAAACCCATTCTCTCCCCGAGATCATTGCCCAGGAAAAAAAAAAAAAACAACCAACCAACAGAAAAAAAACAAATGGCTGTATGGAGTTTCTTCTCCCCTTGTAGGCCTTTGTCTCTGTAAATCTCTCTGGTATTTCTCTTTCACTCCACTGCTGTGGATGATCTCTTTCCCCTGCAACAGCAGTTGCTGGCAGGGCTGAGACTCGCCCAGGTTCATCGCTCGTCCGAGTGCTCAGGGTGGGACCTCCTCTTGCCGTCCAGTGTAATGGCAGGTGAGCACACGCAGCAGTTTTTGCTTTGGCCTGTGACTCAGTGCAGATTGCGAAATGGACTTGAAGAAGTCTTGCAAATGCTTTAGGCTAGCTGAGCCTCTAGGCCAACCCAAAACAGTTGTGGTCTTCGTGCAATGCCAGTTTTCCACTAGTGAATCCCACCAGCTAGCCTTAGACATCTTCTGTCTCAGTGACGGGCACAAAAGGCTGATCAAAAATATACTGATTTTATTTGAGTTCTTTATCCTTTCAGTATCCAGTACTGGATATTTTAATGTTCAAATGCAGTCAGATTCTTCAAATACATTTAGAATTAAGTTATTTAGGTTAAGTAAGCTGAAGGAAAATCATTTAGAGATGTCTGTTTTGAATTTGTAGTGGAGAAACTCTGGACTGTTAGACACAGCTGGTATCCCTGTACAGTGAATCATCAGAAGGACAGTAGAAAATGTGTTTCTTTCTGCGTACAGGCTGATGACGTTAAAGTAAAAATTAACAAGAGTGCCTGCTTTGTTAGAAGTACCGTTCACGTTCTTGTGGAGCTATGTGTTTTTAAACTGCCTAGCTCAAAAGGATGCTTTTCTCCATCTGGAGCTTTTAAAACCTAAAAATACAATACAAATGGTTTTGTGGTTAGCCTACCATCATTGTAACTGTAAAGAAGGACTTCCTTATATACAATATATGCAGCAAAAAGGATGAATTTTCCTGTCCCATTCCACCATCATGTCCTGCCCAAATAAACCTGATGACAGTATTTTAATACATGTACAATATAAAATTCTTTATAAAAAATCATTTAAATTCCAATCAATCAAAAAATTGAATAGTTCCAGCAATAGAGCTAAGGATGTGCTTCATTGATAGCTTCCTTATATACAATATATGCAAAAAGGATTTGAATTTTCCTGTCCCATTCCACCATCATGTCCTGCCCAAATAAACCTGATGACAGTATTTTAATCTGTACATGTACAATATAAAATTCTTTATAAAAAATCATTTAAATTCCAATCAAACAAAAAATTGAATAGTTCCAGCAATAGAGCTAAGGATGTGCTTCATTGATAGATCAGATTTCTAATGAAGAACAGTTGTTTATAATATCTTATTATAAATGCCAATTTCTGTTGGTAATAAATAAGTATCCCCTGAAAAGCTTCCAAACTGCACTTGGATAACAGAGTTATTTCACACATGCACCCAACTCTCAGTTTAGCAAATTCACAAAGACACATTCATGTTTTCAGTTGACAGCAAATAATATTCGAATACCTTGTCAAGATACCTTTTTACAAACATCCTTGATTATTAGTCAAATCCGCAGGTAAAAAACTTAGTTAAAGTGGTTGGTCCAGCAACATAATTTGGCACTCTATATCTATTAACTTCTGTTTCTGCTTTTGCACAAACAAGATTTGCCACAGATCACTGGTTCAAACAAGAAGTCTAAATGAAGTATCTCAAATTAAGTTTGAATTGATTTACATCGTGAACCAATGAACCAGCAAATTTTCTTGTGTGCGTTTGCGTGTGCAGAACTAAAATACTTACAGGAGATACTGTCATCCTGGCAATTAAGACCATCAGATGAGGAAGACCGATTTCCTCGTTTGTTTTGCCTTCTCATTTTGTAGGAGAAAAAGGCAGCTGACATCCTTCCCTCTTTACTTTCTGCTAAACTCATCCAGGCAAAAAGCACTCAATCTCACAAAATCTCCAAATAAAATAGCTACATAGGAAAAACAAAATCTATACCAAGGAAAGGACAATTTACAAACATCTAGTTTCAGAATAGTAAATGCGCCACTGTAATGTTTTTGGGAAGAAGCATATTTCTGCTTACTCTTTTTAATGGCATAATCAGTCTATTTTCAGTTCTGTCACTGAAAGGAGCAGAGTGAATTTAGCAGACAGAAGTATGATGGGACATAGACAGAACTATATGAACTGAAAATGCTGATGAGGTGCTTTGAAGCCTTCTTCTGTGTTATTTTGAGAGTATCTGTACATGCCACATAACAGCCCAAATATTCCACTAGTGTTTCATAGAAATGTCTGAACTCTTTGCTGCATAATAAAGAAAAACAGACAGGCGGCTGTTGAGGTTCTACGCTGAGGAGAGTATGTACTTGTATGTAAGCACGTGTGTGTTTGCATGTGTGTTTCTTTCTTTGGTAGAGATTATGAGCCATGTAGGAATAGAGTGCTTAATTGAAAAGATAACAAATGATGAAGCAGCTGTTAAGTATGGCACAAAAATTGCTCCAAGCAGTTAAGGCTGATCATCATGATGGAAATAGCTTTTTGACAAGCTTAGCATTCCTGTGACAATAATTAAGAATCAGGTTTCCACCAAAAGGCTTTATAGCCAGAAGGGGTTGTAAATCGATGGGCAACATTTTTATCTTGGAATGAAAATTAATTATTCAGTGTCGAACATGCTTTCTCACACTTAACTGCCTGTAATGTCTCCTTTATTCTCCATTTTAATTCAATTAATATACCATTGTTAAAGGGGTGTTTGTCGGTAGTGATTTACTTTTGTTAAAAATTACCATAAGGAAATATGGCAAAATTGAATGGTTCTTAAATTAAGCCATAGTTCAGATTTTTTTGGCAGAGGGTTGTTAGCTGTTAAGTACTCTTTGACAAGGGTGTGGATATAAGCATTTTGTATTGCACCCTTTGAGCTTGCATAAGCACATAAAGGTATTGAATAATGCATGAAAAAGAAGTGTAGGATTTTCCAAAGTGCTGTAAGTGGCCCTAACTTCTTTCTTCCATTTAAGCTAGTCAGAAAACATCTTGAATTTAATTGGAGCAGTTTCAGGACACCAATGACTTTTGAAAATCTCATGCTCATTGAGAAGAAATAAAAAATGTTCTTCCCTTTTTGACTATTATATGAAAATGAAGGCATCTATCACAAAGCTGTCATGACACTTACAGGAAAATGATGCATCTTTTGGGAATTATTCAGACTGTTTTGACAAGCGCTACCATCTGAAAATGGGGCTGGAAATGTCCTCTTGGCAAGAAACATTAGACAACATAAGCCTCCACAAGGGCAACTCTTGTCTCACTATTGCCATTGGTATTTTCACCTTCACCAGTAACAGAGCTGACAGAAAAAAAATAGTACTGGAACTGGTGTTTCATTTCGTTCAGTACTCCAATATTCTTCCATTATTGCCCATATCTTCTGTGGCCCTCAGTGGTGCATCTTGATTTTCTGCTAAATCTTTCTTTATTTAAGCTGAAACTTCATAAAATACCAGAAGCGTGAGACTAAAAGTTGCTTTCTTGAAGGAGTCCCATAATGTTTTCTCACTCAGTGTAAGTTCATTGTGGTACTCTCTGTCTGAAGCAGAGAATATGATCACCCGGCAGCTTAAGAACAAGTTATTAGAAGGCAAGGGGTGCAATTCTTTCAATCCTTTTTTATTATCTCATGGGTGTTTCTGCTATAGCCAAGCACTACTTAAAGAAGTACTGGTGAGTCACAAAAGAATGCCCTCTCTATCTATTAGGGAATGAATTGCTTTGTAAAACCTCTTAACTTTATATCAGCTTGAGCTAATGCTGACTCTACTCACAACATATGAAGCTACAGAGGACAAGTACAGCCCTGGATTCTTGTTCTTGCCCCCAGAAATGCTCCTGCCTTGCTGCCTCCTAAAATGTCTCCTCCAGGAGGAGATTGCTCACTGGCCCAGCACAGAAGGGAAGAAGAGGTCCTCATCCCTTCTCATTTCTGGAAGCTCATCGGTAAGCCTAGCACCAGCATCAGCCTCTGAGTTACTCCTCTTTGCAATCAGGAGACTGTAACTGATTCATGCTTTTAAAAATTAAGAGAGTACATCCATGGCAAACTGATACCATGGAAGCAGAGTAAAGCTACCATGCCATGTTATGAGAATGCTACTGGTAAAATAAACTCCAAAATTATTTTGGTTTCCATATTTCAGCTAGTGAGTAGTTTTCAATCACCTTAGGAAACCTAAAATGTTTCCTCCCTTTAAGCCGACTTACCTTATTTGCATGTCAATATATGTGGCCTCACCAAGCAGAGCTATCACTTGTAATTCAAGAGATCCCAAGTTCAGGTAATCAAAGACAAATATACCCACAGTTCACATTTTGTCTATGAAACCTTATGGGGCAGGGGGTCATAGTGATGTTGGAAGAGGTTTCTGTGCTATATTTCATTTTTTATTTGAAGAAACTTATGGTACAATTGAAATAATAATGCCAGCTATCAATCCAGGAATGTATCTTTCTATGTTGCCTAAATTTTGAATTTAAAAATCCTTTTGTCCTTTCCTATCCTGTTTTCCACCTCACTGACCACCAACATTTCTTCTACATTGACTATTCTAAACAATTAGCTGAGAAGCATTCCTCGCAAATACCTCACCAGCCCAACACCTTTATTCAATTAGGATATTGCTTCCTCTTCAATCAACATGACTTGTTTCTGTAGGACTACCCAAAAGGAAGACGCCTTCCAAGAGAAGTGAAGCTGCCAGAAGCTGGCCCTGAAATAATCCCCTTTTGTTAATCAGGCACTTCCTCCATTCTGAAGAGACGTAAGTTGGGAAGGAAGCAAGGAGAGCATGCGTGCAGGTCATCTTTTAAAAAATAGGCAGAAATGTCGGGGTTTGACTTTATGCTTAAGTTGATAAGAATCTTTAACTTCCTTTGCCACTTCATGCACTTGCCAATACTGCAGATTAATGGCTTCTGCACTGACTCACTGGTTTTGTTCTCAGTGTCAGGCCAGAAAATGAAAGAGAAATAAACCACGCAAAAAAATCAGATAATTTCTGGTACGAAAAAAGCCACAAACAAACATGCAAAATTCAAAGAAAATGCATCTATTCTTAGCCCAGGCTATTAGTGTCTGCTACGATTCAGTCCAGTTGGAGGGAGCAGAAGACTTGCACGAATCACATATTAGGACAATATGTTTAATACAGAGCTAGAGCAGAATGTTTCTGGCATATTTTAATAGATAGAATAATGTTGCATCACAAATCTGTCCTTGAGTTTTTCTTTCAAGGGAACTGCCCTGGAGTTAGTTGCAAAAAAATCAGTGGTCTGGAAATTATGTAATTTAAACATGTTTACCTCAGTGTATGCCAGTGTTTGCAGCTGTCGAAGTGAGCAGAGCCTTGTCCTACTGAGGCTAATTCTTCTAAATTAAAACCTGCTTCTGTTCCATGCACCCCCCCCCATATTTAGCCTTTGCAGACCAAACTTGAGAATTTGGAACATTTTATAAATAATTCCAAGTAAAGAGAGGCAAAAATGTTCAGCAGAAGAGTTCTTTAATAAAATAAGTGTTTTAATTTAACATTATTTTCAGGAATGTAGTGCAATTTTCAGTGGGGAAAAGTGGAAACATTTCATTGTCTTTCACTATTACAGTATATCAAAATTAATAACATACTTAAACTCTATATTTTAAAATAATTAAAACTAAATTCATAGGCTGTAAAGTTTAAATGGAACATTTCAGTGACTTCACTTGTTCTGTTGATCTTTAACACGTCGTTATAGCTATTCAAATTTTCTTAGTTTGGCTGGTTTAAAAGCTGAAAACTTTAAAAGAAAATCACATCAGAAATTCCAGATTTCCAACTGTTTTCAGTTAATCTGCACACAAGCTGGTAGAGTTAAAATGTAAGTTCCTGCACTTCAGACTGATTCTGTAAAAATATGGAAGATTATAGAGAAAGTCAAGACATTCCTGTCTGTTATTTGATTATTATTGTTACCATTCTTTCACCAAAGGATTTTTCTCTTATGCTACATTTGTGCAATATGTGAAACTAGGAACACCATGTCCTAACTATGGAAACTTATTATGATATTTATATAAAACCACTATATAACACCTGTTCCTGCTTACCTTTTACAATGAAAGTTCACCAGCAGAGATGAACCGTTGGTCTTTTGTGTATCGCCAAGAACAAGGGTGCTAATGCATGAAAAATAAGAGATTGCAGTGCGCAAAAGCACTGAATGCAGCCAAATAATATCTTGGTGGCGTGGGATGGCAGCAGTGGAAAGTACCCCTGGACAGTGTTTGGAGCTACATTTTGTATTGCACAGACTCAGCTCCTTGCTGGGCTGATTTATGTGAGCTCCTATGGAGGCGGTCTTGTGGCCTGGGCCTCTTTAAAACGAGAAAAACCTCCAAATCTCTAAGACCAGAAGATATACTGAGATGCTTGCAGTAGGAGTTTATGAAGAGGCCACATTGATCTGAAAAAAAGAAAAAGGAGGGGATTCAAAAAAGATTTTTCACTCTAGCTGATGAAACAGAAATCCATAAACGCAGCTCTTCCATATGACAAAGTGATATGCAATATTCACTGTGGTTTCACACAGTTGGGTCAATAAACTTCCATTAACTATGGACAAATTGTCAAAGTGACCCTCTGCCCTCGTTTCTGCAGAATGACTTGGCCTTAGCTGTCCGTATTAATATGAATTTTAACCCTTTGGTTTGGCATTTTAATTCTTCATCCATTAGTCTCACATTTCTGTATTATTAGCTAGTACTATTGATTTTAAAGAATACATACAGTCAATTTGCACACATGTATTTGCAAAGGTCAGCAGAGGACACTAACGTGATTTCTGCTAGAGGTCCAGACACTAGGCTTCCTGATGATTTTTATTATCTTTCATTCTGGCCAAGATTATTTTATTGCAAGTGGAAGTAGTACTTAACATAACTGAAGGATCACTCAATGTCCTTACAATCTGATTTTTTAAGGGTTCTTTTGTGGGATTTTTTTACAGGACAAGTCTAAACAGAGGCAGTGCCATCCCAAAAATATCTTTCTCCAGGCTGAGCTCTCCTGAAGTGATTGCCAGACATCTCAGCTGCCTGTGTTTTATTGGAAGGAAGCGACTGTTAATTGGCACACAGAAACAAGTGGAAGCAAAGCAACAGTCTGTCTCAGCCCTCACAGACCTGCAGATACTTAATGTTTAAAGCATACAAATAGCTTCAACAACAAAAGCTGAAGTTTTTATATGACTGAGATGACCCCTGCCCTCTCTCTTTTTTTTCCTTTTTAATTAAAGGAAAGCCAGGCAGTAGAGATTAATTTTACATTTGACTGAAATACTGAGGTCTGTAGTCGCACTGTTCCCAGGAAGGAGATTTCACAGCCAGAGTGTCTGGCGTTTAAGAAAACTTCACCCTGATCTTCCTCCTTTTTTACCCTTTTAGTGGAAAACTCTAATGTTGCTGGTATACAACCTTTCTGTGTGAGATCTTACTAATGGGAAGAGAAGAAATTTCTCTAATAATATCTCAGCTTCCAGAGACCTCTACCACTCAGAGGGAGTATATGGTGTTACATCTTTTGTAGTGTTACCTGAGACAGACTTTGCTATTTGGAAATTCCAGACACATCTCCTAAGGAGTGCCTACAACTATTTTTTCCCTCCTATTTTTTTTTTCCAGTGCTCATGTCCTCCTTGTTTTAGAGTTTCTGTTTCTACTGCACCAGGACACATAATTCCTCAGTCATTAGCAGTGGCACATGTTATTTACAGATGTGAGGGATGATGCCTAGGGATCAGCCATCCAAGGGCATGTGAATATTCACACTGCCCAGTCCTCTAATCTATCTAAGCACCTTCTTCCCATGGTCCAACTTAATCTGTAGGTCAGACAGAGAATTAATATTTCCTTAAGTTCCATCTCTATTCCCATTAAAAGCAGCAAGAAGCTGTCACTGAGTGGAAGATCAGTCTTCTCTGGATCTGTTGATATTCCAGCCACTGCTTTATTTAAAGTGTTCTGCTCATTATGACAGTGGCAAAGTCAGGAGTGGCACTTAGTGGCACAATGCCACTAAGATGATGAATTCTTGAAGTGGCCCAGAAACAAGACAGAGATTCTCAAATGTGCCTTTGCTCCATTCATAAATAATCTGCACCAGACGTCAGGAGAAGCAAACCAGATAGAGCTGTCCTCCTGCTCTGTGTCTGGTTGCAGACCTAACAGTTTGTCGTTAGGAAAAAAAAGTAATAATTTTAATTTTGCCACTATGTGTCAAAACATAAGAGTAGCACAGCACTGTTCCAAATAGCGCTTGAGTTTCATTTTTGATCAGGAATCCACAATGTTTCTGTCTCTCTGTTGGAATTTCTACCACAAACATATTCCGCTTGTCTATCTTATGATCCTTACAGTATGGACTTATCTGGCATCCGCCACTTCTTGCAATAAAATAGCAACTAAGTCTTCTCTGTATGGGGAATAGATTTTTTACTTAAATGGAAAAAGAACGTGCATTATACTTCAGAAAGTATAAAGGCCAGATATTCACTGCAGGGCGAGTGAGCAACCTCAGTGGAGCTAAATCAATTTATATTCAATAACAACTCATGCCAACATTTCAAAGCAAAAAGAAACCCAACTTGCTTTTCCTTGAGCAACGCTTTCATGGGCTTTTGCAAGTAAGATAAAGGTTGGACAGGAAGAAATAGAATAAATAGATAGCATTGTTCTGGGACCCATCTTAAAAACACTTTTTCATGTGCCTAGATTTTCACACATGAGTTTCACACCCTCTGAGGTCTCTTGAGCTATTTGTATGCATAAGTTAAGCTCATACAGATGTATTTGCAAGAAGAGGCAGTTTCTCAAGAACAAATCATCTTTTCTGCATCAGTAGGAAAGCGACTGATAGCCCTCCAGTGTGCTTTAGATTTCATACTCCGTTTGTAACAAGAGCTCCATAACACTCCCCATTACAACACAAACAACAACACAATCATTTAGTTCTGCAATCTGAGAGGGACAATGGCTATTTCAACATTCCCAAGGGGGGTTCAAATGACTTATTGATCAATTGATTAATAAATGTCAGCGGTCAGAGAGAGCAGCTCTGCTGCAAAAATAGCTGTCAGAAGAGCCCATAAGTGCATGAGCTATTAGGAGCAAAAAAATTAATCTGACAGAAAAATAGAGCAGTGATTGTTTTACATTAAATGTGAGAGAATGCATGATCTGTGTTTCCAAAACTTGTCAGATATAATAATGAGAAATAGAAACTTCATTTCTGGAATAAAGATGTTTATGCACATATTTTGATAGGCCACATATGAAAGTTTGGAATCAATTAACTTTTCATAAAATAACTGCTTTGAGTTATTTCTACTGAAAGTTAGCAACTGGTGCTCTAATCATGCTTAAGAATCATTTTGTTTTTAATGAATAAGGCTGAATACTTTTCCTAGTTAACATTTAAATTGGTTTTTTTGGCACAGGTAAGAGTAAATTTTGTCTGTATGTTTTTCCAAGTTTGATTGTTGGTGCTTTCTCCTAAAGATTTCATTGAAATGAAGTTGTGATGTGGAACATGCGTTCCTGAAATACTCGCTGCTGTTTGTTATTAGCTTTCATTTTCAGATAAGGGGAATCATTATCTTATTTAAGATTCATTTGACAGGAGGCATTCACATGTGTTGGAAAGGTTGTCTCTGTAGCACTATTGCGGTAAGGTTATAAATGAGGGGCTGGGAGGCAGATGCTTATCTATATGAAAAATCCTTACGCACCTGAGCTGCTTAACTATAGACAACTGAGCTATAAAAGTGAGTACATCTATACAATCCCTTTATTGTCAGCAGAGTGTTTGTGTGTGTAATGATTGCTCACCTGAATTTGTGAGATCGTTCTTATGGATACCTTAAATATTAATCTCCCACTAATCTCATGGATTGAGGCTTCATTTGGAGAATTCCCTTCATCCCCTTCCTACACAAGAATCTATATTCCCAGCAGATCTGGAGGACAGACACAATGTGATAGAGGTATTACTGACTTCTAGCACAGGTGGGGGGACCGTACCTGATTAAATGATTTATTCAGAGTCACACAGGAAAGCTGTGAGTGAGGATTTGAACCGATTCTCCCCAGTTGCCAGTCACCTCATGTGACAAAAACACCCCACTGTTGTCACATTGGCTGTGCTGGTAAAGCATCTATTTCACCCATAAAAAAGAGGTAACCATTGCCACATTTGAACTAGCATCATAGCAGTAACAAGATCTCTCTAACAACTTCCTAGATGTCTTGTAAGTGCATAACCAAGATCCTAATTACAGTCATGATAAGAAAAACAGATTTTTTACATTGCAGACTGAATGAAGTACCATGGGATTCCCTATTTAACTTACTAGCTAATTTAGTTCTTCATCTGGCTTCACTAGTTAAGAGCACATATACTTATACACAAAAAGGGATAAAAGAAATTGGTGCCAACCTTTGTTTAAATACCTTGGTATCTCTGAAATCTAGGCAGCATGTCCCACACCCCAGCTAAGCAACCTGATGCTTCATTGGACATGCTCAAATAATGTGAACAGTTTTCCTCTATGTTGTACAGTAGTTCACATATTTTAATAAAAATTTGTTCTGTTATTTCAAGACTTTCTTGGAGACGGCCCTTAAAATGTCCTTGGCTCCCAAATAGACAAATGAAGTTTGGAGACAAGATGATCATCATCAGACTAATTTGCTGTTTTCCAAACCAGAAATATGCTTTCATTGCTGGCTTTTTAAAAGCCATTCAGAAAAAAATCAGTCCTTTTGATTAGCCTGATGTAAGGTGAACAGATGCCCTGGTTTGATCACAGTGCCTTTTATAGCAAATTATGTCATTGATACTGTCTTAAGCAGAGCATCCAGGAAGCTGAAATAAAGCATTTGATTTTTCAGAAATGCAGTCTCTGTTCATTTGCAGGCACATGATTATTTTGCATAGTAGCACCACCATGCTCTGTCACGTTAACTTCCACCTCATGACAGGTAGGAAAATGAAGAATTATTCCTACTTCAGACAAATTCCTAGATGGCCAGAGGGAGGAGAAAGTATGATAGCACAGAGCAGTGGTATTTTATGGCTAGATACATGCTTATATACTGCCTAAGCTACAAAAAATAATAAATTGTATCATTGTTGATGACCTTCAAAGTCTTCTTACTTGCACTTCTGTTGTTTTGAGTCAAACTTTTTAATTAACCAATAATCTACACAAAAATTCAGAATAGTTCAGTTGAATGGTTTCCTGTGCAATTTAAAAACATTTAATCTTGATTTTATCTTTTTTGTATAAATTGAAATTTCAGAAGTTAAATTTATGGTGATTTTGATTTTAAAAACAACAGACAACGGTAATGTTTTCATTCTCTTCTACCTGACCTCCTCCTCCCATCACCCCAAAAGAAAGAAAATCTAAATCAGGAGAGTGACAAAGCTGGGCATAATTTCTCTTTTACTGACTTGTAATTTTTTATTAACAAATATGGTTCCTCAGAAGTTGTATGGGGCTGGCCTGGGCTTACAGCTGAGGACCTGGGGATGGTAGCTAGGCTCAGAAACCTCTGATTCCTCTCTTTCAACAACCTGGAGGCATTCCTTTGAAATATTACTTTACCTTGTTCATGTACCAGGCAAAACTTCTTCCCTAATCCTAGTCCTGGCACGAGAGCCCCAAGTATTATTTTATTTATTATTTATTATTTTATTTTTAGTATTATTACTATAAAAATAAAATAAATTTATGAATTTCTTTTTCTATATTGAGCAAGAGTTTATGATAACCATTTTGCTTATTGCATGGCATCAAAATGGGCTGCACATATCACTTCAAAAGCTGATGATTTTTCTATTATTGTTATTATTAATAAGGCCACTTAACAATCTGAGCATATGTGTCTGTGAGAGGCTGTGCACAAAAACCTATTCCCAATCTACAAGCCAAAAAACAATCACTGAAGTTAAAACATGCCTAACGCTGTTCTCTTTAAAATATATATAAAACAATGCCATGTTATCGGTGGAAGCAACTTTCTGAGATGAAACACTGCATTCTAGATCCTCCAGTGGGGTAAATAAGCACAGCACCAGGGAAACAATCAGTTCATACAAATGAGTATCCGTAGCCAAACAGAGGGTAGAGTGGTGGAGGTGGGATTTCTGAAGTCAAACTGATTATTTTATAACAACAGAGCTGATGAAATAGTTGCATGGATAATGCTCATTACAAGTATTGGAGCATTGTCCAAAATATCTTCTAAGATATTCTCTATGGTGGTGTTGGGATTTCTGAAGTCAAACTGATTATTTTAACAACAGAGCTGATGAAATAGTTCAGCATGGATAATGCTCATTACAAGTATTGGAGCATTGTCCAAAATATCTTCTAAGATATTCACTGAAGAATTTCAGTGCAAAATCTGAACCCTAAAAATGTTATGGTTGGAAGTAAAGGTCTGATCCCGTTGCCCTACTTTTTCATCCTTTGGACTGCTAACCTGCCCCATATGTTCCAGTATTTATAGTTAGGATTGTCCAGGAGGCATATATTACCGTTATTTCTTCATGAATACATTTTAGAATAGGAAGATAATGAACAACAGAGCATTAAGAATTGCATATTCTCAAATTAAGATTGCACTATTTGTACACTTTAGAGAAAGAATGTTTTCTATATTTCATTTTTCCTAGTTCACTTTCCCAGCTTAGTTTCTGGGAAATTGATAGCAGGTTTTCTCACGTGTTCTCTGCTTGTTTATGAGGTCTCACATGATCTCTGAAGTTCATAAAACACCATGATTTGCCAACGTTTTCATAAATTCCTGGCCACGGTCCCAACATAACCAATGAATAAATTGATCTGGGGAAAAAAAAAAAATATCTGAGCAAGCCAAAATGCTCATCTTGTTCTTTTTTTAATTATTCTTTTAAAAGTAAATCCTAGTTATGTTTTATTATTTGACTATAGCTATTTCTAAAGAAAAACCCTTTAATTTTCTATCATCCAGTGAACTCTCAGTCCTTTGTAAAGTCTTCTCAGGAGCTTTAGTGTATAAAATGATAAGAAAATTTCCCATTACTGAATCATACTCTACGCATTCCTGTAGTCAGTGTGTTTCTCTTTATGTGAACACTGTGCAAGGATTCTTGGTATTTTTATATAAAATATGTATCACTTAAAATATTATATAAATAGTTATAACCATAGGTGTAGGTAAGTGCATTGAAGGAAGGAGCTGGGACTACCACTTATGATTCATGTCACCTATTCCAAGACTTTGTTCTTATTTGCTTACAGCTTGAACAGGTTTCAATGCCCAAAGCCAAGATTTTCTGTGTCAGATGTCATCAGAAGCCTGAAAATTTTAAGAAAAAGAAAATCAACCAAAGCAGTTCCAATATCTGTGAGAAAGAGGCTAAGGTAAAATACGTATCAGCAAAATGAGCATTTGTCCTTCTTTAATAAATTTGAGTGACCTTTTCTTTGAAGAGGTCTAACACCTGTTTTGGAGCACGGTAATGAGATTTGGAGGATGGCTGCATATGTCCTAAAGTTCTTTTTATCCAAATATCAGAATTTGATCTTGTTGTTATCTTCCCTGGGAAGATTTAAAGCGATTCAAATTAAAATAAATATTAGACTAAAATAATACTCTAATGAGAGTGGTTCATATACTCTTAGTGTAAAGGGAATACTAAACAAAAACATCCTGCACCATGAAGTTTAATCCCTGCTGCTAAAGGAAATTGCATAATACAGATTATAGATGCAAGAAGCTCTACACTGAATTGAATCAGACTCTTGGCTGAGGCTCTTCTGCTGGAGAGCGCCCCTAGGACACACCCCTCCAGGCCTTAGCAACCTTCTCCTATTTCCAGTTTGAACTTACTAGCAGTCATTTTACACCCATTTCTTCTCATGCCAAGACTGTTCTTCAGTTGTTCCTCTGCCCCTCTTTGGCTGTGTTTGCTCAGAACAAGCACGTCCTCTCTCAACCTTTGTTTCACGATGGGAAATAAGCCAAGGGTCTCTCCCATGATCACCTTGGTAGCCCCTCTGTGAACATGATGCAGAGGAACAGAGGTAACTGCACAATAAGCCAGATAAAGTATTCAAACAACTTTGTAGAAATGTAAAATCTCCTTGTTTCTGCTAGAAACACCTTTCCTCAGGTCACATTTGTCTTTTCCCTAGCCCATCATGTTGCTTGTTCATAGGTGACTCTCTAATCAGCTAATGGAGAAAAATCTTCCTCCACGTCTGCCATTTTCAGCTGGTAAGTGCCTGTCTGATAGAGAAATCAATTTCATAAACTTTTAAGACTACATAATTTGTACTATTATATTTCATCTCATTTTTATTTCTACAGTTCTTACTGTTATTCCCATTCATCCTTTCTCCTTCAGTTTGATAAGAACTCCCAACTTTTGGTTACAAGCAACTTTCATTTAGTATCAGCAAAGTTAATTACAATGTTTTATTTAATTAAAAATCAAGAAGACCATTTTAAGATCATTCTTTGAGGAAGACCATGGCCTAAACAGGGCTGTCTCTAATCAGCTTAGTTTTAGCAAGGTTTTCCCAACTTACTTTTTTTTTCTCTAGTGCCAGTTGCCTCCAATTTGCATAGTTTTGTGCATAAGCATTGTATTAGTCTAACTAAATAAGATCTACTGCATTAATCTTGTCTAAAAATGAAGTTGCCTAGTAATGTAGGCAAGCAATCTCCTTGTAAATACATGTTGTATTTAAATCACCTTCCATTTCTGCAGTTCCTTAAAATGCCTTCCAAAATCTGTACGCTATTGAGATCACACAAAATTTGCCCTTTTTTACTTTGTGTTTGTGCATTTCCAGTTATCCCATTTAATAGATTCAGTTACTGTCCTTCTTACTGGACCCGTAATTTAACATTCCAGTCCCTTCTATATTCTGAGATGGAGATTGTTTCCTTCTACATGGGTATATTTACTGAGGCTTTGTTCATATCTCCAATAAAATAATTTCCACATTTATTCCTCCATTCTAGTTATCCATTAACCTCTCCCTCATGCTCAGCATTATCTTTATTAAAATCTGAGAAAGAATATTAATCTAATTCTCAGAACAACTTTGACAAAAATGTTACTGATATCCATAAGATAATTTGGACAAGAATAAGTTCAATTCTGAAAGAAGTCAATCTGAATTATTGTACACTGAAGCCACGTAAAAATATCTGGTTTTTCAGAGCTTTCCAAGTGAAACTAGAGCGTTTCAACTGAGAAACATGTTTGGGAGATTTATTTGAGTCCCAAAGTCCAAAACAGTTCTTGAGAAACAACAGAGGAAGTTGAAAAGAAAGAGAACTAGCATCAGGTTGGTCTGGATGTCATCAGTTTTGATTTTGGCATTAAGTTTACTACCCACATCCAAAAACATCAACATTTGAAAGCATTATTCAACCCAGATTGGTGGAGCATCTGTTCCCTAGTAGGTGTAATTTCCACCACTTTCAGCCAAGATCCTCTTCATCTTTCCTTGCCCAGTCACCACTTCTGGTCTTGGACCAAAATGTTTAAGCCACAGTCCCATTGTTTCTCCAGATAATGGTGAATTGACCATTCCCTTCACTTTGCGAACAGTACAGGTGCGGTTGCTTGTACCACCCGTAACACTACACTACAAGATAACTGCTGGTATCACCACTGACTCTTAGATTACCCTTCATTTTGAGGTATCCAGCCTTTTCTGTTACAGTATTCCAATTTAAGCAGACCTGATAAGCACAGGTCTCTACAGGAAGAAAACAATACCTATCCACTACTCTGAATCACAGCTGAAGGACCTGGAGCTGGAGCTGCGAGGGGACCCAGCAGTCCCAAATGGATATAGGAAATGCTGATGAAAGACTTGAGCCTCTCTCCTACACTTAGGTGTCTATCTGTAGTCAGGGCTGGAAGCCATAGGAATCAGATCATAAACTCATCCTGATTAAAAATAATATTTACTCATGTACAAATATGCTGGCACTGAGAGCATGTACCCAAGGAGTGGAATGGACCATTTTAACCACTTACTAACCTAAATTTGCCCAGATGCCCATCCTAGGCCATGCTTAAATTTATTGGCATTTGCTAAATACAGCAAAGGCACAGGACCACTAGCTTTTAATTAATAGATTTACTAATGTTAAGATCTACAGAATATTTTACAAGCATGATCTACTGTTGCAGGTTATCTGAGGGAAGATTTTTCCCTTATTTAGCTTGTTATAATAGAGACTGTAACTCCTCAGTTTCTAAATCCCCTAGGAAAAAAAAACAGTCAAATTTCTTGATCCTATCATCAAAACTATTCATATATGTTTGAGGGCCATGAAGCACATGCCCTGTACCTCAGAGAGCCAGGAGGAGAGACCCATTGCCACCACAGGATGCAGCTGAGCTGAGGCACTGCTGGGTCCCGTGGCAGCCTCATCAGGGATACTAGTTACCCAGCAACGCCATGCTAGCACTACCTGCTGGTCATGCTGGGGCTGTGTGTGCATCAGCAGGGATGAAATTTCTACCTCCCCAGCCCTTATGGAGAAAAGTTTCCACAAATATGTGAAGTCTTGGAGGGCAGAAGAAAACCCAGTGGCCTCCCAAGCTGATTTTGTCTAGGTCACATTATATATTCTGGCGCACAGGTGGCTGCAAACTGTTTGCACACCACGTGCAGTTCAAGCCACAGCTTGGTTGCCCTGATGTCATTTATCAGCAAAATTGTCAGTTATTACTTGTGTCAGCAATAACAACATAAGACAGACAAGTCTTCAATAATACATAGCAATCATCCATCATTTAAATGAGGCCGTCTACAAAATAATGCTGCTAAGTCCCGAATACAGCTGAATTGACAAAGGAAGAGACCATAGTAATTCATCACAAATCTGCCAGGAATCCCTGGGTAAGTAACCAATATGAACATCCACTGACGTATCCAAAAAGCATGGCTGGCTGTAACCTATCCTTTTGTTTGAGAGGAGGAGAGTGCCTCCTGCTCTAGAACAGCCTTCACACCTTGGGAAAGCTATAAAGTTTCTCAGATTCTTGGCCATATATATATAAAAGCAGAATTTGGCTTGCTAAGATTGCCTAAGTCTCAGCCTGTAAGAACAGACACATTTAAATCATTGGAGAGCTAAGTTGCAAGCTAAAAGCACACTGATTTTATATTTGTGCCTGAAGTACACAAATATCTTCAGTGTTCAAATCAAGACACAACTGACTAAAGGGACCACTGAGACCATTATGAAAGATCATAGGAAGAAACGGTCCCAGCATATAAGCCACCTAATCAATGGTGGGTTTTTTCCTGTATGCATCACTGAAAACAAGTGTTTTAAGGAAGATTGATATGGAGGATAGTGACTGGGCACATATTTTACAGAAGGACCCTAGAATCCAAAAGAGGTTCAATTTCACTGTTGGTTGCCATCACATCCTTTGCCATCAGAGTTGCAAAGCACTTTCAGGAAATTTGAAATATATACCACAGAAGAAAGGAAACTGGGACTGGGGAAAGAGTCTGGAGATGAGAACATGTCTTACAAATTGTCAGCTCAGACTAAAGGGCTTGGAGACCATAACAGTGGGAATCCTGAAAGAATTATGTTTCCATAAAAATACTATACAACAGATTAAAGCTGTAAGAAGACATTTAGAAATGTGGCGTACCTGTTCTGAGGAAAGGTATAAACAGGTTCTTCCTAGGTAACTTCCCACCTACTCAGAGGATTTATTTGGTAAATACATCCTTTTAAGTATTAGTTTCTGATTAAAGTCTCACACACACTTTGCACATGGAAGAAAAGAAGTGATTTCTAATTCTGAAAGTATTTGAAGTATCTGAAGGTTTTTGTAAAGGTACAATAACAACAGTCCATAAGCAGCACATCATCATTTGTGACTAATCAACAAATTCAGCTGGCACATAAATTGACAAGAAATGTCATCAATGTAAATTAACGTTTTCAACCCATTAGAAAAGAGCACCAGCTTCATGTTACAACCGAAAGAATGGCTCCGTTTTGGAAAGTCATTCACTATCATGCTATAGACAATGACCCCTGTCAAAAGATTTAACAAAGTTCACAGGTCAATGCAGTGGGAGGATCTCTGCTGTCCTGACTCTTAGTAATAATCTAATCATGCAGAAAAAGTTTTAAGTGTTGATAATTTAGTGAATGAAATTCATGCCTTTTGACCCTGAATGAAGAGACAAGGGAGATTCATCTTGTCTTCAATTAAGTTTAAAGCTATTTTTAAACACCTTATCTGAGCCAAGCGTCACAGGATCCCAGTACTTGTAATGCAGTTTTTAAGCTGTATCATAAATTAAATCTGCAGATACTGGGTGTTGGGAAAATTTTTTCACACAACAGCCGTGAAATCCTGATCCTGCTGAAGTCAATGGGAGTGCTGCCATTTCTTCAACAGGGTCTGGATTTCAGCCATATTGTTTAAAGTCTCTGAGCGCTGTCTTGGCTACGCTACCCACATGCTGTTCCCAATGGGTTCACTGGCAGAAAAAAAATACTACGTAAATGGTGAATATTGCAGCTGAAGAAGGAACAATATCACAATCTGAAGAATATGTCTGACTTCAGTTATGAAATTTCTAAGATGCAGAAATCATTTCATTAGGTTAAATTAATCGATAAATGGCACACAATCCATCGGCACTGAAACCATTGTCAGCTTGTGTTAAGATGCTACATGAGGGTTTGATAGCACCCTAAATGTAAGGAGCCACATATAGTAGTGTGTCTGCATAGCAGAAAACTATAAAGCTAATTCACTCTGTGAACTGCATAGATCAGAATCAGACCCAGAAATTTCCACCCTAAAAATCTGAGATAAAGATACCCTAAACCCAGAGAGGGCCTATCTGAAATTTCCGTATATATAACTCTAACTGTATAGTTATAACTATATAGTTAATGTTGTCCATACACCTTCTTTTCTTTGTGTAGTGAGATGAAGGGGCTATGCTGTGTGTATGCAAAGCCATAACCAAGACTTTTGCAGACTTCAGACCACTTTGCTCTACGGGTCAGTGCTGCGAGGAGCAGTGCTGTGTCCCCGAAACACCGTAGCCAGGGCCATAGCAAGGGGGCAAGAGAAGAAGTGAATAATGTCCCTGTCTTGCTGCCTTTGAGCCTGCAAGCAAAAGGAGACAACGAGTAGGCAACGGGGACCAGAATCTATCTCTAAGATTTCCCCTGTAGCTTAGATAAATTTGGGCCAGCAAAAATTGCCTTTGCGATTGAGCTTGTTTGGATCTTAGGGGTGTTTTTACTCTACCAGCATTCCTGTGTTAACTGGTTTACTTCACCACAGCTGCATCTGCAGAAAAAGAGCTCTGCCTGCCCTGTGATTTTGTGCTCCTGTACAGCAAAGCATTCTCAGTGTAATCAAAATCTTACTCACATGCTCATTTTAAACACCTCCCCAAATTCAGCAGAACTATATATCTATGTAAAACTACATACTTATGTCAAGTGTTTGCAGAACAGAACCTAAACCTAGAAACAAAGCTTATACTGGAAGTAGCTGTGACATAAATTGTTTATATTTTGCCTTTAGCTAGAGTAGCGCATCTATATTATCATTGTTTTTTCATCTTAACATTATACCACTGAAGACTTAGGGTAGCATACCTATTGATTATATTATTACGCTACTCTGTGGTTCTGAGTATGACCCAGGTTTGCTCTGCTAGAAGTCACAACCCTCCATCTACCATCGACCTTCCAGCCATCACATATAGCATGCTGGCAGTCTGCCTGTCCTGCCCATTGTCACCCGCTGTGTCGCTGGGCGCAGCAAGCCTCCTGCCTCCAGACGTTGGAGAACGACGAGGTCTAGCTCGTACTATTCCTTCCCCAAGACCAGCAAGCATCCCTGGGCCAAAGCCCGGCCACATGTTAGCTGTTAGTTCAGGCTGCTTATAAATAACATGTTAATAGCTGTAAAGTTTTTCCTGGGGTTGGCATTCCGCTTTCCACTTTGATAGGAGCGTGTTTTTGTTTGGGGAGGGTTCCTCAAGTACACGTTGGGATCTACCACCTGAGCCAAACTAAATCAAGCTTGCGATGTGTGCGTGTGTGCGTGTGTGTGTGCGTGCAACAGGCAGCAGCAGTTTAAAGCCCCAATCTGGCACACCCTGTTCAGATCATTTTCCCCTTGAAGTCTGCCTCCTCTTCGTATCCTGTCCTCTTTATTTCTCTCATGGAAAAAAATCTCTTCCTGACTCGATTTCCTACAGGGGAAATTAATTAAAAGTGGCTGTTGGTTCCCCCCAGAGTGCGTGTAACACGAAGGAAACTCTGAATGTGACGTTAAAGACCAAAAAGGCCAGAATTTTGAAGGCTTTTTGATACCCCAGTTTTTAAGAGTACTAACACAGAAACATCCAGTCTTGCCCTATAAAAACTGGGGGGAGGGGGCTGCACTGGAAGGGTCCGTACTCTCAGATCCCCAAAGCACATCTGTAGGAGGTACAGTGCACTCTGCAGCGGTGTCCTGAGTGCAGCTGGGGGAGCACAGCCTGGGTCTATGTCCTTCACCCCCTCCCCAAGCGGTGCCTCCAGCGCAGCAGGGCGAGGAGCTTCGAGCAGCATGTGAGGTAGTCATACATCCCTGGCTGTGAGGTAGTCATTGCCTTCAGGCAGCGCAGGGCTGAGCTGGGTGGCTGTACACATCAAATCAAAGGCCTCTGTGGGATCATTTCCAAAACCATTTCCAGAACGGGCCTTTCTGAGAGCACAGACTGGGCTGCAGCAAACACTGCATGTAAGAATTAGGCCCTGAAAACTTATAGATGTGAGACTTCTTCACCGAGGTTTCCCAGCGGGCTGCATCATCCTGGGGTGGTACACTGCCTGTCAGGACAGTTACCCCTGTCCTGCTTTGGGAGGAGAGAATTTGGGTACAGCTGTTCCTCAGGGGCTTAAACAACCTGAGTGCCTAGAGCTGCCAACAAGAAGCCATGGCCAAAGGACTGCCGCTCAATGTTGCGTGCTGCGCAGCCAGGAGCCAGTGCTGCTGTGAGGACACAGCTTTGGGAGAGTTTTTTTGGGTTGTGCAAGCAAAGCAGGGCACTGTAGCAGTGAGAACTCCCAGCTCATTAGGATTAAGATGCTTAACGAGACAGTGCCTGCCTCCTAACCCCTGTGGGAAGTGCCCTACCTACCCCACAGTCCCGCAGGCAGACCGACCTGCCCCCCACGCCGGGCTGCTCTGCTTTTGCACCAGCACCGCTGCCCTGGTAGCTGTGCTGTGGCAGGGGCAGAAAAGCCAGCACCCCCATGGTCTAAAGGCACAGGGAAGGGAAGCCAGGCTCATCTGTGTGCCAGCACCGCTCAGAAATGAGTCACGAGCCACCCGTCATTTGCACTGGGGCAAACAGGAGCAGCATCCCTACACCACCTCTTCATTGAGAATAACCTCTCTTACTGGTGAGATGCTCCTCTTCCTGAATATATCAGGCTTCTAGCAAGGAGCTCCTCAGCAAAAGTTAAGAAATATACCCTGGCCTTCAGGCTCCTCCTTGGGCTTCATCATTAGCCGGTGACAAGCAACTCATTAAGAAATATTCTGTATTTTTTCTGTAGGTTCCCGTCTTTAAGATTACAGCATGTGACAGAGTGGATGGGCGTTAGCCTGTTAGCCTTGACAGCTACGCGTACAGATTGCTGCTTAAGCCACAGGGCATCTTCCGAAAGAAATCATCCTCGCAGAGCGTGATAGATGGACAGAAACTTGAAACATCTGCAAAGGCTATAAAAATCCCATGTTAGGAGCCCGTTCAGAGTGACGAAACACGGCTTCATCATTAGCCGGTGACAAGCAACTCATTAAGAAATATTCTGTATTTTTTCTGTAGGTTCCCGTCTTGGCATTTTTAAGATTACAGCATGTGACAGAGTGGATGGGCGTTAGCCTTTTCAGGCTGACAGCTACGCGTACAGATTGCTGCTTAAGCCACAGGGCATCTTCCGAAAGAAATCATCCTCGCAGAGCGTGATAGATGGACAGAAACTTGAAACATCTGCAAAGGCTATAAAAATCCCATGTTAGGAGCCCGTTCAGAGTGACGAAACACAGTGTCCATGAGACAGTGATCTATAGGGGCTGCCCTCTACATACTGCTCTGCCACGGTGAGCTGGGGTTCAGCTGTCCCTCTCCACACTTACTTGTTTCTTTTCATTAGTATGACTGAGACAAACTGGAAACTACAAGTGGAAGTTTATTCTGTCTTTTGCTGTAGCCCAGGCAAATTCAGAACACCAACTGATTTCAAAGGAGACTTTCCTTCTAGGGATGGGCTTCCATATAATGTATTTATTATTAAAAAAAAAATTGGTCACAGCTGTGGGAGCTTAATAGATGTCTGCCATGTAGATTTCTACTGCCCTTCCATATTTTTAGCACTTCAAAATATGTTTGCCATCTGTTCCTGCCACAGCATTAAAAACAATCATAGTGATTCTTTACGCAGAGGCCTTAGGATGGAAGTTGAATGCAGCCCACTAGATCACAAGTGACATGATGCCAAGTACAGTGAATATAATGAGCATGTGGCCAGATTTTTAAAGAGCGCTGTTTGTAACCCCCTTCCCTCCAGTGCTAAGGGTCATTTATATACATGTGTCAGTACAAAAAAGTGGCTCTAAGAACTGGGCTCAGTATGCAAATAGTTGAAGCAACTGGTGAAAAGGCCTGAAGTTCAATGCTGTGTTTTACCCTATTACACACATCTCAATTTCTAACCAGTCAATAGGCGAAAAGGCGGAAAACAGATCAGAAAGAGAGGACATGCATTACAGCAACGTAGAAATGAACTTGTATCCTGAGAGGAATTTTTCCTTCCCCCCAGCTCCGCAGAGGATAACAGCTGATAACTCGTTAGGTCTTTGTCAAACGCACTGCACTGAGGTAATATTGATGAAGTGGCTTTCTGTCTCCTTCAAGTTAAATACCGTGCTCCTGGCCAAAATATTTGTTATTAATCAAAGATAAGGTTCTCAATTTCCTTTGATTTTTAACATACAGGCAATCATCTGCTTCCATTTTTTAATTGCTCTCATTTCTCATTTTGTTGGAAAACTGGCTCTCAGCCGGATCCTTAAAGATCCCTCAATGATGACAAACAAGTAACGGCGAAGTGAAAGCAGATGACCTCTTTCCATTATCTAAACAGTATTAGGTGGCAGATGAATGCTATTTTCTTTGGGGCTTTTGTTTGGTTTTTCTACTGCTAGGTGCAACTACATTTTCAGGTAGGTCAACAACACTGAACCAACTTGCTTAACACGGAGGGTAGCTTTAGTCTTCACCCCTGTTGTCTTCCCAGAGTTACATATTAGCATTTCCATTCATTTTAACTGCCCATATTTTTAAACATCCGCCACTCCCTCCTGTAGGCTGGATGATGAAGCACGCAATCATGCTGTTCAGTTCTGGGCACGCTGCAAAGAATTCCTCCCTAATTTGACATTAATGTGAATGTAGAGTGATTATAATCACGGCACTGAAGTTTCGTTGTGGGAACTAGACAAAGATGAGAATCAGACTCAGAATCAAGGTATTTCAAGCCAAAAACTACCCTCTCCAGTTGGTTTTGCTGTTCCAAGAGGTGATAAGCTCTTAAAGGTTCAGGGACTATGCTGTGTTGTTCCTCACACTGTGCGCAAACATTATATACAAACATACAGGAACCATGGGAAACAGAAACTTGCTGTTTGTCTGGCACTTTAATATCTACTCACACTCTTCTCACACCACAGAAACATAGAAATGTCGCATCTTACCACAACAATGTGTCTACCACAATAAATGAAGCACTGGTGGCCCAATTCCATCTCTCTTAAGACCAATGTAAAATCCATTCTAAACAAGGCCATTAGGTTTTACCACTGAGGACCAGGAGACTTGGGTATGACTCCAAGACCAAGACCCTCAGCTGAGGGTCTGTAATTGACAGAATTACAGAATATTAACTAGCTCTCCAGATTTTAATAGAACTACATCATTTCCAGCAATTTTTTTCTCCAGTCTTAATTCTCTCAGATGCTCTTCTGGACCACACCTATTACAATTACATAATATACAATATATCTACTTCATTCATGATTTATTTGACATTTTATCAATCGCTTTGTATTGTGGAAAACACTCCCAAGGCCAGTTCCCCATGTTTGAAGCCTTGCAAACACCCATCCTAGGTTTGGAGATGTCTTGAACATGACTCCACATTTCAGCTATCCCTTTCTGGACATTTAAACTACTCTGACACCGCACTGGAAGCATACAGGCCATGGATATAATTTTAAAAGGCCTCTGGAAAGTTTCTTGATGAGAAACTCTTGATCCCAATCATCCCTTCAGCTATGAGGTTTGAGGAATGTAAAAGTACTGAGTAAATCTGGTGCTTAAAGCCGCAAGACCAAGAAATGCGTTCATCCTCCAGAACTCACTGGCACGGTGCAATATTGCATCACTCCTGACCACAGACTGCACTCTGTGCTATCACTGAGTCCTAACCACCCAGCAGTGCACGCAACTCATTCCACAGATAACTTTCCCATGTAATGCCTGTATTTTTTTTAAAGTTGTTCACAAGCTATTTCCTAATATGCATCTTCATAGTTCCCTGTTAAAAAAAAAAAAAGTTTGGTAATGTTATCTTTCATGTCTGCCAGAAGTCACAAAGTCCTTTAACACACAGACAGATTGTGGAAGTTGGCAGATGCGCTTACATGCTTTGTTTTCCCATACCACTCGCAGAACTGAGGTATCAGTTCTTACTCTTGCTCCATGTCACTGTCCAGATCTTGTTCATCATAGATAAGCCAATCAGTATACCCTTCTTATGATAAAACTGAGCAATTCCGCTGCCATAAGTCAAAGACTTATGTTCAGCAAAGCAATGATGTTTGTGAGATGGCTTAAAGTCTATTTTTTTTGGAAGAAAACTTTCCTAACATGTTCAATTCCTCCATTTTGCTGAATGAATGAGACATTTCTTTTTAATGCTTTTTTAAGTGGTCTTTTCCTGGTGGTCAACAGAGGGGAAGTATGAGTCCAAGTAGTGTGCAGTCATATCATTATTTCAGTACTCCCCTGCGTATGGGAATTGTGGTTGTGCCAGATTTTGTATCGACAGAAAACAAAATTCTTGCAGCCATATGCTAGATATGATGGAGTGCTGGGCCTTTGGTACGAATACCTACACCGATGGACAAGTTCTTTTCTCTGCATGCTTTATTTGCTAACATGGACTCCCATTTGCAAGGGCGTCCTTGTGTAAGGGTTTTTGTCTCCCAGGTGTTTACTGTCAACTCCTCCAGATTTTTTGCTAGAACTTTTACTCCAGTGCAAAACATCACTTAACAGAAACGTAGACTTTATTCAGGAAAAACAGATAAAAACCTGAAAACAGAAACAGAGGCTAGTTTCACAGCTGTCTATGGTTTGCATGAATCCAAAAGACATTTGCCGGCAAAATATCACTACTGAATCCCCCCAGTAAATTATATGTAACCTGATTTATTCTTTCAGTGTCAAGCAATTTGTTGAGTGCTATTTTTAGTTGAAGCTCAAGTCTGGAGTTTCATCTGTCCAGGAAGAGTTTCACATTTCTGCAGTGACTTAAGCCTTATTTAAATCAACGGTATCAGAATAGATGCTTGATTGTCATTGGACATTCCTTGATAAATTTTATCTTTTTGCAGAGAATAATCTCTTGCAAACCATTCCTATTTTTTTTCTTTACAGAATGGTGCAGCACACCTACAGGAAAAGCTAATATTTTCATTGGTATTTGAAGATCTGTTTCTTGGTTTTGTTGTTCTGTGTTAAAGGTTATTAGAATGCATGCTGGTAGCAATGACTTATTGCTGTAAAGTCACCCCCCTACCATCCATCCCCCTTTATAGAGCAGCAGTGAGAACAAAATTTGCTCTCTGTTATGCAGATACGGCTTTTACCCAAACAGCTCACCCAGCTGTAGTGTATGGTTGCTGCCTGCACTAAATTTCATTTTACAGGCCAGGTGCCTGATAATTAATAAATCAAATCTTCACTAAATCTTTCAGCTGATTTTTCATCTTTTTCTGAAAATTGTTGTTTAAGTCTGAAGTTCATTCAAGGCATTAAAATGGAGAAATTGCCATTTCTACTTCATACTCCAGTGGGTTTTTAATCAGCCATGAATGGCAGCGATGAGCCAGTGCTAGAAGCAGACTTTGTGCACAATGTCCGCTGTTCATTTTTGGATGAGGTCTTCTACAGATGCTCCAGAAGTGACTGCCCAGAGTCGCATTAGAGGCAGCAGATTTACAGGCATGGTTGTCCTCTCACTTCTGCCAAAGACACGAAGACAACAGACACCTTCCACTTCTGCTGTCACCACAGGGCAAGTTTTCATTTACACCAGCTGCTTCAAAAAACCCCAACCTATTGCATGTATCAGTGTGTGAGTTCACAATCATCAAAGAGTTTTCTGAACTGTTCTCTCTTCCAAGTCTTTGTGGTTCAGGTACTGTCTCACTCCCAATGTCAATAATAGAAATCTTGTCTGTGATTACACAGATGCTCCCATTCCCAGCCTTCACGCTAGATTTCTTATCTTGATATTTTGAAACTTTAAATAGGTCCTTATAGACCTAACAACTGTTTTCTCCTGGTGTGGGTGATGGCCTTTTTTGGAACAGAAATAAATCTATCCACAGGTCTAAACCTGAGTTCATGCTTAAATACTTTTCTGGGCCAGGTTCTGATTAACCCTTGCAGAAAATTATGCTAAAATGTAACAGGCAGCAACAATAAAATCCATTAATAACTTTTGATTAATTTTATACCTTTTTATTTTTGAACAATTTCTACCAAAACCAGTTGGTTTCATCTTCTTAGGCTTAACCAGGAAAACAGTTTACATTTTTAGCTGATACGCTCAAGTGTAAAATCCTTGTCTGCTGAAAATACCCCATGTATCAGGTCCGTTCATCCATAAAGTGTGGAGTTATTACCTTCTCCTTTACCTCTGACATATATTTCCATGGCCAGAACTCATCTAAATACTTGTCAGTTAGGCTGGCTTTGAGCACCTACTCACACCAAGATGCAAGTAGACAGGTCTGTGATCATGCTTCCAACTCTGAAGCAGCAGCTGAACAAGAGCAGAAAAAAATACGGTGCTTAACTAATAGAGGTCTGCCCCGTAACAACGCTCGACAGTGATGCAGAATGTACAGCTACCACTGATAGTAGCAACCAAGCGCAAACAGACTCATCTGGGAGATGTGAATAAAATTATAGATTTAAACACCTTTCCTCCACTGGGGGGGTTGGGACACTTAACATATATAACAATGTATGAAATTGTGAGAAAAAATCTGCAATGTATAACATGCGACACTGTTTCAATCATTTTAAAGGAAGCTTGCTCAAACGGAGCCTTTGAAAGCTACTGTGGAAGCAGGGGGGTGGGAAGAGAGCGCCTGGAGATTGCAGATGGGAAATCTGACGCTCAGGTTTAAAAGTGAACAGTGTCCGGTGTCTATAATAGCTACAAAAGAAGGCAATCAATACTATATATGAAATACCACTGTAATGCTCTATAGTCTTAGATATTGCTAAATGAATACAGATGGCACGTCTTCATCTGAAGTACTTTGATCAGATGGAATATAACGTAGATTTTTCTCCCTAACAAAGCTCAAAACAAAACAAGACACAAAATGGAATGGGCCAGAAGGTCATGTTAACCTTGTGGTTTTATAGCAAAGTGCAGTGGGAGACAAAAATGGCCCAATGTTTAGAAGTTTTGCACGTGGGTAGAGCCAGAAAGTCTGGCTGCTATCTGTTATCCTAGCATTAGCAGGCAAAGGAAGAAGCGTTAATGGGGGTTTAAGGCAAAGATTGGTAACCTAATATTAGTGAACCAATATGTCTGTCACTTTTGTGTTCATTAGTTTGATCAAGCTGTCAAAACTTTAGGAGACTGAATGATGGAAATAAATCTAGCAATTCCCATTTAGTAGCCAGCACTATTTCTATCTGTGTACAGTCTGCTTCAGCATTCTCCACCGGTGTGGGACCGTAGTAGTGTGTCAGATGCTGCAGCATTTCATACACAGGCCATGACAGGTTGTTGAATGCTTTGAAGACGGCAGAAAAAGACTGATCAGTCAGTTATATGTCATGTAGAGAAAATTCAGATATATCTTCTGAAAACATCAGTAAGTTTAATAGAAACATTTCCGTTCGATGCAAACTATAGCAATAACATAGCTGCTTCAATTTCATATCATTTTACAAACATCAGTGGATGCACTTTCCCAGCAGCCTTTTGGGATAAATCAGAGACATATTTATGGCTCTTTGACAAACAGAAGCAGAAGGATTCATTTTGCCAAAGACAGCAGCCTGCATTTGAGCTTATGGCACCCCCCATTTTTGTACCAATCAAACAGTGAAGTGCCTGGCAGAGCCAGCTGTCTGCTTGCAGGCACAAGGCTTGGGCTCTGGAGACTCCTCAGATCCTAACGTCATTTCCAAATCAGGATGCTCTACAAATGGAAATGATTCTTCCAAATGAGAGGCCAGCCTTCACCAGAGGATAGCTGTACCATCACCTACGGCCTTGATGCTCAGGTCTGCCATGTGTATCAGACACTATTCCTGTCCCTAAGCGGGATCAAGTAAGGGATTTCTGTAGAAATACCATCATTACTCTCCTGTGAAAATCAATCCCCTGCCCTCCATACCTTGATGACCTTTGAAAATACTTTTTCCCTATTTTTAGTGGAAACCCATAGATGTCAACAAGCATTGCTGTTTCCATAGAGTGTCATTGTCACTCCTGTAATAAACAATCTTTATGGCCTCAAGCTAAATGTAATATTTCAAAGTTAAAGAGCCCCAATCAATACTTTCATTATCTGCGCTATAAATTATCCATTAATGGAAGCTCATTAGGAAAGGCAGTGACTTTTTCTCCCTGGACCTCCGAGTGTTGTTCTGAGCTCACAGCTGGCATTGCAGGCTGTACAGCTTTATGGAAAATGTTTTCCTTAGGAATGGTCGGGAAGCCTGCTGGTTCAGGGCTTCGGAAAGTGAGAAGGGAAGAAAGCAAGGGAGCAGCCAGAGCTCTTTTCCTCTTTCCTTTAGGCACAGTGGGAAGATAAGAAATAGGTCATGATAGACTACTCACCTGTTTTGTAAGCTTCTAGCAGGAATGAAGCTGATTGGAACGTTTCTCTTTGAAAAGGAGAGAGTGCACCGGGAGCACATTCTTCCTCCTCGTTCAGACAAGAAGTACTTAACTCAGTTGCCCCCAAGAAGCAGAATTTGGAGCTTGAAATTCACAAAGTGGTCACCATGGCTAGGTTAAAATACCAGAGGATATTTAATTCTGCTGATTTTACTGAATCCTTTCTCAGAGCTCTGAGGTACCCACTAATTCCACCAGAAAAGTAAACAATAGCCAAAGTTGGTAGATTCAAGTATCAGATTACTTTTTATGCACATTGAGCTACTTAAGGTAAAAGGGGAAGTAGATTACCTTAATCAGCTATTTTCCTAACATGAAGAACCCAAATATTTCATCCACATTCATAATTTAGCTGAATTTTTTTTAAAAAAAGTTTACATTAAAGTTTATTGGGATTAAACTAGTTTATTTTGAAAAGGAAGATAAATCCAGAATATATGATGTTAGTTCAAACCACAGTACTGAAGGGAGCCTTTGCTTCCTGAAGCCCTCTTTGCTGGTACCCATTGGCACATTAGTTTGAGAGTTCAAACCCTTCATAGCTCTGACACATTCAAGAAAACCGGAAACTAGTAATATCATGCAACCATATAATCAGGTATTTTGCATTGCCTTCACCTGTGCTTAAACTCATCCTGCCTGACCATATACCAGCTAAACAGAAAGAAACACATAAAAGGAAAAAGCAGCAGATAGCACAAAGCTGGGGAAGTGACAGGAAAACTCACTTCAGCAAGTTGTGTTGCCTGGTTAAGACACAACGAGAAAATGTGGGAGCAAGTCTGCATTTTTCACCATCCATGTGCTGCCCAGACAGTTTACAAATGTGCAAGTTCATGGTCTGTAAAAATGTTCCTAACAAGCATTTGTATTTGGTTTGGGGTTTTTTTCCAACTTGCTATCCGTGTATGTGCCTTTTAACATATTCCTGATGAAGGAGAAACTGGAGAAAGTAGCTGCAATACAATATAAAAGGCTTCTTTAGCCCCCAGAGCATCCCAAAGGATAGGTTTCTAGGACTGTTGAAAGGAGCAGCACAGCAATGGACATTCCTCCAGAGCAGAGGCCCCTGGCCCCTTCAAAGCGCAGGCTCCAGGGACAGGGTCATCTGAGCTTCCAGAAAGCCACAAGCTGCAAAAGACTCAGAGAAGCACATCAAAGGTATTTATAACTGTTCAACATTTGACTGCAATCAGAGATGCAGCACGTTTGTTTCAGCTGCTCTCCTCGGAGCAAGGGGTGTGGGACATGCTCCCGCTGCCACGTCACGTTGGAGACCTGCCCCAAGGACAGCCAAAACTGCAGCTACACAAGTCCCCGGACTCTGTTCTCCTTTATGCAAAAAATAATTGATGGGGGGGATATCAACTTCTTTTTTTTCTTATGATATTAATAAAATGTTTTATTTTCTTAAACTGTTGCATCATCCAAGACAACTCAGCCTTTTTAAAAGTCTTCTAATTCCCAGCAAACCCTTCAGCCTAGACTTGATGCCAAATGGCCTGACTATATCTAGAAGTATATTTCCTAACTATGGCATGACAAATCCGTAATTTGTTTTATTTATATTGTCATAGCACTTACAGTTATGCTCTTTGTGCCAAGCAAAGAAAGAAACAGAGATTTGCCACAGAAGATTTTAATTTGGATGAGGAAAATACAGCTGAGTCACATTCTGAAATTGAGTTTCTAAGATAACAATATCTTGGTTTATGTCAGTGACACACCAAACTTTCGATGTCAGTTTTCTTGACTGAAGCAAGTGTTTCTCAGGAAAAAAAGTGCTAAAATATTTTTTTTCTTTCTGCAGAAATCCAGGTTGAATGGACAAATACTTTTCTTGAAGTCATTCACGCCAAGCTTCCTCATTTCACTAGTTTCAAAAATAAAAAGGAATTACATATCCTCTTATTTATAGTGCAGAAAACTCACTTTTTTGAGGGAGAGTACAGGGAATAATAATTTGGTTTCAAACTGTGTAACATTTTCACCTAGAAATCACCGTGTCATTGAATAGAATCTATTTTGGTCTTCTTTTTTTAACATTTTGACCTCACTTTCTAACTTCCAGGTTGCCCACATGTGCTCCTGCCTTTTCTTTCTCCCATGCAGCTCCATAACTGCACACCATATCCTGAATCACTGTTTGTGTAGGTGGCCATGGAGACACAGCTGAGCATTGGGGTGAACTGTTACCACATCCTACACGTGCAGGAGTGGTAATTCCTTCCAAAATACTCAAAAAAAAATGTTGTGTGCATTTTTCATGCAAAATTTCATACCTCAGCTTTCAACAATCAGGTCAAATCTAAGACAAACCCTTGAAGTGAAAGGTAACATGACTGTTCTGCTGTGCATGGCCTCTCCATTTCTGGTTTACCAATTCCTTTTTAATAAACCTGTCAATATCAATGTATTTTAGACAGATAATTAGTCCTCATATAATTGTCAAATAGAAATTGCTTTGTTACCCCAAAACAGTGAGTCTTACAGTCAATATCTTAGCCAAGGTAAATACTTACTTAGAATCGTAGAATAGTGTGGGTTTGAAGGGACCTTTAAAGGTCATCTAGTCCAACCCCCCCCCCTTCTTGACCAATATTAACCCAATCCAAGAATAAAAACTATTAAAATGATACTTAAGAAACCAAGGGACGTGTCAGACAGCTGCTGTCATTAAATTCAGAGACAAACAATCTGCAGTTGCTGAAAGCAACCAAAATATGCAACATTCGTTCTATCCTAGCTGTTCAAACTTGCCTTTTTGGTTCCTCTCTCTAACCTGTTTGTCATCATAGCCTCCAACTTAAGTTTAGATCAAAGGCAATTTGAAGCAAACATGGTCACTTTGTGGTACATTTGTGCAATTGTAGCCCAGCCATAATGCATATAAGGGATATTTCACACCAGGTATTTAGACTGAAGTTAGGACGTTAGGATGTGCAGAGGTCCAAGCTCTTTAGAAAGCTTGTCCCCAGTGACTGAGGGGCGCTTCAGAGGACTGCCACGGGGTGCCTATTCACCCATGGACAGGCAGGTAAGGAGCTGAGCAATTTGTCCTCTTCCCCACAGTGGGCAGCAAGTCAGCAGCGAAGCCAGAACTTGCCTCCAGCCTCTCACCTCCGGAGCTCTCTGCCAGCCACCAAAGTCATACCTTTCTTCCTGGTGACACAGAAAGTCTTCAAAGTATTCAGTGTTCATATTTTCATGGGTAAAGAAAAATGATTGGGAGGAAAACCCCTCAGATTTGCTTCTTACATCCAAACTTGCTCTTTCATCCTCTGTCTATACCTCTACTACACACTTGGTGACAACGAGTTGAATATGGACTTTATGGGAACCTGAGGCAGTGAGACCATAAATGCCCCTGGGGCAGTTTGAGTAAGTCAGGTTAAGAGTTAAGGGTGCTCAGCACCTTTGCAGGGGTCTCAGCATGCTGCCAAATTTAGCCTTCTCATTTTTAATTTCCACCTTCAGCTATTTCAAACTATTCTTAGCAGCATCCATGCTTCACACCACAGCTTTATTGTTATTCTGCAGCCTCAGAATGTTTCATATTCTGGGTATCTGTGTGCTGATCTGTTAGCTCCATTTCTCCTTGGTTTTATATTTCCTTTCCTTGATGGTGGTATTTCATCATTTTTCTCCTATCATTTCCTTTGGTTCTGAATGGGCTTAAAGTTCACAGGGGTATCAGTATCATCAAAAAATTTGGGTCTAGCTACCATCTCTCCAGCAGCAATGTTTCCTCGGCATTGACCACCCAAGCTGGATCTTCATTGCTCTCCTATGGCACTCCAGTCACTGCACTGAATTCACTTGCACTGTAGGAAATTCATATATGCTGACGTCCAGCTATTTCAGAATCGATCTATACCTTCAGGTTTCATGAGCAGAGACACTCTGGGGAAGCGAATGCTGAGACTCACCATGAGTGCTTGTGGAAGCCAAGTTTTCTATTTGCATTCATAAATCTTCACTGGCATACACAACCATGGGCTCAATATTACTTTACTCACCTGAGCAATTACCACTGATCAGCACAGCTCCCATGGAGAATTATTGTGTGCATGTGGACTGAACACAACGCATGAACCAAAAAACTCCAAACACTGTTTATTTAGATGGGAATAGCAGATTTCTTACAATGAATATTGAGGAAATCATGATCTCTTTCTGGACATTCCTCTTAAAGGAAAAAGATGGTAAACTCTCTTGAGTTATTTGTGAGTTGGTCTCTGTTACAATTGGGAGTACCTCAAGAGGACATTGTGGTAAAAGCAACTTACATCTTCATTCCATAATTGGAACCTGCAGAAGCAGAGCCAGATGGGAAAAAAATTCTATCATGCACTGCTAAATTGTATAAACTCAGTGTTAATCACAATAAAAGCTAACACTATAAAAGGGAAAGTAGTAAGGGCAGCTACAAGTTGCATCAACCCACAAGCCTTGTCTATTTTATTACTTCCTTAGCATAACACAGTAAGAAATATATATTTCATTCACTGCTGCTATTGATATTATGGTCAACATTACAGATGGGAGGTCTGTCATTGAGAGAAGTTGATGAAGGTGGTAAAATATCAGTCTTGGCTGACAAATGTGAGAAAAAAATAAACTCTTATTGAACAACTCTGGTAATATCTTGACTCGTCTATCCCCAATAAAAAACTCGCACCAGAAAAAGCTGCTAGGTGGATAAGAACACGATAATTTGAGATATAGACTATAACTTTTCTGTTATGAATAAACTATCTTATGTTCCTTCATGCTCTTATCTTCTCCTTGACTCGAAGTGTGACATAGTGAGAGGCCAGAACAACATCCGCTGAAATGTGCGTTATGCAGACCACCACAGCCTCTCAGCTTTCTGGCGAATAATAAATCACAGCAAAAGGTAGATGAGAGAGGATGAGGAATCCGAATGAAGAGTATTCTCCTGCATTCATGAAAAGCAAAAAGCCACCTACAAGTGACAAGCATAAGGATGAGGGTGGGCTGGGGATTAAGGCACAGCTTGGTGTTCACTGGGCTTGTCTCAACTCTTAGTTTTGGCAGAAAATTGTTTTGTTCCCCACCCCCCTACAGAATGAGGAAAACACGCTATTTGTCTCACTTATTTAGATCGACAGTGATTAACAGTAAAATCTGTTTTATACTGTGAGCACAAAGCCACACAATGGATCCCTTGGGCTGGCTAGTGCCTTTAGATATACGATAATAGAAATACATTGCTGTGCTTAAAAAAAAAAAAAAGGCAATCTCTTCTATTCAACTGTGGGGAACAAAAAAAAACCAAAACTCAGCAACAGTAGCTGTTGTTTGAAACATCTTCCGGGAGCAATAGCAGACCTGCAACCATTTTGCTGTTATTTTTTGAGTTATTTGTAAGTGTTATTTTCTTGTACAAAGAACAAAATATTAAGAGAAAGATAGACAGAAGTGATGCCTGCCACGAAGCTATCACTTCATTGACATCACCACAGAAGACAAATTAACCAAACAAAACACACTTTATTGTGGTAGGTTGAGTTTTGAGTCAATTTTCCAGTTGAAACACTTGTATGGAAGCAACTACTGGCCTGCCTCGGAGGGCACAGTCCAGTGCACACGGAGGGAGGGTGAGCTCAAGAAAGGGCTAACAGGGCTGCACTGAATAGGCTGAGAGCAAAACCAGGGAATACTGTAAACTGCCCTCTGCTTCCAGCATCGGGACATGAAAGAACTTTTTCTGGGAAGCTTGACTGGGAGTCAACGTGGAGAGCATCTAATGGCTTTAAGACACAGGAAGAGCAGAGCAACACAAACATGAACATTTAGTCAGTGGATAAATGGGTGAACCAGATTAGATAGAAAGAAAGATAGGGGGGAAAGAGCATCTAAGACATAGCAAGATCCTTAGAGTCTGCGCAGCCTCTGGAGCATCACAGATATTGCAGATCTCATGTGAACTGAGACTTCCGGGATTTGTCTCATTAGCTACCACTGAGTTTTGTGAAAATAAGGCCAGAAATGGTTCCATGATTGATCACATTATACAGAGGAATATGACAAAATGGCACAAAAGGATCTTGATGCCATGCAAAAATAAAGGGACTTCTAGAAGTTATCTGAATGGAAGCTGTTTAGGACTTGATCCGATCCTTTATGGGTTAAGAGGGAAAGAAAAAAAACATGCATACACTTTCTCTGATGTCTTTAATGAGACATTAGGGCCTTAATTGGTGAATGGACAACACTGATGTGGCATCATGTTTCTCATTCAGTTTTAACATAAGACACATGCAAGTTATTTTTGTTTGTATTGGGCTGGCAGATGCATGCATTTGAAAAAATGTGCAATGGGAAGCTTGCTAGACAGTGACGCAACACAATGTGCAGCGCCAAAGCAAACTTTGTGTCTGTTTCTTTTCACAATGACATTAAATGAATTGAAAATAAATCCACTGAAGTGACTGGAATTACACTCATCTAGAAACCAAGCTCAAGTGAGTTTCCCACATAGTGTCTTTGCACAAGCAGGGAAGCCAAGAGGTCCTTATTGCGCAGGTCTCCTTTTTCCCTGCCCCATTAGGAGTTTTGGGCACTGCTGTGACAGTAAGCATCACAAAAGTATATTCTTCAAAGGGGACTTCATCTCCCCTCCTGCCTTTGAACATCCTGAATTTCATAGGAAGGAGATGACAGGATCCTTTACTCTCTTAGAATGGTTTTTACTCAGAGCTATGTACAGTAAAACAACATGGAACATAGCCCACAAACCTTCCGAGTCTTATGCAAGAAACCTAAAGAAGTAAAGCACCTTTAGACTCCTTTCTTTGTCACAAACTTTCTCCCTTTAGCTATTTCAAAGTAGCAACTACCAACATCATGTGTGCATGAAGGACCCTCCAGCGGAGAGATAGAAAGACCTCACACTATAACTCACCCTCAGCAAGGCTCTACAGCAGCAAACTTTCCATCATCCAGGACCTAGCTTTGCTTACCTCTCAAAAATAACAAGGCTGTACAGTCTTATGCTTCCTACCTAGCAAAATTCCCCACAGAGGCCCCTGTCAGCAAAGGCCTTTATACTTCATGAAAGCACATAACAGCCTTTTCCCCTCTCTAAATTTTGGAACAAGTGGTTTTATTAGATGGCTACTACAAATGCTACTCAGTCCCTGGAGAGGTAGTTTAAGATTATTTCAATGTATGTACCAATTTGTAGGGGCTTTGCCTTTCTTGCAGACACTTAGCAATTATGGTTGCTGCTTCTTTTGGGAAGCATGCATAGAGGATCCATATGAGGCTTTATCTTGTGTGGTTTGAGGCTTTTTTCTGCTATTGCCAGTCAGAACACTGAGCCAGAGCTAAAGAAACATGAACAGAGCTGAGTATTTTTGTAGGATAATGGTTGGATCTGTTCATGCATGCTATGAATCTCCTGGATGAATCGTCTTCTTCAGCATGAAGTTAATTTATGAAATCTGTAAAAATCTTATTTTAGACTTTTTCCAAGTCAATTTCAGGCTGCAAATCTAAAAACACTTATTCATATATTTAACTTGATACACATGAGCAGTTCTATTGATTTCTCTTCATACTGAGTTCAGTGGACTTACTCACATGTGTCAGGGTAAGCAAAAGCATAAGTGTTTGTGGGACAGTGATTTAATTGCTCTGATCTCAATTTTTTTTAGCTATTCTTCATGAAGGAATGACTGCTAGAGGAAACCACTAAAGGAGATAGTAAATTTTCCAGCTCTGGTATTTTCAAATTAAGTTTGCAAGTGTCTCCTGGAAATATGCTTTAACCAGCCCAAGACAACTTAACTGAGAGGTAACTGGATGAAATATAACAGCCTGAAACAGGCATAAAATCAGACTAACAGAGTACTCTTTTTCATCTTACATGTAGTGATCCTGTGGAAAAAGTCTTCATCACTAAACCTCTCTCTCTAGCATCCTCTTCAATCTCTCTAATATTTTTATGTTTTTATACGTATATGTGCGCATATACACAGTATATAGTGAAATATATGATGTGATAACACACATATTTCTACATAGTTATGTACCTACTACGTATATTTGCTTTGGACTGAAGGTAAGAAACAGAATATTGCACATATTATAGAATAATCTGGTAAATATTTATGCCTTTGATTTTTCTTTCCTCTTTCAAAGCAATTACATATTCGCTGTCCCGAAATATTGATAATCCAGCACAAAGTTCTACCTTGTTCTCATTCCTTTTTAACATTTAAGACCACTGTTGGCTTTTCCTCCCCCCTCAGTAGTTTGAACATTAAGAGGAAAGACTGAACACTGAATCTATTTCTCAGCGTACACCAGCCTACCCTCGTGCTGACCATGTTCAAGAAACTGCACTAGGAATTTTCTTTTTTCTGTTGAGAAGGAGAGGATGAAGGAGGAAAGAATGACCAATTATAAACTCTGTTGTCTTTAGATGAAAGAACCTTTTTGTGGTACTCTTCAATCTCTTGTTTGGGCTGTCAACAGCAATTTGATAAAGAATGTTCCTATGTCTGACCTGTTTTTTCAAGATAGTAACCTATATTGTGTATCATCTAAAGCCAGGGGATAATCATCCATTATACTCTGTACTGCCGTTCCTGCAAGCTGAGCATAGCCTTTAAAACCCAGATAAGTTGATTGATAGTTGTGTTGAGAAAGCTGCTACTAACGATATTTTAGTTAAAGGGGGAAAAAAATTAAAGTTTCTTTAATCTGATTCTCCCCCACCCCCAACACCACACTTCAGAGGCCAAAGCTCATGATAACTGTTTTGTGATGAATGGTCAATTGTGATTCTCCCCCACCCCCAACACCACACTTCAGAGGCCAAAGCTCATGATAACTGTTTTTTGGTGAATGGTCAATTGTTACAAAATTCTAATTGGTTCTGGGTCAGTCCCTTTGAAATGGCTGCTGTGCTCTAGTAATTTTTTCAATTAATTCTTAACAACTGACAAAACTTTGGATCTTGTCAAAAATCGTTCAGATTTTTATAGTAGGTAAGAACATGGAACAAGATTAGCCTGGATTAAGAAAGATTCCTACACACATTATCACCAAGGTTATAATTATAGTTTAGCTCTCTTTTTTTCTTTGCTCTCAAAATAATGATTAACTAGCTCAGCAGGGTTTTCTTCCCTGTAAGTACTTGCTGAATACTTTTATAAGGATAAATTGTAGAAATGCATATATGTATTCCTGGGTTGATTTATGAATAAATTGGGCAAATGCAAGGTTCAGCTAGGAATCTTATCAGACATATTTTCACAGAACTAGATTTTTTGATGTAGACAAGTCCTGTGCAGAACAGGACCTGTGTTAGTCAGTCTTATGCCCTCACTGACATAAGTCAAGAAGTGACCAAGGACCAGTTCTCCAGCAGTGTTACTTAGAGAAGCCTCAAGACTAACTTTTTTCTGTTGAGTTCAGGCTTCAAAGAGGTGGAGCATGTTGAAGGACAAAGTCAGACCACATCTTCTTCTTTCACCAGTAGCTTCCCAGACAGACAATGAAATTACCTTTAAGGTCTCCTTTCTACAGCAAAAATTAGCTCCGAGTCTAGGGGCTGATTGTATCAATTGTTTGCCTGTAAAACAAGCAGATAAGTATGAACATCTGTCCGAATTTTTTGTATTGGTCCTTCCTTCAGCAAAAATCTTAAAAATATACAGGCAGACATATCAAATCACAAGAGATGTTAAATCAAGAGTTCATTAGTAAATCAGATTAGATTATAGACACCAAATTATCTATAACTATTCTCAAAAATTTTCTAAGCTATCAGTAAAGCTTAATCATTTACACAGGATCTAGTTTATAGCTCTGTTGTTTGTTCATGGAGCCTGAAGAAATGAAGTTTGGGTCCCCTGCAACTCTGAACTCTGGTGTGAATCCTTCTGCTATAACTCAGGAACAGACACATTGGCTTAACTAAAGTTATCACAGCTTTTTACCCTTGCACCTGATCATAAGTGGTCATCCACTACACTGAGAAGAGAGCATCTTTAATCCATTTCACGCATTTTCAGCCAGTTTGACCTGCTCCACACTTTCTGTACAAAGGTCTATTCTGATGGTGGTTTAATGAACTCATTTTGATCACATTCATTTAAAACCAGAGCCTCACCATTGGTAATATCCAGTACATAGGGTATAATGTAAATTAAACATGTTTTAATCTAACAAGAAACAAAGATCACTGATAATTCTGCAGACTGGTAACATTCACTGAAACCTTATTCTCCAAATGCTATAACTACTTTGTTCCCTTCCCCTACTTTGGGATCTCTTTCCATTCTTACAGAACCAATCAAAAATGTGAATTTCTGACTTCTTTTTCAGGGCTCAAGTATTTCCTTGGTTCCTGGTGTAATCACTACTTCACTGTTGATAGTAACTTTTGTGTTGTTGGTATGTCTTATTTTGCTTTATAGGCAAGTGGGTCCTGATTCTGGAACATTTTTCTCAGAATGACTCCAACAGGAGTTTTCCATCTGGAAAGCTTGCGGAATTGAGCCCTTAATTATGAGGAATCTGGTTTCCAATGGCAATGTGTTGTCTTCTCAGGATCTACAAACTGAACTTAGGTAGTACTCAATCTGATATTTATAGATTCCAAAATATTTTGAAACAGGCTTCAGTCTCCTCCCCAGGAGTGTGACAACTTCTGCTCCGTTCATTTTCTGTATTCCAAGGTCTCAGGAGTTTGTATTACCTTAATTATTTATAAAAAATGTGAGTGTGTGTTACTTCTTCAACAGGGTTGCGTAAGTCATGGAGAAAGGGCATGATTTCTCACTCTTTCCAGGGAATGATAAAGAAAGTATGGTGAAACATGCACATTGTTAGCAGAGCTGCAGTCACACTTCAGACTTTTAGTTCATGCTCCAGAGAGCGGTCGTGGAAGTCTGTCAAAGTGCACAAAGCTGGACTATTCAGAGCTAATTCTTGCTGGTCATGTCAGACTCCATTTGTTACACTCACACATGTAATGTTGCACTCCTCCTCAACTTTTTGCTTGTGAACTAATCCATGGAGTACTTCCAAAATATAATTAAAATCAATATTGATTTCACCATATTGTCATTGGAAATACTGCTTGAACAGTCTGTGTGCATTGACTTGTGCAACAGAATGGGGCTGGGGGGTCTGGATTTTGTGAATATCCAGGTGTCTTCAGAGCCCAAGGCATGACTTTGGGTTGGGTTGGCCTCTAACATGACAAAAAGCCAGCCTTAAATCCAAGAACCTAGCCTTAAATCCAAGAACTGAACACAGCTTTGAATGGTGAAATTAGTGAAAAATACTCAAAAGGATCTGAATTTTGCTCTTCTCTAATCCTTATAGATTTTTTTAATCTGCTAATGAAATAATTTTCCAGCCATTTAAAAAAAGTTCCTATTCCAAATAAAGCTGTCAAAAAATGGAAAAAAAACCCACAAATATTTGAAAATCAGTTTCTCTAGTTCGTCAATATTTCATCTCTACTTCAGACATTTGAAAATGTATTCAGTTAATCTGTAAGTCTTTTTCCTCTTTTAGGGGAAAAAAAAAAGCACATTATTTCAAATCACAATGTTAGCACTTGTCATTTTGAAAATGTTACATCTAAAAATTCTGATGATTTTACAGAGTTTCCAGAATGCCCAAGAGCCAAGTATTTCAGCCAAATACTCACTTTCCCATGATGGGTTTCGGGTGAATCAGCATTTACAATTAAAGAAATATTTTGCTGAAAAAATTCTTACCAGATCTACCGCCAATATTCCTGTCTGAGGGGAAATAATAAAATGAAAACATGAACTTTGAGACTCTAGTTATGATAGCCATTGAGATTGTCTTTCACCTGTGGGGATATCAAATTTCTGTAGGCCTGGGGTCTCATCCTCACCCTGTCACAGATTAACCACATAACCCTGAACAGCTTTATTAGTTATCCCTCTCCTTTAATTGTCCCCTTTTCAGTTTTTTCATCCCTGGGTCAATATTACCTACCCAATGCATAGCAAGGCAAGATGTATTATTTAGGGCCAAATTAGACCATTGAGCCACTGAAGTGCCCTGGGGTTCCAGTGGGGACAATTAGATCTGCTGGTCAGAAGCAACAGTGGTGGGAGGACACCAGCACCAGCTCTGAAAACCTACTAGAGTGGTGAAGAGATTATACACTTTACGTTTGATAGCCCATTTCTCCCAGGAAATTGGCACAAACCTGAGTTCACACCACATCTTTCCTAGAGATTAGACAGCCCTCATGGTATGTATGTTCCCCTCACATCTATCTTCCACCTTCTGCCCTAAGGAATTATGCTACTTTTCCAGTCATTCCCATCTGTTCACGCATAACAAAGATGCACAGGCAAAATGCTCATGCATGTGTTACATGCAGATGTAATAGAGATTACACATGTAACCACAGAAATCTTCACTGATAGAAGGTGTTTCTGTTTTGCTTCTCTATTTGGTGACATCCAGGCTCTCCCTAGCTTGACTCTGTTCTCCAGCACACACACAGTGAGAAAGCTGGAGTAGATTTCAAGTTACTTCATGTTTACTCAGCAGAGGATCACTAACCACACCATCAGCATCATCGCTGATGTGTGACGCACTTGTATTTGTCAGCCTTGAGATCATAGCCAAGGTGGGTCCCATTTTGCTACACTAAATATGTAATAAATCATATTTCTTCTTTACCATTTTCCCTTGCACATAATATTTAGGGCAGTGAGGTCACTGGCAAATGCTCTTGAGAGAGGTGCTGCTTACTTGAAAATAAGGGTAGGAGCCATAGATCTGCTTCTGTGAGCAAAATATGTGGTGTTATTGACATACTGTGGTTAGATTGCGTAGTGGAAGTGAAAGTGAGGTAGATATATTGACAGACAGACAGATAGGTGGATAGGTGGGTAGATAAAAGGATTCATTCTATAGATAAAAATAAACAACGTATTAAAACACTGACCCTGAACAAAAATAATACAGAAAATTGTCATTGTATTGCAGTGCACTGTGTCGCTGAAATATGAAGAAAAGGGGATACAGCAAACTTTTTTAAACTTGGATTGTACCTCACCAGCTTAGGTACTACTTCACTGTACTATAAGCATTTCTGGCCTATACATTTGGGAAGAAAATAACGCAGAACACACACAGTAAAGACTTCAGGAAAGGGTAAAGAAAAGCCACATCAATGGTAGAAGGATTGGACAGGATCCCAGTTCATAAGCCTGAGGATGGAAGAGATTACACAACAAGTCCTGATGACACTGTAAACCTCTTCGAAGTGGAGGTTTCAAACAATGTGAAAGTGATCAAACCAAGGAATATAGCCTAAAACTACATGTTGTGTGATCCAAGCCATTCATTGCGGAGCAGGAGGGAATCGTATCAGACAGAGCAGTTAAGCACTGGGAGAGAGGTAATGGAGGTAATTGAGGCACAATCACCAGAACTATTCAATAATAGATTAGATAAGCAGTAGAAATAATGTAGGGGAATATCCTGCATGATGCAGGGAGTTGAACTAAATCACCCAGGAGGAGAATAATTGCAATTATAGATTTGTTCCACCGCCACTACAAAATGGTGGTGCCAGGTGCAAGTATTAATTTTATTAAAAACTGAACTGAAATGTACGTACTCTCAGACATAGCCAAAAGCCATATATATTCTATTTAGGAATGAGATTCAACCCCATTTCACAGACCTATATATTTTTGTGTTAATTTTAATTTTTGCAAAGCTGATGCTGTCTAACAGTGGAAAAGGACTTGACCCACAATGTCTGCTGAAGATAAGTCCCTGCTCCTTCATTTCATTCATATTGGGAGAGTGTTATGTTCAATTTGTGAATCTGAGATTTCATTGTAGCTTTTTGCATGTTCATATAAAAGACCTTGGAATAATTTGATTATATAAAACAATCTGAGAATATAAACAGTATATTCCTCTGGGGCTTGTAGCAGAAAGCAAAAAACAGCAGTGGAAAATTAGCGCATGTAGCCTTTCACAAGATGCAAGAGCTTCTCATTTTCTTTAGCCATTTCTAAGAGCCTGATGTATGACACGTTTCAGGTCTTGCCTCCAGTAAATTAAGCCATGGTTTTCTTACCATTTTTATTGAGAGGAGCATCCAGATTCTCTTTCAGAAAAGACCTGATCAAAAGAGACTCTTTCCAAGCCACTTGACTTACTTTGGTTTCATGCCCCCATGGGTTTGCTAGATGTGCTCCTCAGCTTCCAAGCAGGTCTGTGAGGGTTAGACTAATCTAATCAAGTCTGACAACAGCGCTTCACCCAAACACAGCTTCGGAGTGAAAAGCCATATGTTTAAAAATGTATGTCTTTCAGAAGTTCCCAGAGCCTCTCCCCAAATTGCTTTCACTTACAATGTTTCTTGGTGTTTGCTTACAGTAATCCCCGGCCAGACTTACTGTGGAAGGCACTTTCAGTTCACCAAGAGAAGTCCCCTGCTATTACTGTCACCATCCTAAGTAGTCTCTTTCATAATATGAAGTCAGTGAATTCAACAGAAAACATGAGAATCCATTGATCCCGGCATCTGACACAGGGCAAAAGATTATACAATAAAGGGACAAGTAGACATATTAGGGACATTTCCCCATTGATTTAGATCAGAGTCCAATGACATGGCAAAGGAGACTGACATCCTAACTGTATCAGCCATCTGCTATTTCTGATAGCGATGCTTATAGATTCTCTGTCTCTCTTGACACATGCAAATGACTGAGATATCGAGTTTCTGTTATTGGGAGACTTCATTAAAGGTGGAATTTGTCTTAATAACTGAGTTGCTAATCTTAATACTTATTTTCAAATTATTTTGTATTTCTAAATCAGAAATCTTGTTTTCAAGAAAATAATTATTCTTTTAGGATAAAATTCATCTAGTGAAGTAACACCACGGAAACATTAAGAAACAGTTGTTGATTGATATGTTGTTAGTTCTGTGAGCTCCTTGATATGAAGATACAACTTTATTTTCCAGGTACTTTTTCACAGATTTCATGACGCAATCTGTACGTTCACGATGCTAAGCACACTTCTTTTTTAGTTTAGCTGCTATCTTTTCATCTATTTTGCCTGGATCCCAATTTTACAACTTTTACCACACGGTTATTAAAGGCTTGTTGACACAAGGATATATAAACTAGTGCCATTCTCCTTATCCATTAAAAAGTCAGGTTTGGGAGTCTGGGGAAGCAGACACATATGTGAAGTAATTATCTAATAATGGAAATTGAATGCAGATATTTAGTTACAAATCCACAAATTACAGACTCTTTTAAAAACACATGCACATCCTACCACATAACATTTCCTACAGAGTAATTAGAGTTCTTTGCATCTATAATTTCACATTAATGACTGTCTAAGCAAACACTGAAATTACAGTAATATACCATAACAGCTCTAGATTACTTCACTTGTGTTATACAAAAAGACAGAGAGCATGCGTCAGAGAAGTTGTCAAACAATCCTACGTGTACAAAATGTTAGAGACTGCTATAAATAAAACTTTTTTAACCATTTAGCATTTTTCAGTATCTCATTATCTCCTAAAACACATACAAATAGATCTCAAAATACATGAGTATGAGTTATTTACTCAGCTGATGACTAGGAACCAGCGTACAGATATTATAAGTCTCGGTCTGCACGGAAGAACATGGGGATGTTCAGATCTTTATCTGTTCACCCAAAGGATTCGCTCCAGCTTCAGTTACACACAGTGAAAGATCCAGTAGACATTGCAAGCCTAAGGAAAGAATAAAAGACTTTGGTCCATGAGTCCCAGCTATTGATTTGCAACATAGATCTAAAATTGTTACTTATTTACAAAAATGAGAAATAAGGAATGTTTATGTTGTCAGGAGTAACTTAAGGAAGTATATACTTCATAGTGAGTATAGTCTCTACATGTGTATATTGATATATATCTCCTAGAGGTCTGGAACTTAGAGAACATTATGGTTAGCTGGTAGCCAAATCTCCTTTCTGATTTGAATATTGGTGTTACTTTAAAAAGACTTAATAATCACATATAGAAATTATTTTTCAGTAAAATATTCTATTCATGATGCTTAGAAAGAACTAGAGTTCACACCAATCTTTCCAGTTGTGTTGGCTGTGTGGGTAGCTTTGCTTTTCTCACTGATGGTCGCAAATAAAACTTTGAAATGTTCCTAGAGAAAATCTACAGGCTGAACAGAGGTTCTTATAGCTGCCCTATAGATGGCTGTTGAAAGAATTGGAGAGCTGGATCTGGCAGATTTGGGGAGGAGAGCCAGGATGAAAGCTGATCTAGATTCAATCAAGTGCTGATCTTCATCAATTGCTAGGATGCCATCCCTACTTGAGAAGAGCCATGCTGGTTCAATAATTTAAATCCAAGATAGAAGAAGACCATGATGAAGAATTTCCCCACTTGTTCTCTCACATGGGTGCATCCTTTATAAAGGTCGTACTTCTGACCTCTGTAAATCTGAGTATGAAAATAATGAAAAAATCAAAACTGTGGGAAAGTATCTGTTGCTTAATAAGGTGTCATTTCTTCCTGTATAAAGATTCACAAACACCTGATGAAAAAGGTTCGAGCAAACTAGGGTGGCTTCTGCTCCAACCAGACCACCTCAGACACTGCTGTCCCAAAGGACATGCATGATCGAAGCAGACTATGGGAGAACTGAAATCTAGACGTGGGTCTGTACAATGAGGTCTTTATTCAAAGCTCTGCCACTGCCTTTGTCCTCAAACCCACCCATCGATTCTGGTCTGACACAACACCCAACTATCCTAATAGACTCATGATTTGTATCTGATATATTGGGTTGCTGACTCCAGGTATGGCTCCTGACCCTCTGACCACATACCTGCTTGTAAAAGCAGCCTCCGTTGTCCACTAGGTCCTAAAAGGCTCACAGCTGGGCACAAAATTTTACTTGAAAATCTGTTACCTGCTGCCATGCTTTGGCCCTCTTTAGAGCCCCCTTCAGGCACGTCTGTGTCTTCCTCTCCTGCTTTGTACCTCCTAGCTTACTGCAGATTTTCTGGTCTTCCAGACTTTCTCTGCTTGTATATTCTCAATTGCTTTTTGTGCAAAATCACTTGATTTTGATGATACAGCTGGGAATGTTGTGCTGTTTCACACTGGACATTCCTTTACATTTTGTTTTTCTTGGAATGTCTGGTAGTGTTTTCCAGTCTCTGCTGGATTTAATATGAAGACCAGTACCAATGTAATTGATTTGTTGAGAGCAGAGAAGAGGCAGGGATGATTCTCCCCTCTGTGCACTGATTATATTGCAATTACCATTTCCTGTGCCAGAACACACTGTCTTCTCTAGAGTTAAATTATCTCTGAAATAAAAGGTTTCCTGCTTTTAGGGGCAGGGTATTTCACAGGTACTGCAACACAAAATGGGACACAAGATGAATATTCCTCATATTATACTTTGGTGGCCTTTATTTTTAGTAATAGACAGTTTCCAGGTTTTTATTTTAAGCAATTTATGTATGATCTTTACTTTAAAGTGACAGATGAACTGGTCGGCAACCACATCTCATGATGTAAGAGCGTGTTCAACATCAGTGTCAAGGCAAATGTAGATGCATGGAGCAATGAGTTTCACCCTTTTCCAAGCCTCTCCAGTAAATCCATATCTCATTTTTTCAATATGGTTACTGTTTCACATCGTAACTATGAGGATATTACTACTTCACATACTTTAAAAAGGAAAAGATCTTAAGGACTCAATCTGACAAATTCAGCTCTAAGTCAGACATATTCTAGAGGTCACATCCTTGCCTTCGAACCATGTGTTTGTAAGGGAAGGCAGGATCAGGCCCAGCCCAAGTTTAACCTGCAAAATGAGCCCACTACATACATTCACATGAAGAGGCAGAGAAGAGACACTACCGGCTTTTCAAGAAAAAAGTGCAGTCGGGCCTCTGCTGCACAGGAGATGCACAGAAAGCATTTTTACTGTGTCTCACTCCAAACTGACTTTTTCTTGTTCATGATGATTTTGGATGATCAATGTTGTGCCTTTTCCATGATGCTGTGATGAATTCTTATCTTCCTTAAATTTGATTAACCTTGCCTAGATTCAGACGAGTCTCCCCTGGGAGGTAAGGCTATGACTCTTCTTTCTCTTCCTAATTCCAGTAATCTAAATCTGTGGTGACTTTCTTGCAGAACATGAAGGAATACTGCGTTTTGGGGTAACGCTGCAAGCCTTCTGCTAAGCAGATGAAGCCCTACTTCCACTTATGAACATACAAAAGGTGTAGTAAGTTCAATCCTTTCCTTAAAAAAAGGAAAGACAAGCTACCATTGCAGGTTAACCAAATAAAAAAGAAAAAAATAGCAAATCCAGGAGCAGGGGAGAAGCAGCAGGAGAGTTTTCTGTACTCTAGATCAACCCCTGGCAAGGCCAAAGAGCTATGCTGAGTAACTTTTCTCTCTATAGTCTGTACTGTACCTTCCCTCACCTTGTGAACGTGAGCACCAGCCTGATTAGGAGCAGAAGACCAAATAGCAGGGGAGATGACAAGAAGGGCTGGCACAACGCCTTGTGCTGGTCCATAAAGATGTCTGTGTACACAGTGATTAGAGAACAGCAAAGCAAAGCAAAAGCAAAGGCAAAACAAAATGGTAGCAAGTGCCTGGTTCAGCCTCCTGATCAGGAGACTCCAGGGGGAAACAAGTCCTAGAGGAGCTTTGCAAAACCTTCCAACAGATCAGACAAGTGAGAAGACTTACTCTCCAGCAGAAATAATTGGATCTTCTAATTATTGGCATGCTCTTGAACAAGAAAAGCTGCCACATGCAGCATGATCATCCTAATCCCAGGGAATTTTACAACATCACAGGTGAGATGAAAATCAAGTTTCCTGGAGCTGCTGCACTTAGGAACAGCCATCTGGGGCTTTTACGAAGAGATGGAGGAGAGAGAGATGGAGCGGCTTTTTTAAGCCCTTGTATTGCAGTGTCTCATGAGCAATGCATTTATGTATGTATCCAACTGCTTTTCAAATACATTTTCCTGTTGAGAAAGGATTACGATCCTTCTTTGGGAAGGTTGAGGGGCCAGGTCTTAGCCATATCTTTCTTGTCTACTCAGTTTATAGAGTATTCTGGGGTAGGCTGTCATTACATATGTGCCATGCCTAACACAAGGGATCTCCCAGCACAGGTAGGGCCTCTAGCTATTCTTATAATGAAAAAAAAAACAACCCCACCCCAAAAAAACCCTCTGCAGCACTGTATATGAGCTTTTAATAGAGAATTCCTTCAATATGGAAGCACATCATGTCTTCCACCCACTTCTCACCCAGCTGCACTATCTCTTTTCATCATGTCAAACTTTTAACAGCACGTTTTTAAATCTCAGTTCCAGCAACTAATCAGTTCTAGCACTGTTTGGTTTTTTTTGGGGGGTTGGGGGTTCGGTTTTGGGGTTTTTTTTCCCTCAAACTGTTTGCAAGCTCTTACAGAGGATTTTTTGTTTAGTTTTGTTGCGGTTTGTTTTGTTTTTTAAAGTATCCCATCAATAGGTTAGCCAGTACTAATCTTCTGCTGTACAGTAGCTAGTAGCAATCTCTTGTTGTGGGAACGATTTATAATTGCAAATGCAATTGCTTTAAGCTCTAAGAGAAATGTAAGTAATATTCAGTGTGAGAAGCAGCGGCTGCTCAGCTGGGAATCCTGACCCGTCGTGAACGTGGTTTTCTTCAGAGAAAGCCACCTTGCCGCTGGCCGTGTTACACCGAGTAGCAGCAGTTTGGTTAATATTTTTGGCCAATGAGCTCGATACCAGCAGTTATACCTTGATGGGGGATGAGTATTTCGGGATGGTTATTTACTTCCTCCAGCTACCCGCGCGTTTCAGGCATTCACCAGTGGCAACATTAACTCCTAATGATCGTAGCTTTGGAGTTGGTCGGCAGCAAGCTGTGAAATCGGACGGTGCACTGCAACTACGGCATGCAGAAGATCTCTTTCTGTTGGTTTTATTGTAAAATAACTCGCTCCGGGTTTTAGGTGCGTATTTTCCTTCAGTTGCCTCTGTAACTCCAGAAACAATTCGGACAGCAAATTGATAGAGAGAATAAGACTGAAAATGGTTTGATAAATGCTGTGAAAGGTAGATTAATTGCCGAATAGCGACTTCTTATATAATTCTTTTTCACCACGGAGACATCTGAGGCTGCAGTTATGTGGAAGGGCAGCTTCTTTAAATGAATTTTAGTTCCATGTTAAAGAACTAAAGAAAGGGGCCTTAGTGTATAGCTGCTGCATCTGATCAAACTTCCATTGCTAGGGATTTGGAAAAAGCCGGATTTGCCTCTATCGGTATTGATTAACCTCGCGGCAGTAATCAAGTACGGTGCATCGACATTGGAAATATTAGAAGTAACAACTAAAGGGAGGTTCCGATATAGATCATCAGTTATGAAAAAATAGGCACACGCGAACCGTATCACATCAACCTCGGAATTAAGGACATCATCGCTTATAGGTGTCTCCAAATGCTTTGATTGACGGAGTAACTCGCGGACTCAGAAGAGCTTAATTTCTTTAACTGTCATTATAAAGTCAGATCAGAAAAGAGGGGTCGGTCGTGTGACCCCAACCGTTAATTCTTCTCCCGCGCCCTCCCGGGAGCTGCAGTCTGGGGGAACCTGAGCTGTGAAGGGCACCCGGCAGGTCCCCTTCAGCGTGTCCACTTCATTATACTATCCTTGCAATAGCCTCGATAATAATTATTTTTTTCCAGAGTCAGGACACTCTGTGAGACTCCTCCTGCGACTTGACACTAATTCGAGACCGATTAAAAAGCGAGAGGAGAGGTCAAACAACGCTCCCAGATCATCGCTACCGTGAGAAAACTTCAGAGAGCCGCTGAAGCCGCTTTCCAGAGCCCGGCTGGCGCAGGGACTGCCTTGGCACCGGCTCCCCGGCTGCATTACACCCGCCGACAGTCCCTGCAGCAGCACTTTCCCGGCTGGGAAGTAAATCACAAAAGCGGCTTTGAGCCGCGGGGCTCCCGCTTGCGCCGGGCTCTCCGCCCCGGGCTGGCCCACGCATCTGCACGGAGGTTCGCTGCACATCTGTATTAACTGCCCACGGAAAGGCAAATGGAACAAGAGTGGGGAAAGGAAAGAAAACCCGTTCTTATCTAGCCGAAACACCTATCGCTTTTTTTCCCTCTGGGAAACGCGACAAGTTGCCCGTTTTCGCACGCACGGGTGAATTTCGTGATGCCACGATTGTGGTTGTAACCTATGTTTTAAAACTAAAAACCGTCGATGCACTCTAGGCAATATCTTTCGTTTGATACTGCCTGGCAGTAACTGTATTGAAAAGGCATGCATTTCAGCTTTCTGAAAAGGTTTATTTCCAACCTTTGAATATAAAGCGTGTGAACTGGGAAACCAAAGGACGACAAATGCGTTTGGAAATCTATGGAAAAAAAGTAACACTTCTTTACTCTAGGATAGCAGATAGAACTGTCCCACGAGATTTCGGGGGGCGGGGTTAGCGCAAGAAGTATGAGAGACAGCTTGTCTTGTTCTGCAAAAACATCAGACGAACCACAGTTTGAGAACGAGTTAGCACAAAAGGTGTGAGAGAGAGCTTGGATTTTTTCGGGAGGGGAAAAAAAAATCAGAGAAGCCACAGTTTAAGAACCGGATGTGAGGAAAGGTGTCTACATTTTGGTAATGTCAGAGATGGGGAGAAGTTAATCTGAGGGATATTAGAGGTGGGGAGTTTGAGATAGAGGAGCACATCGCGGCCTTCGCTTTTAGCAAGCTGGACTAAAAGTGGCTCGCTTCACGGTACAGCGACGGCCACGGCGCGGGGGCAGACGCGGGGACACAGTCCCCGTGGGCTGAGGCAGAGCATCGGCTCCCCTGAAATACGGGCATGGGATAATTTGGGAGGGAGGGAGGCAGAACACATCCCGGCTTTCTTGGTGGCTCCGTGTTATCTCCTCCGTCCTGACCAGCGAAAAAGCGCTGCAAGAGCGAGGGCGGGCTGGCAGCGCCCTTTGAAGCTTTAACAACGTGTCGGCGGCCGCGGGCCCTCGGGGCCGGGGGGAGGGGGCCGCCGGCTGTGGCGAAGGCGGACACCCCACCGACACGGCGGGGGCACGCCGGAGCGGCCCCCGGCAAGAGGAAGATCGGGAGCCGGGAGCCGAGGCTATACGTCCCCGTCCACC
>NW_008795948.1:1239113-1241647 GCF_000699145.1 Aptenodytes forsteri
TCCTGCCCAGGCCCTTCACTGCTAGGGGTGGGAGGCAGAGCCAGGCCCAAGAGAGCCCATGGGAAAGGTGAAGAGGAGGTGGGATGGCAGGAGGGAGATCTCTGGAGTGAAGGAGGATGGAGGGAGAGGATTGGAAGTGAGAACAGGGGAATGGGGTGGAGTGCGACAAGGAAAGGCAGTGATGGCAGTGAGAGAGGGCAGGAGGGAAAGGGGAAGCTGGGAGCCGGCGAAACCCTTCCGTGTGTTTGTACAGCACCTGGCACGACCCCAAACAGTCTGCTGAGGGCATTTGCTGCAGATTATCGATGGCGTTGTAAGGGGATGGGGGGCCCTGGGGAAGAGTAATTCATATAGCCCGAGTCCCTTCCCTGTGGTCCTTCCACCTGCAGGCGCTCAGGCCAAGAATGCAGAGTTCCCCTGGGAAGAAAGGGAGCCCCTTTCCTCCCGAGGAGCCCCGTGGTGTCAGGCCACCCTGAAATCCACCCCCTGCAGGTCTGCAGAGCTCTTCTGTAGTTTCCAAGAGCTAAAAGTTGTATGAGATCCTGCACTTGGTACGGGAATGGTGAGAAAGTGCTGGCTGGTGCGTGTGTGTGTGTATGAGTACGTCCAAGGTGTGCCTTTTGGAGGATGGAGAAGCCCTCTCCTGTGCTGTGGAAGATGCTGGGGGACTTGGGGAAGGATCGGTGTGTTTCAGTATTATCTGGAGAACTTTTGCTCCCCACCACCTACCAGCACTGCAACGTCTTAAAACCCGTTTGCACTACTCAAGGCAGGGTGTCCAGATACTTTAGAGCCGCCATCAGTTGTGGGTGGCAGGGAACCTTCTCCTTCCCTGCGCCCTTGTGTAAAGCCAGGGAAATGTTTCCAACCGGCTTTTAAGAGGCCTTTTAGTCCGAATCTCGAGGTTTCCACCACGAAAACTGCTGAGGGCAAGCGAGAAGCCCTTGAAAAAGAGTTGACAATAGAAGTGCTGACAGGCTCTTAAATATTGTGATGCCAGAGATTCCATGAGCTAAAATCAGGGCATCTTAAGGCTTTAGACTGTGTTAATCTTTAATGCACTGGTACTTGCAAGAGCGGGTTTCAGCTCTTTTTCATGAAAATTTGTTTCACTTTATAAATGCACTCAGATTTTAATGCAGCCGTCTGCTGGAGAGCTGTAAATTTTCCACCAGGTGAAAAAAAAAATATATCCATCTTCCATCAACACGATTATTGGCCAAAAGCCCAATTCGTTGCATCTGTCTTGCAATCTCCTGTAAAAGCCGGTGGTTCTGGTGGAGCAAAATGTCCCATTAAGAGAGAGGGATGGGGAGAGACAAGGCACAGGGAACAGTGGTGCAAAATGCAAAGAAGCAGCTGAAAAGATAAATTAAGAAATTCTGTGTGAGCTGGTAAAACTTGGAGCATGGGGGACTTGGATGCACCCAATTCGTTGCATCTATCTTGCAATCTCCTGTAAAAGCCGGTGGTTCTGGTGGAGCAAAATGTCCCATTAAGAGAGAGGGATGGGGAGAGACAAGGCACAGGGAACAGTGGTGCAAAATGCAAAGAAGCAGCTGAAAAGATAAATTAAGAAATTCTGTGTGAGCTGGTAAAACTTGGAGCATGGGGGACTTGGATGCCAGATCGGGTCAGTCTTTGCCCCTGCGCTCCTGTCTCGGCCTCCGTTCCCGCTGTCTGTGGGTGAGACACGTCCCAGGTGCTCACATCTGCTCGTGCTGCAAATCATTTTCCTTTCAGTCCCATAAAAATCCATCTTAAAAAGCAAATGCATTGACTCAGTGTGCTTTCCTAGAAGACATTTTCTTGGAAGAAAAAGGAAAACTTGAAGAAGGCAGAAAATAAGAAGGAAATCGAAGAAGGAGACATAATTTTTATCTCCTAATTTTTTTCATTGCGGCCCTCTCCGCCCCCCAGGCAGTCCAAGGCGAGACCTGGCCCGGTAACAGTCCTCCGGGAGAGGTCTGTCCTCCTTTTCCAGCCTCATTTGGCCGCTTTACAGGAACGATTTTTTCTCCCCCTGACAAACTCTGTGCAGTGAGGGAGCGCACTACAGTGCCGGATATCCCCAGCCGCTGAGGCAGGTTGGAAGCAATTCACTGGCAACAAGAGGATGGGGGGCCGCCGGGGTCCCCCCTGCAGCACAGTGCCGGATATCCCCAGCCGCTGAGGCAGGTTGGAAGCAATTCACTGGCAACAAGAGGATGGGGGGCCGCCGGGGTCCCCCCTGCAGCGAGTCCTACAAGCCAGATCCGTACCGGGCTCCTCGTGCCCTCTGCTAGGGTCCCCCTTACCTTTAGGGGGAGTAAAGACTTGGCTCCGCATGCCAACAGGTAGAGCCATATCCTGCAAAACCCAGACAACAGCCTGCAAAGCGCACCCCCACGGAGGGAGCAGCGGGGCTGCCGCGGGGGAGGGCGGAGGAGTGCCCCGGCCCCGCTCCAGGCCCCCAGCAAACCCCTCCGAGCCCCGGCCCGCCCGCATTGGGCCCCGAGCTGCTGGGGCGGCGCGGGGGGAGCGGTGCCCAAAGG
>NW_008795948.1:1241778-1242567 GCF_000699145.1 Aptenodytes forsteri
AGCGCAGCTCGATCCCCGCAGCACCGCTCCCCACAATCGCAATTCGCTCCTCAGGCTCCGAAAGACCGTCGGACAAGGCGCTTAATCACCCCATTTAAAAGCAACGATTTTCCTTACAATAGGTAGAGATTTTCCGACACTGGTACTTTTTAATCCCGCGCTTCATTTGTATTTTATCCGGGATGTGTCATGACACGGAGGCCGGTACCGCACAGCGGCAGCGCAGGAAGAGCGGACCTTTGTCTTTGAATAATACATTCCTGTATTAGAAGCTAACAACACGCTGAATGGAAACGTTTTACCTGGGAAAGCTTTTTACCAGAAATCACCCGGCACACATATCTTTATTTCCATTTTAGCTCAGAGCACAAAAAGTCTCCTACTCTAAATCTAAATCTGATGGAAATGAAATCTGATTAGATTCCAGAGAAACGCCAGAGAGTCCGGTTTTCCTTGGCTGACGGAATCGGGCTTGTTTTATCCGATATACTCGAAGGTAAAATAGGCCCTCTCTGGATTTCACATCCCCTTGCAAATAAGACCCTGATAATTGCGGTCACACGGGCACCTTGCAGCGGTTTTTAAGCCGCCCCGCTGCTCTCCCGGGCCCCCCGCAACAGCCCGGGCGAGTGGGTCCAAGCGCTCTACGAAAAGTTCATCGAACTTTGGCGGATTTGGCTACCTTAGCGCTGCAGGTCCCTAAAATAAACTCGATTTTGCGGTTCAGCAGTAGCTAGGTGTAAATTGCCGATTGCCGTTGTGGCTCGCCCCTCCCCGGCGGGGCCCCGC
>NW_008795948.1:1242641-1246808 GCF_000699145.1 Aptenodytes forsteri
GCCGGCCATCTCGGGCAGGGCGGGAGGAGAGAGAAAACGGTTTCACTAGCTGGAAATCAGCTTTCCCTGGAGTCCCACAGGAAGGCAGCTACAAGTGTCACACATAAACAGGCTTTTCGGGGGAGCTGGGCGCGCTAAGCCGACTCCTTCATCCCAGAGGTGCCCGACGCAGGCGGATCTGGCTCTGTTGTGACCCCGGGACAGAGCATCCCTTTTCGAAACCTTTTGTTTCTCTCTGAGGTCACTTCAAAGTCCTCAGCTAAATCGCCTTCCTGCAACCTCTGCACTTGATACGAGAGGCGTGCGGTAAAATCCTACAGGGGATTTCCGAATAAAGCGAGTAATTCTCGTCTGTTCAGTAGACTGGAATTGTTAAAAAGACCAGACAAGGAAAGGAAAGGAAAGGAAAGGAAAGGAAAGGAAAGGAAAGGAAAGGAAAAGGAAAGGAAAGAAGGAAAGGAAAGAAGGAAAGGAAAGAAGGAAAGGAAAGGGATACATTGCATGTTACCCGCAAACCTAGCAAGCTTCTTCAGGGGCTATCCTCTTAAGCACAGTTACCTTTAACTGCAATCATTTGCTAATAACGCTTAGTCTTTAACAACAGCTAATACTGACCAGTATTTACAGCACTCACATAAGTTCGTATAAAATTTTGTTTCCAATAGTAGTGATTCAAAATATGATGTGCTTATACAGCAGCTTGACAAGCCTAAATCCTCTTGCCAGTTATTAAATTTTAGGCGCACATTTAGATTTTCATGAATATCTTTTTTAATAGACATTCATGTATCTCACTACGTAGAAATTAAAACATAGGATCCGTAAGAAGAGTTGAGAAACTCAGGATAGTTAAATGAAGCATTAAGAAATCCGACGCAAAGTTACATTCATTGGTAATGGGTCGGGAAATGCAATAAAATCGCCTGGATCTCATCTGCGGCGGCGAGCACTAAATACTGCGAGTCCGCTGAAGTCTGGAGCGAGTCTCCCTCCGATCGATGGTGAGAGCGGGGCGCGCACCCCGCCCGGCTGACACGTCCACAGGGGGCAGAGACAGACTATTCCAAGATAATGCAGTATAAAAGAAAAAAAAAATCGATCCAAATATATTGTTCAACAGTGGAGCCAGCGCGCACCTATGAGATTTATCAAGTATTGATTTGCATGAATATTTTAGACCCATGCCTACGAGAAAAGTTATAGGCCATCTTAAGCCGGTGAGCAATGTACCATTTGCAAAGTAGCCGTTTAACAAGGTGCTTTTCAGTATATCGATCATTTTCATTTAAAGTGTGATTAATAATAACATCTTACGGCAGCTACACCAGGAATTTATTTCAGAAGGTCAGTTCAGATAGTATCTTGATTTTCGTTTGGTTTGCTTAAAAAAAAAAATCTTTTCACTAATTATTTTTGTTAGTGTCCAATAAACGCAAGTTATCTTCGTGAGTAGTCTGGCAAGGTTTTCCTTTGCCTTGCCTCTGGAGTGCCATCTAGCTAAGCTGTTGTAGCAACATTCATTAAATAAATGTCAACAGACAAGGATTTATGCTGCATAATAATATTACAGCTGTAGTATAACTGGATTTATTTTAAAGCTATTCTGAGGTTTCTTTGATCTATAAAGCAGCAACGTATGTCTCTATATGTCGCAAAGAGCCTTTGCGAAACTACTTTGAGCTTTACAGTCCGCCAACATTTTTCTTATAGCAGAAGAAGCACAAAGTGAGACTCTTACCTCTTCGATTTGTTTAATAAAAAAATATCCACAGGGAAGAAAACTGCGAGGAATCTGCTGTCCTGATTTGAGGGGTGGGCTTGGAGGGGGTTGCCTGTTTTGAAATCGTCAATGCACGTACATGAGGGACCACGTCTCCTGCTAGCTGTTTCTCTGCATCCTGCAGAAATTTCTTGCCGTCAGGTACAATGAAAAGCGTCATTTAAAAAGCTACGAGGTAAAGAAACCTGAGGTGTATATGTTCCTACTTTCAGCACATACTTTTAATAAGCCACTATAAAGCACTTTCTGCATGTACAGAATAAGGCATAAGTAAGCACTTTTTCTTAGGTGAATTCACGTCTTGCACCTTTTTAATATTTTACTATGATCATAATTTACAAATACAGTGTATGAAAAAAAATCTGTTTATTGATATAATCAGCACGTCTTTAAAAAACAAACAAACTAATGTCAAAACACATTTTAAAAATCCGATTGATCATTTAGCCCTGCCAGTTCCTTAACGTCAAGAAAAGAATATTTAGTAGAATCAGAAGTATTATAATCTCATACGTTACTCCAAAGAAAAGGCATGTGGAGAGTGGCAGGCGTGTTAAGTTTCGCGTTGGATTACAATCTACTCTGATATGACTGTAGTGAGTCAGGATTTTACTCCAGTAAGTAACACTGGGAGATCTGGGGAGCTGGATATGACGGGGGAAACGGTCTGCCCGCTTTCTCCCAGGGGCAGCCAGGCTCTGAACGGTATCAAATCAAATGTTTGCGCCCCGAGGAAGAAACATCGCCCCAAGTCACCTCCTCTGGGCATGAAAAGGCTGAAGTCCACCCCAGCCGCTCCCCCCGCGGCCGGCGGGTCCCGTCCGGGGCACCGGCACCCCCAACCCTGCCGCTCCCCAGTCCTTCTTACGTTGCACGGGGACCAGGCTTTAGAAGTTTTCGCCCCAAATTCGGGCGTTTGACGAATATGCAAAGAAAACAGCTGGCGAAGACCTTCCGGAGTGAGACGAGGGATTTCAGAGCAGTTGGGGGAAAAAAAAACAAAACCAAACCACACAAAACAGCTCCCAGAAACGGGGCTCAAGTCGAAAGGAGCATCCCGGCAAGCGAGCACTTTTCTCAGGAGCACGGAATATATATGTATTTATTTCATTCTCGAGTGGTTTCGAGGCTTTCAGCGTCCTGACTTCAACTGTGTCGGCTGATGCCCAGAGCCGTGTTTCAGGCCAAAGCGGAGGGGAAAAAAAAAAAAAAAAAAAACCAGCTCCCAGAAACGGGGCTCAAGTCGAAAGGAGCATCCCGGCAAGCGAGCACTTTTCTCAGGAGCACGGAATATATATGTATTTATTTCATTCTCGAGTGGTTTCGAGGCTTTCAGCGTCCTGACTTCAACTGTGTCGGCTGATGCCCAGAGCCGTGTTTCAGGCCAAAGCGGAGGGGAAAAAAAAAAAAAAAAAAAAGCGGTGGAGAGGTTATAATCCGCCCCTGACCCTTCTTCTCAAGTTTCCTATCAAAGCCGAAGCTCCGCCGCATCTCGCCGATCCATTTCATAATGAGAAACCGTGAGATTGCTCCAAATATAATGCAAAACGTAGGAAACAGTAAAAATTAGATCGCTCTTCCTTCACTGGGGACAGGTCCGCATGCACATACCCCAACAGATCCAGGACCCGGCTTTCCCTGCGGGGACACCGAGTGCTCCGAGCTGGTTGGTTCAATTACATCCGATTATGCCCTCAAACGTACGATCAAAGCTTGACCTTCCACCAAGGCTGAGTTTTATAAGGTCATTTCCCCCTTAATATTCGGAAAAAGAAATTCAAACCTTTAGAAACAATGATGGACCCGGTATTCATTTTAGCAGCGGGTTTAGAGGGGGAAACAAAACAGTTTTTAAAGGAAAAAAGTAGCTTGGCATGCATAATTTTTCATATAATGTCACATTACAGGTTAGCTTGCATAACTAGCCATACAACTCCCCAGTCTGTCGTTATCTGATTATTTTTCTTTCCTTGCTTTTTAGTTGCCAGTGCGAACTATTAATCGATTTCACAAACCGATCCCGTAAGAGATGGACAAGCCGAGGTGCGTTTTCCTCAGCCTCCTCAGGAGACCGAAATAAGTGGCAAAGCCACTGGTAAAACACAGTATGTTGAATTTTATATATATATATTTTTTTTTTTAACCGTGTATTTTAGCCTATAGTTTGTCTGGGAAATAAAACGAAAACAAAGAAACCAAATCCTCACAGCTCGGACTTCAGCGGGGCGAATTCATTCCAACAATTTGCCTTCAAGTTGTTTCAAATCAAAAAGCCAGCATCGAGAAGGACCAAGGGGCATCAGCACATGCTCGGGTATCGATCGTATCAAAATGAGAGTAACAACGGAGGAGGCGGGGGGGGGGAAATCTGTACGAATTAAGGGGCT
>NW_008795948.1:1247262-1247555 GCF_000699145.1 Aptenodytes forsteri
GGGGGGGGGGGGGGCGGGGGGCGGGGGGAGGGGGCGAGGGGGCCGCGGTCCCGGCACAGGTGGGCGCTCAGACGAGTCCTGTCATCTGCGACCGTAGGAAAGGGAGGGAGGCGGCGGGGAAGGTGCCCAGGGGGTAGCTGACGCCGCTGGAGAAGCCCACCAAGGGGGGCGACATGTGGGGCAGGGTGAAGCCCAAGGCGCTCGCCGGCGAGTTCTCGTGGTACAAAATGGGGACCCGCACTATCCTTTGGGCGGCGTGGGAGAGGTTGGCGGCCCCCAGGGCGGGGGCGCCG
>NW_008795948.1:1249471-1250497 GCF_000699145.1 Aptenodytes forsteri
GGCGAGGAGCCCGGGCAAGGGTTCCTACCGCTGCTCGGCCTCTTGTCATAAACTCCCAAATAGTCGTGAGTATACACACAGGCGCGCACGCGTACTTATCCAGAAACACAGAAACTGTATTTCCTGTGTATATACATACACTCATCTATGTACATACGCATATATGTGCGTATGTGTGTACACATCCAAGTGTACGCACATACCTAAGCGCACACATATGTGTATATAACGTAAACATACTTTCAGAGATACGTTCAGTATACATACAAGTGTACACGTGCATGCATACACACACGTATATATGCATAGAAATACATATACTTTTTCATATATGGTTGTACACATATGAATACATGTGTACTCATATTTATACACACACGTGTATACATTTGCACGCATATGTACACCTATACACTTACAAGTACGTATGGAAGTATACCGGTGTGTGTAAGGGGGTAAGTCCCGTAGCGCGTGTGTGTATACAAAGGGAAGGAAGAAGGAAATATTTTCGCCTCACGTTATTCTGAACTTGATAAACCAAATGGACCGGGTCAGCTGCTCTAACCTCGGGACATTGCCTCTCAGCGTGTCTCCGTGGAGTTTCCGACATTGTGCTTTCCATTCGCAATTTTAAAGGGGAAAAAAATATTTCCTACTCTTTCTAGAACAGAGGGGAAAAAGAAAAGGAAAAAGAGCGAGAAAAACAAGGCAGTTGTTTCGGGAGTAGTTTTCTGTTTCTGGATGTACCTTTCAGAGAAATTAAAAAATATTACAAAACCCATCACTGTAAAAAGAAACTCTTTGGATTACAAATCACGCCTCTTTTCCTTATTGAGCAATCGTGAGAACTCTACAGGCTCGTATAGCATCAAAGAGATGCGCCGAGGGACAATATTTTTTCTATCAGGATAAAAATAACCACCGATCGCAGCCCGTAAACTTTTTCAGATGTTAATTTCTGCCCCCGAACCCAGGCTTTTCCTCCAGCGCCCTTTCCAGCGGGGTCCCAGCCGCGGCAGGCCGCCG
>NW_008795948.1:1251886-1252859 GCF_000699145.1 Aptenodytes forsteri
AGGTTGCCCCCCGCCCGGAGCCCCCGGGTTGGGGCACTTGAACCGGGGGAGGCGGGGGGCGGCGGAGGGACATCTGCCCCCGTGAGCAGGCAGTGCCCGCGGCCCCGGACTGTCCCGCCGGTGGAGGGGAGGGTGCCCGGCACGGGAGGGCGGGGGACCCTCGTCTACAGGGTCTCCCGAGGCCCGGTTGCTGACATTTAACCTTTTCCTTTGTATATATATGTGTGTGCCTGCATATAGGGAGGGCGGGGGACCCTCGTCTACAGGGTCTCCCGAGGCCCGGTTGCTGACATTTAACCTTTTCCTTTGTATATATATGTGTGTGCCTGCATATACATGTATATGCATACTTATCCATATTTTTATAGATATATGCATGTTATGTCTGTACAGCTTATTTAGAAAGTCAGACAGCCCCCCCTAATCGAAGGCAGGGCCGTCCACGACGCCCCGTCTCCCTCCGCCCCGGGCGGGGAGGCAGCGGCGATGCGCTGCCCGCTCCCGCACCCAGCCCCTGGCTCCTTCCTGCCGTCACCCCGCCGCAGCCCGACTTTTTTATTATTATTCCTATTGTAATTTCACTTCACGGGAAGCCGTAAAGCCACCCTCCGCCTGCCCCCTTTTCCCGAGCCTTCTGGATCCGCCCCCCCCGGGACAGGGACCCCCAGCAACCCCACAAAACTCCTCCTCGCCGCAGGGCGCCGGGGCAGAAGAGTTATCCTCTATCTTTTCCCGTGGGAGCAGGCGAGCCAGGTTTGCAGGGGGACGAGTCGCACCGGAGCGAACGGCGGAGACCCGTGGAGGTTTGGTGAGTACACAGATGCCCTTGCGATGTTCACCTGCAGGTCAGCTCTCTCCTCCTGCTCTGCTCTGCCTCCTCTGTCGGGATGCCCCTACTTGTTGCCCTTCACGGTACTCCTGAATAAGCACCCCTTTCCCAAGCCCCGCCTCCCCCTCCCGCTTTTCAACGGGA
>NW_008795948.1:1252882-1253989 GCF_000699145.1 Aptenodytes forsteri
GGACCTTTGAGGTCCTATTTGGGGGGGGGGGGGGGAGAAAGAAAGGCAAAAAAAGGGAATAATTCCACTTCCAAAGACTCCAGAAAAAATGCAAACAGCCAGGGCTCTGAAACGGACTCTGGAAAAGCAGGAATATACAGGGACACGTTCGGCTTTCTGTCCTACCTGGGCAGAGACCGAGAGCAGTCTGGTGAATTGTAAACCGGGAGAAAGTGCATTCGTCACTTGTTGCACAGGAGTGATGTTAACGAACATCGCTTTTATGCCCTGCGCGTCTTGGTTCGTGTTGCTGGATAGGAAATATGAGTTTGACCGGTATGTCTTAAGCATCCGTAAACCGTCAGCTCTGTTTGACTGGCAGACTCAGAAAACATATGTGTGCTTTCCGGAATAAAGAGAAAAATGTGGACCGTTGTTACTTCTATACATTTTATATACAATGTGCAAGCGATACGCATGTATCCCGTACCCATATTTTATAAAGTGTTCCTACAGTGTGGTCATGCAACTTATGTAATATTACTTGCTTTCCACCTAGAAATAGTATAATAAAATCAATAAGAGTAAATTTGCTCTTGCTTTTTTTTCCTCCGTATTTCTTTAGCATAACGTAAAACTGTTTGGTGTGCAATAATGCTGAACTGTGTTTGTGACAAGTCATGTATACTCAGACATATTCCTGAAACACAAAAAGCAGGATGAGTATAATCCTATACCTGCAAATACAACCCTTGTACATACATGTCCGTGCGTATGGGACATTTTTTTAAGCTTGTAGCTATGTTTACGTACCTTTGACATTGCTATAGTGACATGACTACTAACACTTTGTGCTTAATACTCTTCGTGCTTATTATGAGGAGGAGGAGAAAAAGGGCGTGTGTTTACTGGATGTCTCCCTGCAGCCACCCAGCAGGGCTCCGGATAGGGAGCAGGAAAGGCAGCCAGCGACGGTATTTTCCTAATTTAATGTCGGAAAGACATCCTGGGCCCCTGCCCTAACTCCTTTCGGTGCCCGAGGGTAACGCGGGGCAGGGGGGTCCCCTTGTGCCGAGGGCACTGCCATCATGCCGGGCTAACCCCCCCGTCGGGCAAGGGCCGTGTCGG
>NW_008795948.1:1255514-1256986 GCF_000699145.1 Aptenodytes forsteri
GCGAGGGCCGTGTGGGCGCGGCTCCCGGGCCGTCTCCGGCTGGGCTCAGGGTGGCCGCGGCGAGGCAGGACCTCTCCTTCCCCCACCGCCTTCTCTCCCACAGCCATCTCTTTGCGGCACGGTAAACCTTTATTTTTTGCAGGCAGCTGAGCGGAGAGGCTTTCCCTGAGCAGCAAGCTCCTGCCTGCCTCCGGCGGGTCAGAAGGCATTTCCCGAGTTTTCGGCAGAGGTGGCTTTGAGACCAGATTTAGACTATAGGTGGCCGGCCCCTTATTTTTTCCATCTCCGGCTCTGTTTCTCTCGCAGGTACACGCTTTCCTCCGAGGCTTTGGAGACCTCCAGAGCAGGGGCAGCTCCGGGAGGTGCGGGAGGGCTGCGGCCTGCGGCCCCGGCGCCGCTGCCGGTGGGGTCTCTCCCGCGGAGCAGTCCCGGCTCCCCGTCCGTGCCGATCACTGGCGCGGGATGCCCGCCGGCCACATGGCGTGGGATGCCCGTGGGATATCCCCCCGTCACCATCTCCGACGGCTCCTGAGCCTTTGGCGGGGTTTGCTCGACCCGGCTGCAAAGCACGGCCGGCTGCCGCGCGGGGGCAGGGAGGAGTGGGGATCTGGGCCGGGCTCCGGAGGGAATCAGCAGACGGAGGGCTACTTTTGGGGCCGAAAACGTGTACGTGGGTGTGACGAGTGCCTCCAGCGAGCCACGGTGATGCCGGGCCGGCCGCTCCCGCCGCTGCCCTGACGCCTCCCGCACGAACTGGAGCGGGCCTGCCTGCAACGTGAATGCAATTACCCTGCTGGTGTTTGATGTCTCCCCTTGCTCTCCCCCCACCAGCACTGCTTCGATGTGTCGTAAAATAGAAATGAAATGAAAGACAGGCTTTAGCGCTCGCTACCTAACCTCTGCTCCTCTCTCCTTTTAAGGGCCCGCGCTACGTTTGGAGCCCGGCAATTTGCAGGAGGCGTTTAACCCCCAGCGCTGCGGGCAGAGATGGCTTTCTGGGAAGGGGAACCATCTCTCCCTTCTCCATGCTGAACAGATCGCTCAGTTCCTGCCACCCTCCCAACAGATCAGACGGCGGCCCGGCGGGTAAGCAAATTCTCGGCCAACATCTGCCTCTGGTTGACATATTGAGATACAGAGATATATATGTATGTATGTATATACTTATAAATAAAAATAGTTTTTCAGCCAGGTTCGGTTTAGCTATAAAAATAAAACAAATAAAGACCGTATTCGCCTCTTCAGTAAACTGTCGGGAGCCACCAAAACGCAAAAGCAGATACAACGATGCAAAAGCAGCGTTTTTCGGGTCCAGCGCTCCTCTAGAGGAGCAGAGGTGGCGGCAGGATGGTTTGGATACCTACTTCAAAAAAACATAAAATAAAAGATCAGCCGGAAGACGGTTGCTCGGCCTCTAAAGCTCTGTGTAACATCTTCCTCTTCCTCCTCCTCCTCCCGGGGAGGGGTGGGGG
>NW_008795948.1:1257269-1270085 GCF_000699145.1 Aptenodytes forsteri
TGGTCTTTCCCAGGGAACCTGCGAAGGACAAGGACAACACGGCAGTGGGAAACCCTTTTTTTCTGCAGGTAGAAAACCCTAAAACCCTTCAAATGTGGGTTAAATAGCACTTAAGTGCAGCAACACTTTGTGGAATTCCTTTCTGAATTTGCAGTAAATTTTAAGGGGTTCCCGAAGATGGGGAAACAGAGAAACTGATAATTACGGTTTGGGGTTTTTTTTTTTCAGTAAATTATTTCTATAAAACCAACCCTACTGAATTCTTCACCATCAGTGATACTGGCAGAGAACTCTTCCTCTTTCAACGACGTTGCACAACCCATGCTGATTCCCATGAATATATTCATTATTCACAGATAGTCACTACGTGCTTTGGATGGAAACTTCCAGCCCGTAGCATGTCCTGACTGTCCGTGATACCTATTTATTGCTCGTTATAGATGTCATACATTGGGAGCACGAATCGCATTGCTTAAGTGCTGTTTCCTTGCTAAGCAAGGGGTATTTTAACCCATGATAAGTTATCGAACTGGGGGATATCCTTGGGTACGTGAATGTATTAACGAATAAAACACTTCGAGAATGATTTTGGGGAATATCTATTCGTACGTCTTAAAATTCCAGAGCCCTTTCAGAAATATTTATTAATTGTCTGGCTGGGGATGGGGAGAGAGGGCAAAAATGGATCATCAGCAAAGTACGTGATATCTTGAGAAAAGGTAGTCCCTACTGAAAAGAGCTAATAATTATAATACAGTCCTGTTTTAAAGTGACTTTTCCAGAAAGGTCTTTGGCATTGATTTCCTTACACAGTTTTAACATGACTTTTTTTTTGTAAGTACAGTGAGAGAATGCATAGTTTTATTGGTACTGGTTAGGGTCAGCCACAGGAGAATTATGGAGGTCATGTGAAAAAAGTGCCAATAAAGCTTTTATTATTGTTATACAGACAAAAGAGCATTATGGAAAGAGATCCTTACCAGACCTAACCATGGATATTTTGTTCTGTTAACAATCAAGTTGGAAAATACAGAGACACATTAAAAAAAAAAAAAAGACTTTTCAGAGCTATTGAACATTAACCTATTATCCATAAGACTTTTGGAATTATTTTCCATCAGAAAATGAAAGTCTCCTGAAATGAAACACTGTACACAAGTCTTGATTTTGCCTAAAACAAAAGATTTAGGGGGAAAAAAAATTGCACTGTCACAACAGAACATAACTGTTTAAATTTTGAAATAACATTTAACATTTGATTTTTGTGTTATGCAATATAAGAAAATCAAACTACTTTTTAATTAACAAGGTAGACTTTATCTCTGGTTTGTATGTACCTACAGTTTGAATCTGAAGATTTTCTGCCAGAGTTTGAAGCTGAGGATTCTGAAGTAAAATTTCATTAAAATGCTGTTCTCCTTCCATCATCCAATCTTGAATGATTTTAGTGGAGTATTAAACCATTGTCAAGGACTGTAATGAACTTCCCCATGTGTTGATACATTGGATTCTTAGATCAAACTTCAAAAACAGTTGGAGCTTAGTGAATTGAGTAAAAACTCATACCTTCTTAAATCTGATTGACTCAGGAGTTTTAGATTAATTCCAGGACAGAGCCAATTTCAATCAAAGAAAGTATAAGGAACTTACAGTACAAGACATCCTTTGTATTTTTACAGTTGTGTAAAGGAAAATTGATGCATAGACCAAAATTATCCCCCAAATAACATTAACATTGGGGTAAAAATTATACTAGCTTTTGCACTTTGATAGTCAAATGATTCAAACTATGTGTATTCTAAAGGAAAGATTTAAGAAAACTTGTGAAAATTACATGGAGCTTTATTATATAAAAAAGTCACCTATATTTGTGAGTTATACTAATAAGAAGCAAGTGAGCTCCGCATAGATAGAAAACAGAAAGCATCTCCTTTCCACTGACTTGTGATTCATTTATCATAAAAGAGGACAACATATCAAGCTTTAAAACTGCCATTAGATCAAGGAAACTATTTTTCATTGTCATGTGAAAATTATACTTTTGCAAATCATATTTGAATGAGTCATATAGATGTCCCCCCAAAACCCCTCTATCATCTATGATATATATACAAATATAAAACCATGAATTTTTGAGTCAGTTCAGACATAATCTTTATAGAAATCAATGAGTAGTTAGAGTTCATGTGAGTCATTAAAATCTGGGGATGAATGTAATTTTCAAATGGTTCTGTAATGTATTATAAATGGTTTTGCAATCCTCCAGCATATGTGGAGATACGTATCTGGAGATATATACAGTTACATACACACGAATACATTTATTATGGTATACAAAAATTACATTTTCACATAGCATGAAAGTAGTGTTGAAATGCCTTTAGAAAGGACTGGACCTAGTCAAAATTAATACTGTAATGAACTCAGATCCTAATGTAAATCCATGGAAACCCCAAATGCATTCACTTTCTCGTTCTGAATTATTTTGTTATCAAGTCTGATTAGTCCTAGAAAACCCTGAAGCAGTAGGAAGGCTGGGTCAAACACTGAGTGAACTCGGTGGTAAAGCTCTGTTTGCTTTCTCTCGGCAAGCGGCACTGAGATGTGCTATCTTCCCCGGGATCTCAGTGGGGCTCGGCAGGAAACCCAGCCGTATCAGCTCCTTCTCACAAGATTCCCCTTTGACTTCACAAACTCCTTGAGCTGTGTTAGGATGGTGCGAGCCAGTTCCCACAGTAATTCCTCATGAAACCTAAACACTGCGGCCCACATTCTGCCCTTGCGAGGACATGAGAAGTCAACTTAGAAATTTACACAGGCCTCTGGCTATGAATAATAAAATCTACACTGCAGTTATGTGAAATTGGAGCAATAAGTGGACACGCTGCAGGAAAATTTCCATATCACACTTTGTAAATCCATGTCTTATCCAGAGGAAGCTAAAGTCTTGATTTAAATGGAGACAGTACTGGAGGGATGGGCAAGGAGAGCTGAAGGTGCACCTTCGCTGTGCATCACAGGGGTATGTCCTACCAACTAATTGGGAAGAGGTACCCAGGCCCCTTTTATCTCCTTCTCTCATGCAAAATTCTCCTCCCACATCTACTTGGGGGGGAGTTAATTAAACTAAGTGAAGACCTCTACATCTAACCTTTTCATCCTATGCTCCTCTTAAAGACAAAACATATCTAGCCAACCTTGTCCACGCATTCAGGGGGTAACTGTCATATAAAAAAAGTCAGATGAATCACTTCCCATGTCTCCTTACAACTGTCTGGTCTTGGGGAGGCTTTCTTGCTGGTTCATGACAATACATACCATGGTGCAGACAGGTGAAGGGCAGCCCTGCAGAGAAGATGCAGTTAACTGAATTTTGTAAGGGGAAGGCAGTCAGTGGGAGATGGGACTGCTCTCTTCAGTGAGCACTCTGTAATAGTGTGGCCTCTCCACTCCAGGTCACAGATGACTTGGTCTTCCCTTGTCCTGCTCAAATGTTTCACATGACTTGGTTTTCTTGGCTGTGTGTATGGGCAAGCTAAAAAGGATCATGCCACAGGCTTAGGCAAATGCCTGCCCATAGTCTTCACTGTAAACTTACTCCCTGGCAGATTTTGGCATATCAGTCCCCTTCCAGACCATGACAGGGCATTTATAGCATAAGAAAGTCCATGGACTGTTCCTGGTAGGTATCAGACCACCCTGTTTTGGAGTGGGAGAGCATGTAGTCTGCAGAGCCAAGTCGTATCATGCTACTTGCTCTTAGGACTGGAGGATGGGGCCAGCTTCAGGCCAACCTGAAGCACCCAAAATCCTGTCATTCATCTGGCAAGGGATGGTTTCCTCAGATAGCAGGAAGAAAAGGTGCCCTGTCATGGTGTACATTTAATGATAGTTTGGGTAGGTGATGTGTGTTTTGCAAAGGAGAGTATCTCTTGCCTACACGTCCTCCTCTCCCCAGCCAGGATCCTTGCAAGAGCCTGGCAAACACCAGCCCTTTATCAGTATTTATAGCTATATCTCTATCTGATGAGCCACTCTCTAAAAGTAGGCTAACTCAAAACATACCACATCACTGCTTGGAAATGCAGATGTGAAGGGATATCTGGTTCTAATATACAGATCACCTTATGGTGTGGCAGGTTTCAGTTTCCACAATAGAGAGTGCATTTGTGCTAGGAGTGATTTAAGCCATTTGGGACCTTCAAAAGCAGAAACCCTTCATGAACCTTATTGGAAATGACTACACTTGGTGAAAAAAAAAAGGAAGAGAAACTAGAGGGGTGATCCAAGATCACACACATCTAAAGAGTGGAAAGGAAGCCTTTTCCAAAATGTTGCTCTTTCTCACAGAAAACGCATAAGCTGAGTGTGAGACAAGTATCTCCATTCCTTTGTTGAGCTGTGAAGTCCTGCTAATGCTGATGGGACTGGCCTCTTATTATGAAAAGTCACCAGGTTTAGTTCAAAACAGTCTGTTTATTAAATATTAACAGTATTGGCCATAATCTTTTCTATTGCATTTTCCTTTTTGCGTTTCTCCGTTTGCTGAGGGAGGCAGTGAGGAGGACAACAAAGCAGGCTTTTCCTTTCAGATACACCTGGTGGATTTGAGCTCTGATATTTCTTTTTCCCTCACTGCACGGAAATCCCTTAGGAAGAGCAAAATATCAGCATAAAGATCAGCTGTGCAGATTGGAAAGAAGGACTTTTGCCCTTGGGTCCACAAGCTGGAATGTTTTCCGCAGATCATAGACTCCATAAAACATATGTACTTAATAAATAAGCAAACAAGGCTTGTGCTTGAATGGGGCTGCTGTGCAGTAAAAGAGAACAACGTTTGGCAAGTTGGGGTTGGAGGGTTGACACTTATGTCCCTTTTATCCCACAGCCACTTTTTTGCAAATATCTACTTTTCTTCTTCACACCAACTGTGCTGTTGCGGTGCACGAGAGGAACATTTCAGAAGCTTATTCCAGGTGATCTGAAACGGTGCTTCCTCACAGAGCTGACTGTCCCCATGCAGAAAATGGAGGGAATATGTCTATCTCATCAAAGAGGTAAACCAGATGAGCTGAGAAGGCTTTCCCTCATTCACATCTACTGTCTCACTGTCTGCACAGATCAGCAGGGAAAACAACAGAGGGGAAGTAGCTGGAACGACGCCAGCACTCCGGGCTTTTGGCACCCCTCTGCAGCAGGAGCTCGGGGTCTTTTTGTATCCCTCCGCTCTGGAGCTGTCAGCAGGTAACACACTCTGTCGTATATCTCGGAGCTGCTGAAACACTACGTGCTCTGTCTCCACCTTTTGCAGAGCTTGCCTGACCCTGCCTTGCTCCTTGCTTAGGGTGAGGTGGTTTCAAACCCCTTGGCAGCCCTGACGGGTCATCCAGGCTTGGTCAGGCCTAAGAAGCTGTCCTCTTACATTTAGCAAAAGAGAAACATGTCCACCATCTGCTTGCAATTGCTCTCTAAGGTGCCGAGCATAGCCTTTGCTTTCGCGTGTCTCCTGAACACTTGACAATCAGGATATTCAGACTGAGCGAGATCTTATCGGTACTTTTTGGTTGTCAGACCAAAGGCCCAAACACCGCCAGGTCTCCACAGGGTCCGGCCGGGATGGAGGATGCGTGCGTTAAACAAGGTGGCTGTCCACAGCAGCAAGCACGTTTCCAGCGCACCATGATCCTCACTTGGGGCAGAAGCCAGCCAGAAGTCAGACGTCAAGTCTGATAGATTTATCTTGACTTTTTCTGTGGGGAGGGGCAAGAGGGGCACCTGCAGAGGGTGACCCATCTCCCCTCTCTGTGCACCCCTACTTGGCAGGGATGAACGCTACTGCCAGGGCTGCCAAAGGTCGCTGTAGAGGACAACGACATTAAACCAAACACCTAACTGCTAACTGGTTGACGCTGGTTGAAATGAAGCCTACCTTTATTTCTTCATTTTCTGGCTGCTTCTAGCTTGTCTAGCTGGAATAATCCTTTCTCCTTCCTCCATTTATGCCTTTTAGTGTGAAGAACAGTGGAAGCAGACTAAGGACCTGACTCATCACTCCATCTTTTGATTATCCTTAATAATATACGTATATAGCCTCAAAACTATGCCATACAAAGGTGCATGGCAGCCATTCCCTTACATAAAATGGCAAGTTTTGTGTGATTGTGGCCAAATTATTACACGGTACGGTGAAGTCAAAGTCAAGTTCAATTGAGGATAAAAAACAGTGTTTGCTTAGATTTGTTGTTACTTTAGTCCACAGGGATAAAAACCAATTGATTCATCTGGAACTCTTAATTTCCAGCATAATTTTAATTGCTTTATTAAGCACAACAATTATATTATTCTGAATTAACTATGTTTGGTTATGTGTATCTTAACCTCACATTCAATTCAGAAAAAAAATAAATGAAGTGACAATGAAATATTTCCTTGGACTTTGTGATGGTCAGTGAAGTCTTGTGGGCACCTCTAGGATCAACAGTAGATTAAAAACAGACTTTGATTCTGAGTCAGAAACAGAAAGCATCTTTTTGTCTGATGTTGGGTTGTTCCTTTCTGTCCTGTGCTGATATTCCAAGTGTTCCTACATGCAGGTTTTTCCTTTTGATATATCTACTAAGACCAGTTTAAAAAATTCTGAATCCACTGAGATTTGGCTCAAAAAAAGCTACCTTAGCCTTACGAGGTAGAAATTTAAGTGTGGATTATCCTTGAGAAACCTGAGTCTGGGGAATCTGAAATTCTTCTTTCCGTAAAGACCAAGTCTACAGTTTGCATGAGGCATGGGAAGGATTAATGGGGATTTAAGCAGAACTTGCATCTTGCTGATCATAAGTAACCCTCAGTGTTATTTAGAGAGCTTTGGGAGCCCTGTTGACACCTGATGAGGACCTATAATCATAGAATCATAGAATCATAGAATCAGATTAATATTCCAGATTAGATTACTACTACCAATTTTGCAAACACTAATAAATCCTAAAGGTATTATCTGTACATAATCAGAAATTAAGCAGGATATGTAGACACAGACTATTTAAAATTCTACCATAATCAGCATGTTTAAGAAAAGAAGTATAAAAATCCTAAGGTTGTCTTTCACAGAGTCTGAATCTGGGGAAATTATTAGCTGGTATGTGAGTTTATATGGCTTTCATTTAGAAGAGTAGTTTGGATCTGGATGAGATCTGAGGAAAGTAATCCAAAATCTATGCCTTTCCCTGAGCTGGGAATTTTCTGAGTAAGTGTCTGGATCTGACCTATTTCAAGACAGTCATCTTTGACCATAGGCCACACGGTCTTTGTTCTGGACTTGACTTATTTCTATTCTGCAGTCTTATCTGATGTTTCTCCCAGGTGCACATTTAGCCAGACTTCCTTGGTATGAAACAGTACACCTGTGAAGCAACACACACAAATATTTTCACTAGCAGGAATCAGCATTTTGCATCTTTTCCTTGTGTAAATAAAGTCAACAAAAAAAGTGTCTGATGACTCTGCGCTTATTTTGAAAGAGATTAAGATTTTTCTCCCCCCCCCCTTTAGTTTCCTCTTCTTGTACTGGATTGCTCTATCAGGGTGTTTTAATCTGCTTTCAAAATGTGTACCTGTATTTACTTGCATGGAAGAAAATGCAAATAGTAATGTAAGCGAAACGTAAGTGAGAATAAGATGACATAGAAGAACATCTTTGTTAACCCTCACCCATAGATATGATGTGTAGATGTGTTTTAATGGCTTAAATACCAGGGCAGACAGCTACCGCGCTGGGTCAGCGTAAATGAGGAACAAATCGGCCTTATCGCAGTGCCACCTCGAGGACAAATCCCTCCCCGGATCAAGCACAGACTCTGCAAAGTGCTTTCAACCCGGACCGAGGATTGCGTTTTTCCCATTTCCCTTACTAAAGTTTAGTCCAAGTGAAACACGGGTGAGGCCCGTGGTGTTAAACGGCTCCAAAACGGTCCTGGTGCTTCAGAACCCATCGGGATGTTCACAGATGTTGCAAGAGCGTCGTGCATGTAACCGATCTCAAACAAAAATGATTGCTGTGGTCTAGATGGATTAAGATTTTTCCTAGCAGTTCTGTATTGCACAATCCAATGCATAATAAACTTAGATCTGTACTTTTGCCAGGTTGCAATTTATAAATAAAAGGGTTCAGAGCAAGTCAAATTTTCCTATTTAGTTTTAATAGCTAATACTCTGAAAACCTCAAGGCTAATTAAACTGTTCATTGTCCTGCTGCATTTAATTATTCAGATATTGATCTAGCATCTTAACACACAAGACAAAACAGTGACATACTTTATATTTGGAAATGGAAAAAATAGGAAGCAGACCTGGTTTAAAAGTGATTTAGCAGTCAATAACTGAACTCAAACAACAGTGTTTCCAAGTGTTGATTTTTTCATGAGCCACACAGTCTTTCTGTCTGTTAAAAAAGAAGAAAAAGGAAAAATGAAAAAAGACAAAAAGTAAAAAAAAAAACCCTACAGAATTTTGCTATAAAGCCTGCCCCAAATTTCACATCTAGTTGAAAAAATCCTACACGGTACATTGCCAAAACCATGCGTCTGTACAAAGACAAAGACAAGTCATTTGGCTAGGAAAGTCAGAGGAGTCCTGTGTTCAAGTTCTGACCCTACCTGAGACAACCTCTGGCCTTGCGCTAATAAATATTTAGCCTGCCTTGTTCCACCACTGCCTGAAAACTGAGCCTCATAAGTTTCCTTCTTTTACTGTTGTTTTAATTTATGTCGCCATCTTTCTGATATGGGATTTGGTCTTACTGGGTGCTTAGCCTTGGGTCTAAAATAGAAACCCCACCACAACACAGAGCAAACCACTCCATATGGACGACCCACCGATCAGCTTCTTCTGAAAGAATGAGTTTGTGTTCCTCCTTAGGTTTTTCTTTTTTTTCCCCTTTTAATGCCTTGGAAACATCATCACATTCTTGGGAAGCATTCTCGTGACTTCTTTGGAAAAGCTATTTTCTCTGTCCCCACCATAATCTGTGAGGCCTTTGGAGAATGAGAAACACAGATGTTTCGGGTCCACCAGCATCACTTCCATTTTTATTACTACACAAAGCAGAAGAACAGAACCTGTGTTATTTGGAGTGGAAATCATCTATAATTTAGCCATTTACAGCTAGCCTAGACACCCTAAACTGCACAGAAACATCTGAACCTAGCACACAGCCTGTCTTATCCACAGGACACATTTATCAGATGCACTGTGCCCTAAAAGTGCCTACTACCCTCCACTGACTGCGAGGAGATCCCATGGTGACTGACTGAGGTACACATGTCCAGAACATAGTCAGGTTGCTTAAATGTGGTTACTTAGTGCCCTTTGATATTCTCAAAGACATCCAAGATATTTGCATAGGACTTCAAATATGACACAGGACCTCTTGGAGACTCAGGTGGTGCCAGAGCAGGACCTTTTGTTGCTATATGGCTCAAATGACTCTAGACACATTGCTTTGGCAACTGATTCCCACCTGCAAAGACAATGAGACAAATGCCATCATTAATGTCTGTATTTTGTTCAGAGGACCACTGAAAAGCAAAGTGATTCATCAAATCATAGGCAACTATTCACTCTGGATTTGATTCTGCTTGCTGGATGTAAGCCCTGTGGCCAGAAGCTCCCTGGGGTGACGCCTACATGCTCCTGCTACGGATCAAGAAAGCAAACAACCATCACAGAGCAATTCAGTTGCATTAGCTGTCTATTTACAGTCCCTCTAGTGACGCTTAGAAGGTCACCTTGAACTTGGTTTGGGGAAAAAGTAAGAAAGATAATGAAATTACCATAAGACAATGAGCTGCACAGGCAGGCTCCTATGCAAAGCTCTCAGGTGCTCCTGACTCCTCTGAAGTAGAGATTTCACTTCAAGACTAATGTGGATTGCTGACCCTCCTCTGAGGACTTCTTCACACAGGGCAGCACAGACCAGGGACTTTGGTGGGGGAGGCAAAGCCAAAGCTGTTACACTGAGGGAGCACAGGAGATGGCAACAGGCTGTAGGAAGGGCTTCCTATGCCTTTATCCATGCCAAGGTTGCACTTCCATTCAAGACTGACCCTACAAGCTGTTAAGGTCCTATGGCTGGTCATTAGATAGCACCGGGATAATATTTTTCTCAGGAGGAAGTAAATTTAAAGTTCTAAAAAGCAACATGTATTTCAGTACAATGGCTCAGCAGGGGGTTGACTTAAAGCCTGCCATTTGGGAGACATCCGCTTTATGCAAAATGCAGCGTGCTTTGCTTTGTATCAGGAGCAAACATGGCTTTCCCCTTAATTGGATCTAGCACAAACTGTAGGTAGAACACATACACAGGAAAGACACAAAATAGCATATGGCATATGGTCATTATTGCACAATTCACTGGCTGGTAACTCGGTATGCTGCATCTCCAACTTACAGTAACTGACACCAGATAATACAGTTGGGATTAATCCAGGCCTCATGAAATGTTCCAGAAACTCGAAGTTAATTGCTACGCTTGAGATTCCCAGATTGGCATATGGTGTTAAAAAGCGTTGTGCAATTTAGGAGAAAACATAAATTCTGCAAGAACTGTATTTTGCCAGAAAGCTAGCTTTCCCCTCAGATTATTTACTGCTAATTGCACGGAAGTGTCTCACATATGCCAGTGCATTTCTTTTTGAATCTAGTAGTCCAGTTCCTGGTGTCCTTTTAAAAACTGCCTTACTAAAACCATCAGAAGAAAATCTGGTTCCCAGTCTGGCCAAGAGAGTAGAATTGACTGTCATAAACTATAGCAGATCACTTTGCATTCGCATTAAAATCAAGCTTAATAACATTAAAGCTTGTACGTAGTGGGAAATTCCACTTTAAATTCCTTCAGCATTTGTTGAATAAAAAATCAGCTGTGAGTATTTTCCTTCGACTTGTCTGTTCCTTAGGGCGCTTGGTGCACAGATGCAAGTTTATAAAGGCTGGACTCAGGGTGGGGTGTCAGGAGGGTGAGCAGGACTGCAGCCAGGCTGAAGTGGGAGACTGAGATTTGCTGACAGATGTCGGGACCGAAATGTCACCTTACCAGAAATTGTTTTATCACAGTAAAATTATTCTAAAATTAAGTTGCTTGTTAAGCCTTTTCTCAATGCATCTCTGCTGTTTAGATTTTGGAATGGGAGCTGGAGCAATCTGCTGTTATACAACTTTGGGTGAGCGAATTTTTTTTCATAATATAGCATTTTACTGCAGCTGTCTGAGACCTTACTTCTGCCATCTAAACAGCACCATCTTCAGGCACATTTTAAAACCTACCAATTACCTAGCGGGGACCTAGCCGTTCCTCACGTTGGGAATGCTCTTTTTCTCGTGCTGAAATTGCAGTTCTTCTCCTCCTGGTTTTTCCCTGGGCACTGTCTTTAAGTCTTGATGCTTGTCAAAATTAGGCGATTAGCTTAAAATGCGACAACCAACCTCCTCCAGTTGCACCCTCTGCATCTGATCAAATCTTTCCTCAAATGAACTCTTAATTTGTCCTTAAACTGTTTCACCATTATACCTGGTTCTTTATACCTGATTCCTACTGTTTGTTTCAAATATTTCCTGTGTTGTTTTTTTTTTTTTAATCTCCCCGACAGAAGGACCTAGTTTATTTTCATTACTAGGTTCAACCAGTGTATTTCAAGTCTGTTTTTTAACCTTGAGAGAGACAAAATAATTTCTAGATCAATTATATTTCATGATCTACTTGACTTGAATACATGTTTTTAACACAAGCAAAATCTAGCAAAGTCAAAAGAAATACATGAATTAGTAGGCTCTAGCAATTGTCTTTGTTTCATATGTAAACCAGATATAAATCTGGGCTTGGTGAGTGTTAAAGTCACAAGAAAATGCAACGAGAAATACTCAGTACACTTTATAATGTCATCGTAACCACCTACTGTTATTTCCCCTAACGAAATGTCATTTGGATTGTTTCTTTATTCCCCAAATATTTTTTATAGACTATAGACAGATCAAGAGCAAAGACCCGCACGCACAGCAGATCTGTGTTCAGTTATTATGCAGTTTTCTGGAGCTCTTGGGAGGTGAAGTGGAGACAGGCAGAGCGCCGTCCCTTATATCGCCCACCCGTGGTCTCTGTGCAAGGCGGGCTGTAAAGCGACTTTAAGTTCTTTAGCCTCTAAGAAGCACAATAACTGTTTCTGCCCTTTGTTTGCCAGGTAATAAATGGAGAAAAGATGCAGTTCCTCTTTCCTGCCCTCTCGTTGCAAAAAGGATGATGCTTAACTTTAGGGAGGGGCTCCACATCCAGCGTTGCCTCCTCCACCAAGTTCCCCCGAATCCATGGCATCCCTTCAACTGTGGGGAGTGTGTCGTGCAGCTCTGATGGGAAAGCACACATTCTCCTGCCTCCGCATCATTAGGTAGACCAACAACGTGGTGACACTTGAGGTTTTCGTTAGTCTTTCTTTGGGAAAGAAAAATTCTTCAGTACTAAAACTGCTGGATTTGCCAATTTTCAGCACCTACAGTTTTACAGCAAGAAGATAAGTTCGTCGAAGGGTTCTCATCAAAATTACGGTTAACCTCTGCACGGCGTCTTTAGGAAATACTGCAGTAGGCAGCACGTTACAGGTTTCAGCGTGCATTTTAACGCACGCACGTGTTGGACACAGCCACAGAGTGAAACGATCACCAAATGAAAGAGAGAGCGAATGCTACCGGGGCAGGCCTGTCCTGGGGTCCCGGCGTCCGAGGGGGACGGGAGGTCCTGGACGGGCACCCCCGGGGCGTGTTAGCTGGGGCGGGACG
>NW_008795948.1:1270459-1270970 GCF_000699145.1 Aptenodytes forsteri
CCCTTGGCCCCTGGGTGCGAGGTTGCGAGGAAAGCTGCGCACAGGGACGAATCCTGGCGTCAAAGCGGGGCAGCAAGACGGTCCCCCGCCCCGGAGAGGGACTGGGCTGTTCATAATGAAGGGGCTTTTTGATGTCTTGCAGTCAACGACAAAAATCTTCCGGCTCCCCCGCCCCAAATTTTCCTGTGCCTTACTTCTGGGCGAGAGATTGCCTTTGTGGGTTAATTTAAGGAGACGGAAGAGGCTGCAGTACCGGCCGGGACGGAGGGGAAGGGTGGGAAAGCACCGAGGCACGCAGGAGGGACCGGCCGGGGGGGGGGGGGAAGCGCAGAGCCCCCCACGACACCACGGCCGCAGGCTGATGCTCAGCCCAGCCCCAACCCCGCCCCGGCCGCTTCTGGAAGAAGGAGAATGCCACCCGTGTCTGTGGCCGCCCCGTCGGTCAGGCCTGGCTCGCACGGGAGCCGCAGGTCCCGCAGCTCCTTCAGTATCGTTTCCAAGCCCCCTGCCA
>NW_008795948.1:1271526-1305447 GCF_000699145.1 Aptenodytes forsteri
CCCGACGCCTTTGGGGTCCCCACCACTCTCCCAGCGCGGAGCCGGGGCAAGCAGCACCCGGGCAGTCCCGTTGGCAAAGCGGGACCAGCGCAGCCCGGCGCAGCCAGGGTCTTCAGTGGAGAGGCAGGGGGGGCTGGGAGAAAGGGGAGTAGATTGCTGCCCCCCCAAAAGCAGCTCCTCTGCCCAGCTGGGAGGTGAATTCGTTCAGTGCCCGGCGCCCCTCGGCCGCCCCGGGGCTCCGCGGCACTCCCGCCCCAGGGACACCCTTCCCGGCGGGGCCCCGCGTCCCAGCCGGCGTGCGGTACCCGAGCTGCGGCTTCTGGGTGAAAAGTAACCGAGTCCCGACCAGCCGGGGGTTGTCTATTCGATCGCTTCCCTTCGCCCCCGAATAAAATGATGATAACCCCGTGAATTTTGAAGGCGAACGCAGAGCAGAGCACGATGCAGGGCGAGGGGATCCTCACAGAGCCCTCCCGAAGGAGGATCTTCCCAATAATTTTACTTCTGGAATCTGTCTGTTCCCTCCTTCGGCTTTATCCCAAAGCAGGGAGATTTTTCGGTCTTTTTGTTCGCGGTTTTTTTGTGGTGTTTTTTTTTTTTTTTTTTTAATTCATTTTTAGAGGCGTTGCTGTCTTTATTGGCTGTTTGGAAAATGGAAAAAGATAACATTTCCAGAGTACTTGGTTTGTTCAAATAAAGATCTTATACTATTTTTTTGGCTAGCACTCCCTGGGACTGGACCAAATAGGGTCTGGTCTTAAATTAATACACAAAAAATAGGTGACTATCCAAGATGAAAGATACATACCCAGCTACACAGGTGTCACGGAGGAAGTCATGTCCTGCGTCCTGGAGTTCCCTAATCTTTTCCAGGTTTGACTTTGCAAAGGCAAAGGTCTTTTAAAATAAGTTTCGATGCTTCTCTAGTGTGCACATCCTCAGTCATTTCCTTGCTCTGAAGCCTTGCTCAGATCCACCACGTAGGAAACTTCTACCTTCCTTTTTTTTGGTGAAAATCAATAGCAGAACAAGTATTTTTCTCCGGGAAAAATCCCACAGAGATATGCCCTGCTCCCTGTGAACCGTGATAACAGCCTCTGAGGATGGACACAGAACTCCCCATGAAACGCCAATGACAGCTGACTTTCTGCATACACAGTTTGCAGCATAGTTTCTCTTCTCACTTCTGCACCCATACCTTCATCCTCTTTTCCTCACCACCGGGGCTCTGCAGAGCCCTTCTCCAGCCAAACCTGTTTGTTACTACCCCATGTTTTGTTTTTATGCTGATTTACCCTCTCTCACTGCCTTTCACATCACTCCCCTGGGTTTTCTTCTTACCCAGAAAATGCTGGCGGCTGTTTCTGAACTCTGTTCTGTCCCATAATATTGTCACATCGACGATATTTTTAAAAAGGCAGATTTAAATAAAAAGTATAAAGGATAACCAGAATACAACATATACCAGATCCTTCCATTCTTGAAGGTGAGCTCTGTCTTTTGCCCTTCTTGGAGAGCCTTCTGGAGTTTGTAAGATATTATTCTGAGTTGGTATTTAAGTTATCAGGGGTCTCAGAAGTTGTATCAGTATATTGCTGACAGAATTTCCTGCCCCATTGAAAACAAGCACCTAAATATAACTTCTGTAGCAACAGAGATGCTAACCCGACTCTTCTGTGCCAAATCTAAAATACCACTATTGCCAAAGATTAACATTGTCTGTGCTTGCACAACTTTGTGAGATACAAACCAAAGGTCACTTTTCGGGTAGGCTGTAACCTCTGGCTGTCTCCTGGCAATGTGATATGTTGTTAATTGACTGTGGTATTAGGGAGATGCAAATCTGTTCATACTCTGAACATCTCTGAGGTTTTACATTTTGGAGCTTTTCCAGTTCTGTAAGATATTTAAGCACCAATTTTATTACTTTCTGAAATCAATTTTGGTTGCTTGGGAACTCATTAATATCAGCATGAAAACTTACCTACAAAATTCATCAGGGTGAAGAAATGCTGGAATTAACTTTGCAAATTTGTTCTTTATGATCATGTTTTTGGAAAGTCAGACCTACAAGCAATTAGTTTTAAGAACACATGAAAAAATTAGAGAAGACTGAACTCGTTGCCCAAACTTCGGTACTCCAAAACACAAACCACATGTTTTCAGGGTCTAGGTTTGAACATCAAGCTGAGTTAATTCAGATCTGATCTTATATGTAATTATGGATAACATACAGGACTGATTCCGTGCCCCACTAGTAGAACTGCATGTTTGCGGTATCTGCATCTTTCTGATGAGGAAGAAAAAATTAAGCTTAATGCAAAAACATTTGTATCACTCATCTGGATGAAAATGTCTATATGTGTGTGGCAACATTATTTCTGGCCAAGAAATAATTTGTCTTTCTTTTAAGAGGCTTTTCTCTTTCTTTTAATAGATTTGGTATGCAGATGTTTTAAGCGGGGATGGCCACACTCTTGCTCTTGAACAGTCCAAGTGCATGTCTCCTACCCGGGCCATATCACATCGGTCTTTACTTGCCTGGGGGCTACTGAATAATCCAAATTCCCAATATAGAGAAAAATATATAGAAGGTGTCTTGCACTGTGGTGTGATCACACTCATTGAGTCACTCTGGGGAACAGCTGCCCCAGATTTTCAGATTTTTGTAGGAATTCCAGATTTTCACAGGAACCACTTTTCACAGGAACCGCATCCTTTTGCACTGCAACTTGTTTCCAGAGCACAGGTTCCCTCCCTGCTCATCTTTCCAAGGTATGTGCCTCGCAGCTCCCAGCCTAATGGCATTTTGGCATGCTGCTTGCAGAGTTGGGAAGCTTGGCTGCCCTCATACTCATCAACAGGAAAGAGTCTACGGGATAAAGGAAATCTGGAAAACATGAGGGGTGAAGGATGTGGCTTTGTTTAAACTGGAAAAAAAAAGAGTAGGGGGACAACAGCTTTCTATATGTAAAATATTGCTACAAAGTTGCTGGTGATCACTTGTGACCAGCTGAAGAAGAATGAGAAATCACTTAAATATGCAGCAAATAAAACCAGGATAAATATTAGAAACACAGTCTGGCTCTTGGTGGTATCCAAGAAAAGGATTTGATAGAAATCCCAGGACTTGTGCTACAGAAATGCAGGTTAGAACAAATATCCATAAGAGATTATCTGAAGTGATTTACTTAACTTCCATGCAGAGAGAGGGATGATGGGAGAGTGGCCTGGATGGTTTATTGAATTCTCTTTCAGTGCTTCATTGCCACAAAGCTATCATCCGAGCCAGGCAAGGCAACTATTCAGCTGGCTGACAGCTGATGCAGGATGGAGATTAAATTCAGCTGAAGACTGACTATGGTGGTAGAAATATGTTGCTTCATCTGGAATTCAGGCTCTTAATTCACACCCAAATCACTGGCAGAGCCGCTGCTGACTTCAGTAGCTCAGTACCAGGTCCTTAGCTGGCAGTTGCTACCGCGTCCATTTTGTTTTGTTTTGAAGAAGTATTGCAAGATTCGCCTCTTACCAAATCCATTCCAGCTTTGTGAAATATGATGGCTATTTCAGCATGAGCTGTATGACAGTCAGAGATCAGAGAGATGCAGGAAGGTGGTTAGGCTATTAAGTTCACATCTATGTCACCAAATGGTGACATAGATTTTCATTCTCTCCTTCATTGTTTTATTTGAATAATCTTAATCTAGATTTTGGATACTAAAGTTATTGCCTGAGAAATGGTCTCAGTAGTGCAGAAGGGATACAAAATTGACCTGCTTATAGGAAGAAGACCTGCATTTTTATTTCAATCATCAAGAAGATTACTTGGAGAAGAACTCAAAGTAGGAAACACTGTACTGTCTTTCTAAATTTTGTTCACAGAGGACAGTTATTGCACATAGAAATGAAAATGATGTGATGGATGACATAGGTGAAAAAGGTGTTTTAAGCAAAGGTTGAATAGAGTTAAGAAAGTTCCTCATGAACAAATCCCCCAAAGCTGTTCTCCAGTTATTAACCTGCCTGCTGATTCCTGGTGATTTTCAGAAAAGTAGGAAGATCTAGGAAATCCTGATTCAGAGGGGAAAGAAAAGCCCCTGCTGCCTGGCAGCACGGTCAGGGGACTCTCACTGACACCCGTCTTATGCACGCATGCACTTCAGGATCCAGCTGGAACAACTGTGGAGTGATGGTCCTCGGCTGGTCCTACTGCTGGGACTCTCTAACTGCCAGTCCCTTTCATGGCAACGGGGGGAAATCAGCTTTATGGCTTGGCTGAATTGATTTGTTTTATTTTGCACTGGAACAGATGACGAGTGCTCACACAAGCAATTATGGCCTCTCTGATGGGGCATGGCAATAAACAGGAGGAACTTTTTTATTTCGTAGTCGGCTGCAAAGTTAAGAGGGAGCGTGTACATGAAGCAGAAGGTGGTGGAATGGGTGGACAGTGGGGTGGAGAGAGGAAAAGGAAATTAGGAGGGTGGATGCAGTAAGGAGAGGAGGATGAAACAGTGGCAGGTTGGAGAGCAGGAACCAAATAGGTTTGGGGTCACTGTGGAAAATCACTATCAAAGTAGCTTGTGGTGAGAAGAAAGCATCTGAGGAGAACAAGGTGAGGGATGTAAGGATCTAAGGGAGGAAACAGGCAGAGACAGGGTCCTGGCATGGCTGGAGTATGCGCAGCACCCCTGGGCTTTCCTACAAACGTCGCTCCTGGAATGAAAGCCCATGTCTGTGTGTGGATGTTGTGCAATTCACAGCTAAGGCTTGGGGGTGGAGGGTGGGAAAGGAGGATGCTTAATGGGGACGAGCAGGAAGGAGACGAGGGCCCAAGTTAACAAATTACTCAGCTGTGAAGGGCAGGGGAGCTCTGAGGGAAGAGGGAGCAGTGCCTGTGACCCTTGTTGCCCAGCTCAGCTCTCACCATGCATCCTCTCACCCTTTCCGTACAGTGCTTTGGGCCTAGGAGCCTCACTGCCATCTGCTACTGCCTCCACCACCTGTCCAGTCCATGGAGGAACCGTGCTGCCCTCAGCTGCTGCCACTCTCAGTGGGAGGGGAGCGGAGCCAGTACTATTTATTAAGCCGCCCTGTGAATAGCGTGGCAGGAGGAACCATCCCTGCCCTAGGGCATCTCCAAGAAGGTGCAGTTCAGGTAAGTAATGCACTGGGTATCCAGTAGACAGTCACACCTCAAAATGGGGCAGGAGAAGCTGAACTAAAAGCCGCCTGTCTGTGGGGATTAACCCATGAGGGTTCCTCTCTCAGCAGAGCGCCAGACCTGCAGCTGTGGTGGAGGGAAGGTGGATGTTGCTACGACAAGCCTCCTCCGAGCCCCTGCTGAAGACCGAGGTGCTTTTCATTTTCGTCTGGGAACTTTCCCTTCATTACCCTCCTGACAGGATGGGTGCAGACAGCATTAGGGACGCTGGGCTACACACCGGCCCCAGAGGAATGTCCTCCTCCTCCTCCTCCTCTGCGGTGGCACCTCGGCACAGGGGGAGGCACATCAGCACTTCCAGCCAAACACCTTCCCCTGCAGGATTTCTTTTTTTCCAGCTGAAGGCGGCTGCAGGAGGGCAGGGAGCCTGCACCCCACCTGCACCCCGGCTCCCCTCAGCCGCACAAGTGAGTCTGGCCGATGCCTTTTCCCAGGACTAAAGGGGAAAGGCGATTAAAGGGGCCTTCTGACCAGCTTTCCCCTAAAAGGAGCTTACAAAGTCCGTTTGTTTAACCTTTTCACAGCAGCTTGACCCTGTCACAAAGAACAAATCACTCCGAAACAATGTTGAGGTGTGGGACTGGTGGAGCGGCTCCCAGCCTCTTCCTCCTCCACCGTTGCACACCCAGGGATGGGTCCAGCCTTGATGAGGAACAAGGACCCTTTTCTGCATCCCGCCAGTCCCACAGCTTCATGCAGCAGCTGTTTTGACCCCCCACGAAAGGAGGACCGGGTGTGGGCGGCTGTGCTGGTGGCACAGATGTGACATATTGCCGGGGCAGCCTGTGATTCACCTCCCTGCTTAAAGTGAGGGCTCTCGCCCCCAATATTTCCCAAATATTAGATGAACCTATGGGGTCGTTAATTTTTTTTTCTGATGCTAAATCCTTCAGCCAACTTTTGGGTTTATATTGACTATTTTACACCTTTTGTGGCCTGCTTAGCAGTGAAACCAGAGGATGAATAGACTCACTAGTGAAGTTTAGAAGTAAATGTTTAAATTTTGTTACATTCTTTGTTTTATGGATAGGGAAGGAACCATTCTGTTGGAAATAACCATTAAATGCTTATCGAGATACTCAGATTTTAAATGATAGTTCTCTTTTCCCTTAATCCAAATGATCAAAGCAAAAATGCATAAATTGGACAAAAGTTATTATATTCTAATGTTTTCATGAAGTGATTTTCTACATGAACAGGAAAATGAATCTTAATTGCTTACCACAAAAATATCCTCAGGCGATGGTAGTACAATTAAGACTTTTTCTTTAAATAGTATGCAAGCTAATGCAGTACATATGGTGCCATTAACAACTTCAAACCAGTATTTAGATATTCATTTAATTTAAAACAGCATGTGCTAACACAAAACTTAGCAATAATAATAAATGTAAACTTGGGTAAGAAAGTAAACAATGCCATCTCTGTTGAGTGTGTAAGCCATTAGTCAAAATCAACAGAACCAGATTTTGATAGCAAGTATAAGCACTACATATTTTCTTTTATAATAGCTATTTTTTTAATCTTGTTTTGTTTGGCTTTGTTTTTTAAAAAAATAATTCTTGTAAAGAATAGTCATATTTCTACTGTATTTTATTGTGCTCAGTGATTGTCCTTATGACGAACTTCTCCTTTGTTTGTGAATACTGAAAAAATCAACAGCAGCAGAACAAACTCTGTGTAAAATGAGGACATGGATGAGCTCATGTCGCTGTTACAACTGCGTGTGTAAATTTAAACACCATGCTGATGTCTTTGTTTCTTTCACACTGTGCTACCTAATGACATACGCTGCAGAACAGCAATGGAAACAGCCTGGTGAGCTGAAGGTGGCACAGTCAATTCAAATGCCCCATGGAAAACCGCCTGTGTTAGTAGCCAGGTGCTTAAATATCCTTTCTGTAAAGCAGGCTAGTTATTTACTGTTTTAATCCAGACTCTTTTAAGGTTTGTGGGAGGCTACTGAAATTAACATCATTCGTGTGTTGAGGATAACATGGCACAGGCCATTCCCACCAGCCCTTGCAAGGGAAAACATTAGTTTTCCACCTCAATAAATTTTAGATAATGGTGTCAGCTGGGAGAAAAAATAACAGAAGCAACACTGACATTAGGCTAGTAAAAATCCACATACAAGCACTTAGAGAGAAACCAACAGGATGAGAGAATTTTACAGGCTTCCTTATTGTAGGGGAAGTTCCTTATTTTCCCTGCCACTCTGTTCACAGCAGCCCCTGCCAGCCCTGGAAATCCCCGTGGAAATTCGGGTTCCCTGCTGCCTCTCAGAGCCTGGCCCTCGCTGCAGCTGCCGGGGCTTCCTCTGCCACGTAGATGGCAAAGAGAGCTGAGATGCCAAGTAGCGAGGTGGGTACATGGCTTAGTAAAACACTAATCCTTAACGCTCATGAGAAATGAGTTGCTGGTGGGCAAGGGACCGTGCCTCTCTCGGTGAGGAGCCTCAGCTATGAGTCCTGCCGAGGAGCACGGCGCCCAAGTTAGCCCTGGCTCAGGGAGTAAGAACGAGACGTTAACAAATCACGATGCAAACATGAAACATTTACTTGGCAAGGAGAAAACCTGCAAGTATTTAGATATTCATTTAATTTAAAACAGCATGTGCTAACACAAAACTTAGCAATAATAATAAATGTAAACTTGGGTAAGAAAGTAAACAATGCCATCTCTGTTGAGTGTGTAAGCCATTAGTCAAAATCAACAGAACCAGATTTTGATAGCAAGTATAAGCACTACATATTTTCTTTTATAATAGCTATTTTTTTAATCTTGTTTTGTTTGGCTTTGTTTTTTAAAAAAATAATTCTTGTAAAGAATAGTCATATTTCTACTGTATTTTATTGTGCTCAGTGATTGTCCTTATGACGAACTTCTCCTTTGTTTGTGAATACTGAAAAAATCAACAGCAGCAGAACAAACTCTGTGTAAAATGAGGACATGGATGAGCTCATGTCGCTGTTACAACTGCGTGTGTAAATTTAAACACCATGCTGATGTCTTTGTTTCTTTCACACTGTGCTACCTAATGACATACGCTGCAGAACAGCAATGGAAACAGCCTGGTGAGCTGAAGGTGGCACAGTCAATTCAAATGCCCCATGGAAAACCGCCTGTGTTAGTAGCCAGGTGCTTAAATATCCTTTCTGTAAAGCAGGCTAGTTATTTACTGTTTTAATCCAGACTCTTTTAAGGTTTGTGGGAGGCTACTGAAATTAACATCATTCGTGTGTTGAGGATAACATGGCACAGGCCATTCCCACCAGCCCTTGCAAGGGAAAACATTAGTTTTCCACCTCAATAAATTTTAGATAATGGTGTCAGCTGGGAGAAAAAATAACAGAAGCAACACTGACATTAGGCTAGTAAAAATCCACATACAAGCACTTAGAGAGAAACCAACAGGATGAGAGAATTTTACAGGCTTCCTTATTGTAGGGGAAGTTCCTTATTTTCCCTGCCACTCTGTTCACAGCAGCCCCTGCCAGCCCTGGAAATCCCCGTGGAAATTCGGGTTCCCTGCTGCCTCTCAGAGCCTGGCCCTCGCTGCAGCTGCCGGGGCTTCCTCTGCCACGTAAATGGCGAAGAGAGCTGAGATGCCAAGTAGCGAGGTGGGTACATGGCTTAGTAAAACACTAATCCTTAACGCTCATGAGAAATGAGTTGCTGGTGGGCAAGGGACCGTGCCTCCCTCGGTGAGGAGCCTCAGCCATGAGTCCTGCCGAGGAGCACGGCGCCCAAGTTAGCCCTGGCTCAGGGAGTAAGAACGAGACGTTAACAAATCACGATGCAAACTTGAAACATTTACTTGGCAAGGAGAAAACCTGTGTCAAGTCACCCCCCGGGTTAAAAAGGAAGTGGTTTTGTGCAGTGCAGGAGAAGGCCATCAGGCTTGCCGGCACGTACGTCCTTCTTGCTGGAGCTGTTCCACTTTGTATAAATTATTAAATCATCTTCGGAGCAAGGACTTGACCCTGCATCTCTCGCATCCCAGGTGAGCACCCGAACAACTGGGCAATAGAATCAATCTCTTGCTTTTCTCTCCCTGGCCCAATGAATATTTAATCGCCTATACAAAGTGAAGCAGCTCCAACGGGAGGGAGTGAAAGCCAGGCATCTTGCAAAAGCTCTGTAGGTCAATGGTCCATCTATTTCCACCAGCGTTTGAGTCCCCATGGACAAAAGCCCTTGGCATGTGAGAGAGGGGTTGTGTTGGCTGGATGCTCCTCTTTAGCGGAGTCCTGAGGTGGAGGGAGGCAGCTCCTGTCTTCTCACCTTTCCCATCTCTAACGGGTAGTCACCTACACATTTTCTTTTACAGCTGACGATGTTGATGTCCACCTTTCATATATTTGCCTAATCATTAGAAAGAGTCACCTAGGAAGGAGAAGACCCAGGCAGAACCTGCATCTCCCAGGAGACTGCAGCTGCCAGGGCACACGCTGTTGCTTCTGCTCAAGTTGCTAAGAAAGTCGAAAAGATGAAGTTGGGTGGGTGGGAAAGCCCACGCACCCACTGATGGGAGCTTACGTCTTGGAAAGGTCATGTCTCCCACATGGCTCCTGCTTCCACATCCAGTTCCTTACTTTACCCACTGACTAATGGAAAACACAATCCAACACACCACAGCAGTAAAAAGCATCAGGAGGAGCTGCAGGGAATAAGAATGCAATGAATAAGGTCATTCTGCCCAAGGCACATTTTGTTTTTTTATAATTCCACAGGAAACTAGGCCATCCAGTAAGGTCTTTTTAGCTAATGCAGATTTTTAAAAGAAAGCACAACTGAGGGGTTTTTTTTTATAAAATGTGCTGAGCCAGAAAAGATACTACTCAGGTATTTCTGTAGCCTATCAAGGTCAAAGTGGAATGAGAAGTGCCCTCTAGGAAGAATCGCTCCTAGTCTCACATGGTCCTGAACTGTCTCAACAAACATTTTCTTAGCATTTGCTTGTAACAGGCACAAAGACTTAAAGAACAGCTGTTATTTGCAACTGCACTAGACATCTAATAATGGGATTCCATAGGAGAAAATGAGGGAGATATTTAACCTATTTAACACAGATAATTGGCTATAAATCCCCCATTCTGCCAGGATGTTGCTGCATTTTTCCCAACAGACTTTCTTTTGGAAAATTTGGGTATCTATTGTCACCTCAAAATAAGATACTAGAAACCCATCTCTGTTGTTTACACTGTCTTGCCCAATTGTAAAATTAATTCCTTCCTGCTGCAGAATGAAGACTAAGTCTGGGGAGTCAATGATGGGAAAGAGCTACCGCAACAGAATATCACCTCTTCGGTCTGCCATGCTGGCAGATGGAGGTGAAAGCACAGGCACAGGTAGTCCTTCTGACTTCAGCAAAGGGCAATTTGTTGAGCACAGTCTTTCATTGCTTGCAATGAATTAGTTTATCACTTGATTTTACCATTTTGGGCCAAACTTGCCGAACTATGGTTTTTATCCTTTTTTTCTGCAGTGAGACTCAGTCCTGTCTATCAGAGCTTGTCAGCAGAGGAAGTGCCGGAAAGTGATGAGTCCAGAAGAATCAGATCAAGAGGGTCATTTCACAGACACACCAAAACAGCTGGGAGCATTTTCTGATCATTTCCCTTCTTCTAGCTGCATGAGTTACCTTTGCTGAGTGTGCTTAAACTAACCTTGGAGAAGGGCTGTGAAAGGGCCTGGAAATACAAACGGTATCGCAACTACCACTGGGGATGGGAGACATAGGGCTAAAGCATCACTTCAGCCGCAGCCTCTTGTCACGGCCCCGAAGCACCACACGATGGACGTACTAGCTATCATGAGATCTGCCCAGCTGGCAAAGGACTCAGCTTTTCCCTGTCATCCCTGATTCGCATTGCACAGGCTTCCTCAGCCATGCTCAGGGCATGGATCTGGCAGGCTGTAGCCAGGAAAACCATGTTGATTTTACACCTTCACCTGTGTGCTGTTTGTGTACTAAATTAGCAAGAAGGCTTTTTGAACTTGGCTAGCTTCAGTCACCCTCCAATCTCATCTTCTCTGTTTCTGAACATCTGGTTGTTGTCTGCAAGCTGAGGATTCCCCATAAAGGATTCCCCATCCTCCTGTCACACTGACCTATTGCTTGGGAGGAGTTCCCAGAGCAAGCCTTCCTAATACTAATGTTGAGTCAAGGACAAGGGCTAGATTTAACCACACATTATTTAATTTGAAGTGCACTGCTTTGGCTTCAAAAAGCACTTTAAGATGTTGCTCAATTTGCCAGTGATGCCATCTCAGTTTGGTCAGGTCTGTGGGCAATGCAACTGTATTCTCCCAGTGCTCCGAAGTACCCTTCAGAAGCAGTCTTTATGATTGGTTCTCACAGACAACATCACTTCCAAAATGTTACATACCACGAGAAGATCAAAGAAAGGATAAATCTCTTGAAAAATCAGCAGTCAAATCGTGCTCGAGCTTAGAGAGCTGAGCTTCACAGGTGAAGCCAGAGGTGCACCCCGACGCTTGGTGGCATGAGGCTGGCACGTCCGGAGCGTGAACAGTGTGTTGCACACACTTTTCCAGATGTGTCATGCCAAAGCAGTGTGACAGGGAAGCCTGGGACTCACAAGGGTGTTAAGCACCAACTAGACCAGCAGAGCTGGACATCAAACTGAGAGGCAGACACAGCCAGGAGACAGCGATAGCGTATGATTTCTCCTTATTCACTCATTTATATTTATATTCCTCTCCCCTCTAGGCCTGCGCCCTGCACTGTTTTGGGTTTTTAATTTGTCTTCCCTTTCTCCTCCTGTCCTATATCCAGCTTTCCCCAATGACAATCAGAGCCTAAACCTTTCTTCTTGTGCTTCTTATTCCCCCAGATGATACAAAACCATGTAAACAGATGGCAGTTTGTGTGTTTGCATGTGTTTTCCGTATACCCGCAAATTGATTCAAAGAGACATATTGCGCACCCGTTGCTCTTCCCTCCTACCAGGGTAACACAAGCTGAAAGCAGAGCTCCTGAGGAGCCCTTAGTCCTGCTGTGCTCCATAAAATCACACACAGCAAACCCTTCCATAGCTCAGTGGATTGGGGCTGTAAGCCTGGCGTTATGAAATGTATGGAGGAAATATGTGCTTCTCAGTAATGGGAGGAAAAGCCATTCAGCAGTTCCCATATTATATTTTTATATATATATATATATATTACTTTGAGCAGTGTAGATGTATGTCTTTGTTTAGAAAAGTCATCCTTATTTCCGCAGTTGCTGCCAGGAGAGTACAGGACTGGGGAAGGGGTGCCCATGTAAATGTGGCTAGAAAGGAGTTTTAGTTTGTGAGGCTGCTCTGGCACACAGCGATGGGATATTGGTGTGTAAACGGGTGGTGTCATCGCTGGGGGGAAACACAAATAATGCAGTTTGGGCTTGCCTTGTGCCATCTTTCAGCTAGAGAAGAGAAAGACTAAAATTCTCCCTTGCTGAGATGTTGATACCACATATCTGGTAAGATCATTTGTATGGCTTTGCTCTTACGCAGCTCTTGGTCTTTTGTTCAGGAAAATCTAATGAAATTTGTGAGTCTTTTTTTGCTGCTGTCAGGGACAAAATTCTGGCTGAGTCAGCACGGGGGGTGTAGAGCACTGTGGCTTTGCCTGAAAAACGATTCACATAACGAGCGCATTCGGGTTGGTTAAACTGCAGTTCCAACACACCCTTCGTGTGCAGAAAATAACACTTCAAGTGAGCAGAGTTCTAGAAAATGAAAGAACTAATTGCTGAGTTTAGAAGAATTCAGCCAGTCTCAAGCCATTAGGATCACAGCCGAGCAGGGAATGTCATGGAGCCAATTGGAGCAAAGCTGCCGGGGCTTTACCATGCTTAAGACCTAACCTTAGGTTGCTCTGCGATCACACGACCACGGCTCTAACATTCACAGGCGAATATTCCCCCCGCGCCCCGGCAGTGCTTCCCTCCATGGACGCAGCGATGAGCGCAAGGAATGCCGATTCCACAATACTCCTGATCGCCAGCAGGATAGGGACAGAGAGGCCTGGTGGTTTAATTTGCCTTTTTTTTTTTTTCCTAGAGGAATAAAAACAACAAAAAGACAACCTAGTCTGTTGTGAGATTTCTGACTGATTGTGGAGTAATTTGGGCAGAATGGAATAGAGCCTGCTCAGTGGTTCATGAACAGCACTTATCCGTACTCCATTATTTTCCTTTTAGTTTGCTTTACAAATTAGAAAAGGGCACCAGTGTCAAATTCTTGATGCAAGCTTCTGTGTGAAATGATAAGCTAAATCCTAAATTGAGGTCAAAGCTGTTCATGTGGTTCCTGCTGCTAATAAAAATGTTTTTCTTTGTTCCTGCCTGCTAAGAATGCCTGCCCCATTTATAAACAAGATCTTATCCCAAAAGAGACACCTCTATGCAGATCTTAGGGAAAACTACCCTGCTTAAACTATAATCTCTCCTTAAAAATATATTATGTTTTGTAAGGAAAAAAAGTGGCATCATTGCATCGAGAATAATGCATTTGTGCTAGCTAAAATTCTGGTTGTGTCTGCATGCAACATCTCAGGATATTTTTCTGAGTGTTTCACAATGAGAACAAATAATTGGCAGCATCATAGAATTATGTTCCAGTGACTTGTCATTTGTGAAACCTCCCTTTAATTTCAGTTCAGAGAGGGGCTGAGGAGTTTTCCCCCCCAGTTTCCTCTTTTGACACGACTTTCTGAGTCCAAAATGAAAAAAAAGCAACCCTGTAGTGCTTTAGAACCAGCTCTTGCTACCTGCAGAGCTCTGACTGATGTGACATAAAAGTTGACATCATCACATCCTGCTGAGGGATGATGCAGCATCTGGAAGAGTGATGTCCTACCTGGGCATGAAGTTTTATGGGCCCAAAGCTGGGTGGAAATGACTCAGGAGAGGTTTGGTGTCCCTCTCTGAGGAAAAACAGCATCTGCCAGAGGGATGGGGTCAATTGTTTGGGCCAGTTACAATTTTATCCCGAAAATCATTACCTTAAAGTCACTTGATTTTAACATTTCCATACATGAGCAACCTGATCTAGTTGAAGATGTCCCTGCCCATGGCAGGGGGATTGGACTAGATGACCTTTAGAGGTCCCTTCCAACACAGCCTATTCTATGATTCTATGATTCTATGAATCTGGCTTTTTAAGTGAACTGTCAACTCTGCTGTAGCTATGTGCAGCCGTGTAGTACTTTGTGTCAGGAGACAGCTGATCCTCATCGTCATCAAACTTGGACACCAGCAGTCACTGTGACTCTGCCTTCCTCGGTTCAGTCCCCTCTGCTGTCACTTTAAATGGTTTGGAACCTGGTTACTGCAATCAAATATATTCTCAAATACTGCAGAAGATGAATCTTCAGACTTACATTTTCTTTCCTTTCCTGGGAGAAAGGAAATAAATTTACCTGTAAATACAAGAAATGCCATTAATACCTTTTGGGGTTAGACAGCTCAAAGTGGTCACAGGAGCCTGATATTTCAGAGACTGAAGTATCCATTCTTCTTCTTCCTTTTTTCTTTACCTCTCTGCTAAGCCCTTGGTAACTACAGCGAGATGAATTAAAAGTGTCAGTTTGAAATGGTTGGAAACAGGTATAAATTGGAACTGTCTTTGCTGAGAAATAGTATGATCAAGAAATCACAGAATCATTAAGGTTGGAAAAGACCTCTAAGATCATCGAGTCCAACTGTCAACCCAACACCATCATGCCCGCCATCCCATGAGATGGGATCGAGGCTAGCGGCAAGGGAGGTTTTAGAAGGGCATCGCAATATATAGCACACCGGCTGTGCACTTGCATGCGTGTGCTAAAAACTACTGCCAGTAAAGCAGAATCACAAGCAGACATGTGAAATGAAACCAGGGAAGATTGTTGCCTTTTGTTCTGTTTCTATAAAATCATTTTCTAATTAGATTTACAGTAATAATAATCAGACAATGCAAAATTTATATATATTTATAATGAATTATATGAAGCAGTGCTCTCCTGCATTGCTCAGTGAAGATAGTCCTCATCAGCCTTACTTTGAAATAGCCTAAACGCTTGCCCAAATACACATACAGGGAGAGGCAGAGTAAGAACAAAGCTGAAAGATGTTTGTGTGTCTGCCCTGGGAGCAGGTGAAAGCCTTGAAAGATGAGAAAACAAGGGGAGTAAGGTCTACCTGGAAAAAAAAAGGAGAGAGAAACATCACAGAAACAGGGACTGCAGTCCTCTGCCCTTCTCAGGGGGACACAATGTGCTCCAAAGACAATGTAGTCCAAAGAACACTACTGATTTTACTCAAACCAGGCTTGTGAAACTTTTGCCTGGTAAAATAACCTAACAGCACAAACAGCTCAAAGGCTAGGCATTTCTGCATAATCTGTCCAAAGACAACTAATATTTGTCCCCAGCTCTGATATGTCAGGAGCTCACAGGTCTAGAGGTGACAGGCATCTCAAAAAGGTCTGTTTCACCCAACTTTTCTTCAAGGAAGTCCCAGATTAATTCACTGGAGGGAATTTTTCACAGCCTTTGCAAGCGTTGCTGTCAAAAACAGCCATGAAGTGCTATTGTTGAGTAAACAGCCCATTTTCTCTCCTGTTGTACACCGTCCCTCTGCAGAGCCTCCCATCTGAGCAGGCACGGGGAGGTGGGGAGAGGGCTGTGGAAGGAAAAGCCCAGCAGAGCCCACACAGCCAGTCCTCCCCAAACAGCTTGAGTTTCTTCACAAGTAAAACTCCTCTCCCCTCCAGAGACTGAAGATGCCCTGCAGCGGTATTGCCTACTGTGCTGAAATCCCCGCGGGGACACAGGGCTCACGGAGGAGGAGAGTCAGCCGTGCTTTTAGCCACGTCTCCTGGGAATAGCCCTTGCGATGTCCTGCCCTCCCCGCTCACCTCTGCTCTTCTGAGGCTTGGGCTAGGTGTAATTGTTTCAAAGATGGGGTTTAATGAGTTTTAATACTAGTTAAGTGGGTGGGTTGAGATGCTAGTGTCAAAATGTCTTGAGGAGGGGAAGAATTCTGTATTTCCTGTTATTTGTCTTGCTTCACAGAATCCCATTTTTTAGTGAACAGATGGAATATTTTTGGTTTGTTGAACATTTTGTCATCACTATTCAGCACCAGCTAACCTGCCAAATGCTCTTGAAAAATACATAGTTATTGCAGTCTCTGGTCCTCAGTTTTACAAGAGCAACTTTCCTCCTTGGTTCCATGAATCAAAAACATGATTTCTTTTTCTTTGATTTTTTTTTTCTGCCTTAAGATCCAGAGACTATTCTCTACCTATCTTAACCAAGATATATTGGTCTAAGTGGCAAAAACTCATTCAAAATAAGATAGATGTTATTCTGCCAGAGCAGGAAAACTCTGGGATGAAACCAGTAAGGACTGGAATTTCTGTTCAGGGAAATCTATCCCCTGTTTGCCAACAGTGACTGACAGCCAAGGAGAACTGTGATTTTATTTTTTTTTTCCAGCTGGAGGTGGTGGTTTCTATTAGCTTTTAAATGCAGAAGTACAAGGAGCTTTAGGTCAGGGACTCTGCTCAGCCTATCACACCTCTGCAAACTTCACTCGTTGGCTTTCTGTCCTGCTCAACTGATTAGCTCGTGCTTGGCTGAGGCGCGGTTTCTATGGGGCAGACGCGCCTCCTGTAGAAAGGCAGGCTGTCTTCAATCAAGGACATAAAAGATGGACCTCACATGGCTGCCTTTGGTAGGACATTCCCCTGCTGAATCACCACGATGGTTAAAACCTGTTTTCTTTGCAATTTGAGTTTGTCTGGCTTCATTTTCAGTTGCCAGACATTTTTTTGTTTGTTATTCTTTCAATGCTCTTTTTGCCTTCCCCTGTTTTCTACCGCCTCCTACTTTTCAGAAATCTTTAAACTGTAAAAACCAGCTCTGGACACAGGATTTTTTTTATTGATTTAATCACCCTACATACAGATACAAAACACACCCCGGGTTTTATTCACTGCTCCTTGGTCAAAAGGGATAATACCTGTCTCATGCATTTGGGTAGGATTGATATTAGAGTATTACCCCCCATGCTCTTTAGAAAATCTGACTATGGTTCGCTACCAGCCTCTAGTTCATCCCTCAGACTGAAATGACAGCAACAGAAAAGACTACTTTATATTTTTTTACTGCACTCTGACCCTTACAGTGGTTATCCGTGTGTTTGTTACCTCTACGTCTGGACTGAACTTTGCCGAATTTGAGACTGTGAAACCAGCAGAGAGTTAGAGAGTAGCTGTCAGTTTGTTTTGCATCTGTTATCTCTGATATCCTTGAAAATGAAAAGAGCAATGAGCATGGCTATAAAACAAAGCAAAAACAAATAATATTTTCATGAATTACGTGCATGTTTCCACTGGAGAAAATTTAGTCTAGTGAGCAGCAGAGGAAGTCGGTGAAAATTTTATTTCTACCATTGTCACTGTGTGGGGTCAGGAATACTTTGCACTTCTATAGCACTTTACTAGCAGAATTTCCTTATAATATGCCCCACTCCTTTTGCCTGATTTCTAGTTAGAAAACACTCTTATGGATCTTAGACTGTAAATGGAAGAAAAGCCTCGAGAGGCACACTGGAGTGAGTGTGACTGGGCTTCTACCCTGTTTTGTTAGGACTACAAGGGGAAGCTATCTCAGGAAGGAATATTAAATGTATCCTCCCCTATCATCGTGGTAGTGAGTCATGTCTCACTTTGGAAATTGCCAGTGCTGGAGAAGGTTTCCCCATGCTTCAGGAAGGATTTGCTTTGAGGGACTCTGATACAATGACAATTATTTACAGAAAAAAAATCACAGAATCATAGAATACCAGGTTGGAAGGGACCTTGAGGATCATCTGGTCCAACACCATATTCATAAAAAACTTATATACTTTTTCTGGTAAATTCCTTTAATTTTTTCCCTTAATTTTCTCAATGATTAGGATCTAAGATAAACACTCCTATCCACTGCTCCCCAAGGAAGAAAGGTGACAAGACAATTTAGGCAATCTATGTCTGATCTGTGAATTCTGATTCAGTGAATTTGCTTTATTATGAGTATGCATAGCATTCCTGCATAACTGAGATCCAGCATGTGATGGCAGACCCGTGCCGTGTAAGTCTTGACCAGGAACAGCAGAAGATTGTTAAACCTTGATACACTCACACAGGGAGGAGTGTTTAGGGACCGTGGTGTTCCTCACTAGCAAAAGGCAAGTTTGTCAGTAGGGATTGGGATTTCAAGGTTAGAGATCCCTATACGGGAACACCAAGAAAAAAAACACCTAAATGCCAAGAGGAAGGACACACAGGGAAAGAAAATTTCAGGCAAGAAAATGAAAAAAGAGGATCTGCTTTTGAGGAAGAGACTATTTGTGACTGTTGGACCAGCCAAGGTGAATGAAAAACCACTTAGGTCAGTTGAAACATCAAGATTTGGAAAAATCAGGAGGGCAATGTCACATCCCCCCCAAAAGCCGACTTAACCTTGAAAAAACTACAGATGATGAGAAAACGGAGGAAGAGAAATGCTCTTTCCTCTTTTGTTGCTGAACATTATGTGTTTGTTCTCTCTACTGCCCAGATTCAGGGACTACAGTATTTAAAAGCTCTGTAAACCCAGGTGTGTCTGCCTCAAATAGCACACTAAGAAGAAGAACACCAGCCTCGAAATGCTCAAAAAATCAGAAGCTTTGGGAAAGAGTAACAGAGAGAAAGCCCGTGTCCAGGAAAAAACAACAAAGTGACTCTGCAGGAATATGGTGAAAATTTAAGCAGGAAGTTTAAGATGTGTTGACTTCAGCGTGCGTAAGCCCAACGCATCCATGCACCAAACGTGTGCCCGGAAGCCAAGCTACCCTTGGGTGTCTTATCCTCACGGGTAAGCCATTGATAATATGCAGTATCAGATTTTTTCCAATGCACTTAGCTCCTTTCATCAACTTCCTGAAGTTTCTTAGAAATCCTGATTGCCCAGTGCTCCCACTGAGAATAAATAAAAACCTTCTGAGTACTTTCAGGTATTTATTCAAGTATTTGATTTGGAGCTGGAGTCTTCTATCTTTTGCAATTCAGCATAGAAAGTACCAAATGATTTTATATGAAGTGATGCGGTCAATCAATTTTAAAGCCAGAAGGGCCATTATTGTAATCCTATCTACTGCAGAGCACAGACCCAAAGAATTAATCCAGTAATTCAGAATTCAAGTATGTCTGAACACATCTTAGTAAAAGTCTTCTGTCCCAAAAATCAAGAGCTTTAACTTTTAGCACATGTCTAAATCCAATTATTGCCCAGTCGAAAGCTGACCAAGTTACTTAATGAAATATTTAATCAGTCAAAAACATTAATCCAACAAAATCAATCTTTTATGCAGGAGAATTTCCAGTGTTCTTATACATAAAATAGCAAAAGTTTGGATTTTTCATGTGATAGAATTTTTATTTTCATATTTCTGTTAATATTAGCTTTTCATTTTTAAGTAGTAAAGGTAAATAATGATATTACTCAAAATTACTGAAACAAGGTGTTTTGTTCAACCTAGGCTGTTCTGGGAACATTTCTGTTAAAAAAAAAAAAAATTATATATTCTGATTTAGGTCAAAACCATTTTTCAGATCCTTTAAAATCAGCATGAGAAGGAATCCTACCAAACATTTTTGAACTAGCTCCAGTTAGAAGAGATTTGTGCTTTTACATTCATATTTCTGCTTCTGAAATTTCTGTTAAAAAAAATAAAAATTATATATTCTGATTTAGGTCAAAACCATTTTTCAGATCCTTTAAAATCCTCATGAGAAGGAATCCTACCAAACATTTTTGAAAACTAGCTCCTTAGAAGAGATTTGTGCTTTTACATTCATATTTCTGCTTCTGAAATTCTCTTTTAAATAAAAATTTATATTCTGATTTAGGTCAAAACCATTTTTCAGATCCTTTAAAATCCTCATGAGAAGGAAACCTACCAAACATTTTTGAACTAGCTCCAGTTAGAAGAGATTTGTGCTTTTACATTCATATTTCTGCTTCTGAAGTTCTCTTTTAAATAAGCGTTTGTGCAGTATTTATAGTAAAAAAGCACCGGGTGGTTTGTATGTTTCTTATTATTGCCATTGCTATACCATTGATTGCAGCTGCATTAGTTCTGCTTCTGAAATTCTCTTTTAAATAAGCGTTTGTGCAGTATTTATAGTAAAAAAGCACCGGGTGGTTTGTATGTTTCTTATTATCGCCATTGCTATACCATTGATTGCAGCTGCATTAGTGGAATATTTTCTAAGCCCAAAGTTAATCTTATGTCTACCACTGTAAGTACATTGACAAGAAACAAGAATTAATGAATCAGTATGCTCATAGACAACACTGATGATAAGAGACGCTCTTTTTGGCTTCAAACAAAAAGAATTAATGTGTGTTTTGTTATGAAGTTCATATTCCACAGATAGATGAATGCCTCACTGAAAGTTCAGTCTGGTGATGTGAAACAATAGTCCCAAGGACCAAATGGATTTTACTGCTTCTTTTGTAGAGCCATGGAGCAGAGGCTTCCTGAAAACAAGAAGCAAATCAGCAGAGACTGTCTGTATGTCATGATGCCGTTGCCAACCATTGCTTTGGAAAAAACTGTCAGAAACTCCACATATCCCAGCTGCAATGCAGAAGAGAGGAAAGCCACAAGCCCGGTTGAATTCCCACTTTGACTCACAGTCACAGAAGTTCAGAAAACTAAGGTGAATTATGGTTATTTCTAAATTATTTTAATATAATAATTTACTTTTGTAATCACTAATGTAAATTACCAGACAGACTACATGAGGGGAAATTAACTCTATTTTCTCTTTTATTGAATTAATTATAAATGTCTTTGGCCTGCATTGCTTTACATGTATTCATCTGTATATCTGGGTAGCAGTTACGGTAGAACTATAAATTATATCAATGTACAACAAGGTATTTACAAACATGTTACAACAACTGTATTTAACTGGCACTTCTAAGCTGTTGTTTTCTTGGAGGAAGAGGAAAGATAAAACTGTGTAAATTTCACTGTGACAACATTTAACACATTAAATAAGGCAGTGTGAGATGGGGCTTTTTCAGGAAGTACAAATCAAAAGGAAGCACAATAAATCACTTAAAGTTTAAGTGACATTTACGTTAATCTTTTCCTCCTTGGTCCGGTTTGACAGACTGCTGTTATCCTATTAAATCAATGTTAACTCTCATTTACGGGCTGGAAGAAGAAAACTCTGAGACCTTATGTTGCTACTGAAACCAGATTTCTGTTTCTTATAAGGCAAGTAAATGCAAACACAAAGATGGAGGGAGGGGAAAAAAATTTCAGCTTCTGCTTCTCATTGCATCTTTCACCATCATCAGCCACCACTGGAGAAATGAGTCTGACCCATAATCTGACCGGTCACTCCAAACCTGCCACACACATGCCAGTTTTAGCTCGTGTGGCTGGTCTGCACTAGCAGTGCCACTGACGGACACAAACCAGTGACAGCTGACTGAACAAGCAAATTGGAAGGTAAGAAAAGAAACACACACACCCCCCCCATAACACCAGGGAGTAAAAAAAAAAAAAGACAGGAGAAAAGTAAAGACCATGGCTGTTGTCAGGATGCAGCCAAAGCCAGAGAGGAAGGGACACCTTTCATCTTCCCTCTCTCTGGCATTGCTACCTTCAGAGTCTGGGGGGGATCAGAGTCAGCTGGCAGCCAGAAAGCAGAAGGGGATCAGCAGGCGTGATGTGAGGGTCTGCCTCTAGCCCTCCTGCCTTGTTTCACTTAATCATATGCTTAAAGTTAAGTGATTAAGTGAATCAGGCCCCCAGTTGCGTCTGAAAGCAAATGGTGTTCTGCTCTATGGAAAATTATTCATGCAGTTTTCTCTGCTCTACTATAAAGCTTTTGAAAATGTAAAGCCATTCAAATGATGGAAGAGCATCATTCCCTTTGACTTTCCAAAGTTACTCAAGTGCCTCTGCCGGTCCCTGTGACAATCATGAAAATAGCTCTTCAGCAGTTGACACAGACTTTTTTTTGCCCTACGGTCTTTTTCCCAGAAAAAGACACTTTAAGCTCACTCTTCTGCTCTTCTCTGCTAAGTCTCTGTCTGTAACACTGCACGGTTTTCAAACCATGGTCAACCATGGTCTTAAATTAAGCTCGTAGCTGTCAAGGGGACAATAACCTTTTAAAGGAAGCAAACAGCCAACCAAACATGGCTAAATAAACACAGTGTGACTACTAGTGATACAGTCTTTTTGATTCCTGTGAGCAAATACCTGGTGAAGGGTTGGCAGGCAGGGAAGGTCTACAGACCAGCTATTTCTTGTTCTGCTTTTCGCCTTCCTATTTTAGGGAGGAAACACTTTTCTCCTGCTGTATGTTGTCTAAGGGCAGTGTGCTGTGCCCAGGCAGCTGCCCCCAGCACCGTCCCCAGATGTCCCTCACTCTCCAGGGCCAACTGGAAACACCAGGCTGTGAACAGCCAACAGCACAAGGGGTTTTGTTTCGTTCTCCATGGGACCCCAGTGCCAGTCCTAAGAACCAAGGTCCTGTACATTGCCACTGTAATGGTAATGAAGCTTCCTGGTACCAAGAGCCTTTCGGTCTGCTGGGGAGGGACCTTTCTTGGGGTGAAATGAAGGGACTTCTGCTTCCATGCCCATTACTGAATTCTCCACAGAAATTGTGGTCAAGGATACCAATTAACATTAACTGGGATTTTTTTAAATATATGTGACACTGTCCATTAGGAACCTGATTGATAGACTGAGACAAGTGTCTCATTTTGCTGTTGCCATAAAGTAACCATTGTACCATTTGGGGTTCTTTAAAAGGAAAATACAGCAGACCTCACCTGCTCCCATTAAAGCCAAAGAGTTTTGCCACCACTGGAGGAGAGAATTTTACCTTTGGATGCTGGACACTTGACCTAGGGGTAAGCATTGCATTGCCTTGCAGTGTTTTTATCCATGAAGAACACCTTGCTTGATAAAAATATAGTCAGAGATATTGCAACTAATCTTAGCAACACCTCGTGCTTTCTTTGTAAACGCTTTTCAAGTTTTTCTTCTTGATGCTCAATTTAAGAAGACCTAATTTGAGCTTTATGTCAGGACTGAAGCCTGCTTTCAATTTCTTTTAAATTCTTCCTAAACACTTTCCAAACACCTAACTATTATTGATTCATGATGAGCTGAAGCCCAGAGTATATAAGCTTCTCCTATGGGAAACCGCTTGGTTTGGACACGAGAAGAAGCTGACAGCTCCGTTACGGACTTGTCAGAAATCAGCTGCCTTTAAAAGAGGACACCAGCCTCTGGGTCTCCTGTCCAGCATGAGGCAGTGAAGGAACAAATACAGACACCACACAACAAAGGTGAGGGACCCTAAACGCAATTTTCAGCTGCTCATCCAGAGAAGTAGGTAGCCAGCCTAAGGCATCATTCTTGAACAACTCTCTTGGCAGGGAAACTGGTTTTGAAAAATGCTGCTCATTTGTTTTTTCTTTCCCTGACCCATGGCCCTAATGTGCGGATCATACGCAAAGGCAAGATCAGAGATGACAGATCAGTTTTGCTCTCAGATACAGTCAGGTAGATGAATAAATTCATTCAGTGAGTTTTGGCATTTAGGAGCAACAGCTGGAAAATTCCTTTTAGCACTTCCTTGACATAAATCAGTTGAAAAACAGGAAGGTTTTGTTTCAGGGCAATTGGCTGCACTGATGTCCCTGGTCAAGCCCCAGCTCTCCCCGGCGTGGAGCACAGAGCCCAGCCTGCCTGGGAGAGCTGTGGAGACAAATCTGGCCCTTGAGTTTTCTTACACATTTTGGTCAGCAGAAGTGAGGCAAGGCTTTGGGGAAAAAAAAAACCACAACCTTTTGCTTTTATAATTCTTTTTTTGTCAATCACTTGATTTTGACTGACGTATAATATTATCTACAGAAATCTAAGAATTTTACTCGAGCCTTTCTTAATACCATCCCTGAACAGAGGCTGAAATCTCCTAAGAAAAGCAGCGGAGATTGACAGACTGGAGACAAAACCAAGAGTGCTGATAACAACATCCAGTGGGATTGGGAAGGATCCCAGAATCCAGTGCTAGTTTTTCCTTCCTGGCTACTTCCTGCTAGTAGAAAACAAACTATCTATCTGCTAAATTGCCACAGGCATCCAGGCACGAGAAGGTATAGTGGCATTTCTCCATCCTTTGCCTTGCCTAACCCTGTCCCAGCCACTGAATGTTGCTTCTCATAGACTTCTGCAGTGATTCACCCTCTAGAGAGTCCCCTTTGCAGCCCAGCAGAATAAAATATCTCCCTGGACTGCTCTGATCCTTTCAGGCATATCAATCCCCTCTAAATCTGGGCTGGATTCTTATTTACCAAGCCCCAGCGCCAATGACTTTTCACAAGGGAAGATATAAATGTTATCTCAATGTTCCTCTTACGAGCCTGCTGATCATAAAATGACTCGATGGTTCAAAGACTGTGAGCCAAATGATTTGAAATGATAATTGTCTGCAAAAATATTTTAATTAATTAACCAGAATTTATTAAGTGTACATCCTTGCACAGTAGCGGTCCTCTAACAGATGGAGCACTGCTTTGCTACATGTGCTGAAGCAGAGGAAGAAACACACCAAGTGCGCAGCTACTGAGAAAGGGAGTGCCCAGAGATGAGGTTACAAAAGTAGGCATTTTTCTTTCTTTCATACACTAAAAAATCCCACCCATTTTTTTCTTGCATGTACTGTCAGGTCAGTGACTGATAACATATATTATACTGAATTGCTGATGAACTTAAGAAATAATGCTGACAGTAAGATTCTTGGTAAATTGTGTATCAGAACAGATATTTTCTTACCATTTTCACTGGCACTAGCTGTTGATCTGTTGTTATTAACACTGTATTGTTGTTCCTAATTACGCAGGATGTAATCTTGCCAAACTAGTCTTTTTTTCTGTAGATGATTCATGCACACGTTTATTGCACATATAAAAGGAAGCAGCACTTTAAAGGTTGTTTGCTTCCTAAAATGAACGGTTTCTGACCCTGGCTGGGTCATGGTGCCTTGTAAAATAACATCTCCTTTAGGCCTGGGCAGAGCTTGCAGTTGCTGTGGGCAGGCAGACGGGGCAGTAACACCAACCCCAAACGCTCACCCTCAGCCCCATGAGGACAACACAGTGCCAACTGCTAGGGGGGAAGAGAGGAGCACGGCTAGATGGTGCTTGGGGGAACATCAGTATAAAATAGGTGAGATTATCCTCAGCTTTACCTAAATTGCTGAGAAATGCTGAGTTGGTGCATGACAGATGCACCAATGTCAATGCTTCATACTCACAAATAAAATCCCACTGTGCTGGGTGTCTGTCTAGTAATGGACTAGAACTAGCTGTATTTATTCTACCAGAAATCAGAATTTTCCTTTGTTTTTTAATCAGTGAGGTGGGTAGACAAAAAGTACATTGTGTTTCTGTCTCGCTGCACTGAGCTGCTCTCCCACTGGTAGAGTTGTGCATGCCTGCAGAACCAGCAGCTGCTGGGTGAGCAGCGCTCTGCTGGGTGCCCCGCGAGGGGAGCGGGCAACATGCCACATGCTTGTCTGCAGTGTTGAAGAAACTCTACTCTCATGGTACCACTCTGGCATCTGGAAGGGGCTCATGAGATAAATCAAGCCAGAGGCACGAACCTCCCTGAGCTGAGCTGAGCAAGACCCTCTGGCATTCAGGTTGCCAACAGCTCATGGCTTTTGGGAAATGCCTCGTGCAGCTCTTGCCATGCACAAGGTAGGTCTGGCCAGCTCCAGGATGATGCCAGGCAGCATCCCTCAGCAGAGCCAGAAGAGCCCCAACTATCAGTATTTTTATCTCACCCATGATGTTGCTCACGTGTGTGTGCTTCGCCCAGGTGGTGAGCAACTGCAGGCGTGCGTTGTACCTGCTCCTAAAACAACCATCCTCTTGGAGGTATGGCTACACGTGTGTTTGGGTGTCAGCCTGGGACATAAAAGCCCTTTAATCCCATAAGCCAATCTGAGCCCAGGAGCAACAGATACCTTCTGGGAGCCACAAACCCTGGTTTTTTACTTTGGTGTAAGAATTATTTGGTGTGTTTTGGTGTTCTCCTTTTCCTGAGGTCAGTTGACACTACTTGTAAAGTATTTCTGCCAACATGCCAAGGAAAACCTTCCAACCTCTCTCTGCATTTCAGTCTTCAAACCACAGGGCAACCAGGTCAGCCATTAGGAGACTGAGTGTCTTCAAATGATGGACATGCTTGAGGCAAAGGTTCAGGTGAGACACAGCAGCCACTGCAGACTGCCGAGCTACGGTGCCATGGATTGTGGACTTTTGTGGAGTTTCTGTAACATTGCTTCTAAAAGCAATATTACAGCTTCACTTTAATGACCTTATTGATAAGCTGAAGTGGCTCCCATTGCATCACGCACGGGGAGCAGTGCTACTTTACTGCTGAAATACCAACCATCCAGACAGTGAATTGAAGGGCTACTGAGATTTCAGATTCTACTGAGAACTCTGGAATTATTTAAATTGTAAATTATTGAGGGAATAAACTGTCTTTTTATTCTGTGTTTGGATAGATGTTAACGTCTTTTAAAAATAGTGAATAAAAAAAGATCAGAGTATGTTTCAGTGAAAGCTATTGCATTAGCTCTACTTGCTTCATCCCACTGAACCAGACTATTAGCTAGGAATGTACAAAGTATCCCCATTAAAAGGAAAAGCCATTTGCAACACTTTTCAATCTTTCCAACACAGCACATCAATGGGCACTTTCTCCCTTCACAGAAAAAAACCCAGAATATTCCCCAAATCAGTGTATAAATATCCGGTTACTAACAAACAAGAGATGAATTTCAAAGAAAAAAAACTCCCACTTTTTAAGGATTATGATTTAAGCTACAGTCTAAGAATGTTTTTTAACTTCAGATAAAAATAATTCCTACTAAAATTTCATACTCATGTAAAATGTCTCAAAATGAAAATGAAAACCTGCATAATTTTCCATGCAATTTAAACACAAGTTTATCAGATCTCTTCTGCTGTCGTTTCAATAATATGATAAAGCACTGGTAATGCCATTGAGGTTGAGACTCAGAGATTCAACAACATTCAGTTTCTGAACAGTGAAAGGTAAACTAAGATAATAGATAATGTAAAACAACACTAACAGGACAGAAAGAAAACGAAATAATTCCCAGACTTTTTAAGTGGCATGGAGGCCATTTACCTGCCAGCTACGAATTCACAGCCAGCCTCTTTGTAAAGTATTTTGTGCATGATTCCAGTGGGACTCTTCACGTGCATAAAGCTACTGTGATATATGATTGTATGAAGCTGAAGACTTGTCCTGAGTTTACCAGGGAACAGAAAGCCTAGAAAAGCAGCAGCTCAGAGAGGGATGCTCTCTATAAACACAGCAAGGCATTAAGTATTGGACACAAGTACTTAAGCCAAAGAAATTCTTTAAGTACAGGAACAAAAGCATTAGCTGTCCATGAATACATAGAGGGCAGACTAGAAAAAGATTTCTAGGCATTATACTTCTATCAGGAGCAACTCTTACCTGCATCTCTGAATCGCTGTGTCTAGAAAAAAATGTGTTTAAATGAGTAGGTCAGGTCTTACCAAACTGGCCTGCCTTGGACCCTTGCCATATGAACCTTATCACTGACATCCCATCCCAGCCAAACGCACCTGGAGGGATCCTGTGCCAGGAGCAGGACGATTTCTTCTCCTCCTTGTCTTGAGCCCTACTTCCCAGGTTCCCAATCAGCTAGAAGGTGCTACTGAAGTCAAGTCATAACTTTCTTTCTATCAGATATCATTACTCTCACCTGTCACCTAATTTTCCGTGAAGAAACCATTCAGAGAGGTCACCATAACTTTTTCCTTCCAAAATAAAAAATAACAACATATCTGTGATGTTCAGGCCAGCTTTTCCATTTTTCTCCCCAAATAACAATGTCAGGCCTTGCATTGGGTCTGGCTGAAGTGGAGTTAATTTTATTCACAGCAGCCTGTATGGTGCTGTGTTTCGTATTTGTGACCAAAACAGCATTGATAACACACCAATGTTTTAGCTATTGCTGAAAAGTGCTCACACAGTGTCAAGGCTTCTTCTGCTTCTCACTCTGCCCCCCCCAAAAGCAGGCAGGGGATGAGCAAGGGGTTGGGAGAGGACACAGCAGGACAGCTGACCCACACTGACCAAAGAGATATTCCATACTGTATGACATCATGCTCAGCAATAAAACTGGGGGGTAGTTTTTCCAAAGGAGCTGTTGCTTGAGGACTGTCTGGGCATCAGTCTGCTGATAGTGAGGGATGATATTTACATCACTTGGGGTTTTTGTTTGTTTTTCCTTCACTTATTAAACTGCTTTTATCTCAACCCATAAGTTTTCTTGCTTTTTGCCTTGCCAATTCTTTCCCCCATTCTGCTAAGGTGGAGTGAGCAAGAGGCTGGGTTGGGACTCACCTGCCAGCCAGAGTCAACCCACCGCAGACCTTGATTCTCCAAATGTGTCCAGTCTTAGTCCAGGTATCCCAAATTGGATCCCTAACTGGAACACCCTCTGTAATATGACAGCTCCCTGGCATGACCCACAGTTCTAGGGCACAGTGTTTTATAAGAGGTACAGCTTTCATTTGAACTGGGTCCATTTTTCACCAAGAAAAACATGGTAATTCCCATTTAGTAGTTCATTATATACTTAGGTAGGCAAGTTGAAATAAAATATCAGTTTGAATAGGGACCATGGTTTTGCTCTATGGTTTTATTTAATAATTTAGTCTTATAATAGTTTTATTTAATAATTTATTCTTATAAAGTTCTCATAGTGGGGTTTTACTACTGCAATACCTGCCAGAAGAGCAACACAACAGGGTACAAAGGATCCTGGGTGTTTCTGAGGTGCACTGATGATAACTTCCTGACACCTTCTCTGTCAAGGAGCCGATGGGAGGAGGCATCCTGCTGGATCTCATCCTTGCAAATGAGGAAAGGCTGGTCAGGGATGAAAGGGTTGGAGTCAGCCTTGGCTGCAGTGACCATGAAATTGTGAAGTTGAGGATCCTGAGAGGAAGGAAAGGAGTGAATGGCAGGATGACAACCCAAGAGACTTTGACCCATTCAGGGCAAATTCTTGGAAGAATCCCATGGGATATGGCTGGAAAGAAAAGCAGCCCAGAAGAGCTGGCCTTCAACCTCCTCCAAGCTCAAGAACAATCCATCCCAATATGCAGGATATCAAGCAAAAGCTATAGGAGGCCTGCATGGATGAGCAAGGAGCTCCTGAAGAAATTAAAACATAAAAAAGAAGCAAGGGCAGATGACCCAGGAGGAATATAGAGACACAGTCTGAGCATGCAGGGATGGGACCAACTCCCACATGAAGCTGAATTTGCCAGCAGGTCAAAGGAGGTGATCCTTCCCCTCTGCTCAGCAATGGCAGGATACACCTGGAGCGCTGGGTCCAGTTCTGGGCTCCCCAGGACAAGAGACATGGTCTTACTGGCATAAGTCTGATGAAGGGCCACAAAGATGATTAAGGGACCGAAACATCTGTTATATGAGGAGAGGCTGAGAGGACTGTTCAGCCTAGAGAAGACTCAGGGGAATCTTATCAACGTGTGTAAGTGATGCTTCTGTGAGGAAAGGGAGCAAAGAAGATGGAGCTGCACTCAGTGGTGTCCAGTGAAAGGACAGGAGGCAATGGGCACAAACTGAAATACAGAAAAATCCATTTAACTATACACACACACTCTCTATCTCTCTCTCTATATATTAAAAATATATATATTTTTAAAAATATACATATTTAAAAGTTTTTTCACCGTGAAGCAGGTCAAACACAGGGAACAAGTTGCCCAGAGAGGTTGTGGAGTCTCTGTCCTCAGATATACTAAAAACCCAACTGGCCCCAGTCACGAGCAACTTATTCTAGCTGACCCTGCTCTGAGTAGGGGAGCTGGACCAGACAATCTCCAGAGGTTCTTTCCAACCTCAATAATTCTGTGAGGTAATACACATGCACACATATGAAGATATACAGTGTATACAGAATAATGTGATCCCAATTTATGACCAGAGATCCCCAAACTCATAATAATACAGGAATATTCAATGTGATAGGGAGTCTCATGAGCATGCATTAGAAATCAGTGTAAGAAATAAGTGTGGGGAAAAAAAAGAAAAAAAAAAACCAGACAAGCTGAAAATGGAGCAAAATTCTCTACAAACCAATAACAGATTTCACACACAGGAGATCTTGGCTCCAGTCTTGCCCCAGTTTTTACCTTTAGTTTTCCTCTTAAAGTGGAACGGTGCTAACAAGAACTCTTCACCCTAAACCACCCGATAGTTAGCAGGGGATGCAAGAGCCTTCGCTCCAGGCCTGTGCTTCAATTCAAGCAGGAGAATCAGTCTTCCAAGTCTTCAAAGCATGCTTTAACTGCTGAGCAACTGGGTAAAATACATCAGCTGTGTCAGACACGACACACCAGGATAAAGGAGCCCCTAGAGATATCCCGTATGGTATGGATTGTCAGGCCTGGCCTTCTCCTGAAGTCTTGTAAATAGAAGATGGAAGCGTCTTCCCGCTCAGCTTGTTGCTCTTCCTGAAAGTCCATCTTTTTTCCTGGGTGCTGGCTGGGGAACTTGAGACTCTCCGATTCCTCTGGAAATACCTAACCCCAAACCAACTCAGGAGCGCTGCAACAGACAGATCCCACTGAGGACTTGGGCATCAGGGACAGATACTCCAAGGAGACAAAAGGCATTATTCTGCTTACCACCTCTAGGCATTGGCATAATCCCATTATTATTCAGAAACTGGCTTAAAATGGTACCATCGATTTCAGAAGTGAAAATGTAGCCACATATTTCCCTGGTTCTAGACCCAGCTGCCACTAAAATAATACAGGATTTTTAGGGAAGCGTTCAGCCTGGTTTTGATTTGTGGTTTTACCTGGTAGTACAGAAGTGAAAAGTGCACTCATCACTGTGTTTTATTCCACCTCCGCCCAACATGTGTTTTGCAACTTCCTATTTCAAGGCAAAGTCGAGCTTTAAGGTCTAACTCTTCCCTTTATCGGTACAGTTGCTAATACCCAAAAGATGCTTTAAGTGATCAGCTAGGTAACCACAGCTGCAAGCACAAAGTCCTGCCCTGAGATATGTTCCAGAAGAGTATCTCTTCAGATTTTTTTTTTAATGGCCAGTTTAAAACCGAGATTAATTCTGTTAATTTACCTTTTCATATTTCTTGAGACTATTAAATCTGACAACCCATCACTTAGAGGGGTGCTTCTCCCTGCCTGGCTGAATTAGGCCATTGCGTGAGAAGGCTCCAGCACAGAAACCCACATCCTCTGCCAAACGGACAGCCCCGAGGTTTAAGAGATTATACTGGATGAGTCATTACACAAGATTTACTTCTGGCCGAATGTTTCGATAAATAATAGTGCTTCCTCCAGACAAAACTACCCAGAAACTGGCACCTAACCTCCTCCCAACGACAGCCCCAGCAAGCAATGCCACCAGGCATTGCCGCCAAGGGCTGGTAAATACCAGGATTTATAAACAGCAGTGAGAGGGAGCTATAATGAGATCAATGTCGAGGATTGCAGCAAATGGCCTATAAAGCAATTTTTAAATGGGATTTCCTGGAACAAAAGCCGGCTCCCAATAACCTTTTCCAATAATACGAGGTGAAAAGGGTTGGATTTGAATTATAATACCCGATACTAAGGCGTGGACAGACAGCTTTGTACTCTCCTTACAGGCGACTGCTCAGGCAATTTGTTAATCTCTCATCAGGAAAGAAAAGGAAGTCTTAAAATAAATCTATACAGGTACATCCAGGCCCAAATTACTGTGCCAGGAGAATCCAGCATTGTATAATCGAAAGGAGATGAACGGTCCCATCGTTATTTGCCGTTATTACATGGAATATTAGATAGAATCGAAGAATAAAGTCGCGAATGAGAGCAAGCAGCGAGCACAGCCATGTATATTCTTCGATAGAATGCAAGAATAAAGTCGCAAATGAGAGCAAGCAGCGAGCACAGCCATGTTTGTTTCCCTTTCCCGATCCCATTCCAGATGTAGTCCTCAAGGAAAAAAAAAATTACTAATAAACTTTATGAAACATATCTGAAACAGATGTTTTTCGTTCAAAAATTTCAAGGCACTAAGACGTCCCTATTTAGGATTAGGCAAAGGATTTCTTACCTGGAAAAAGCCCCTTCATTTCTCAGGGCTGGTCTCTTCCCTCCTCCTGCAAACCCACTCTTACAGCCAAATCTTTGATACTTTGCCGAAAGAGCAACGAGCTGGGGCGCAGGGACACCGGCACCCCCTGCGCACAGCCCGGCACAGAGCAAACGCGTCCTGCCAGCAGCGGGTGCCCGTCCGACTGCGGGCCAAACCCGGGCATGTCACCACGGTATAAAAAGGAGAGCAGCAGCCCTGGGGCCCCGGGCTGCCTCCCCACCGGGGATAGCTCTGCCCTGGGGGAACGCAGCGGCTCTGCGCTCTATTTTCAGAGCTGCCCCCACCCAGCTGCGCGCTTCTGCACTGAGCGCAGCCGCCGCTTTGTCCCGATTTTTTGCAATTACATCCCTGCTAAAACCAAAAATCAAACCATTTCAGAGATTTTTTTTCCTTTTACTTTAAAAGAGGGCATTTTAGCAGAAAAAGCGCCTCTTTAGGTACATCTGGTCGTGATTTTCGAGCGCCGCGTTCCCATGAGCCCGTAGTTAAAAATAAATCAAAGGCGGGGGACTCGGAGAAGGGAGTTTTCGTATTTCGCCGCTGCCCAGGCTGTTAAACTGAACTTGTAACACTTGGGGATTTCTTTCCACGTGGGGACTATTAGCGCGGTATTTAAGGGCCATTAGCGCGGGGTTTGTTCTTGTTAACGGTGATGTTAAAACTACATGTGGCTTCACAAACCTTTAAATTACTAGCCTGCTTCTCCCAAGAGGGAAAAGTGCCCTTTGGAAAAGTAACTGCAGCACTCCCTGCTGCAGGTCTTCTCGATGCCGGGGTGCTGCCCGATGGTGATACGAAAGCGTAAATCCCGGTAGAGCCTTAATTCCACACATTTGGGGACTTTTTTTTTTTTTCTTTTAAGAAGAATGGGTACCTGAATTGTACCGACCAGTAAGAAAATTTCAGGAAGGTTATGAAGTAGGACTTACCACTGCTGTCGACAGTACAACTGAATTTAATTTGGAAAGTGAACTAATAGCGAAGGCAAACAGAGGCGACAATTGCCCATCCGAGCTGGGTCCCTCTTTTCGTTTAGCCCTTATCCACCGCCTTTACTGGGATAGGGGGTGGGTGGTTGTTTGATTTTACATTTCACCCTATTTGAACATCCGAGCGGCATTTCTCCAAGCGTTTTGGGGAGCCTGGAGCCGCCGGCGGGGCTGCGGCGGCCCCGGGCTGCCTCTCCCGGGTCGGTACATCTTGCAGCACGGCCGGGGCTGGAGCGGCACGAAAAAATTACAATTTTACCCACCCACAGGTAGCAGCCACTAGCGCTCTGGTCGGTACATCTTGCAGCAAGGGGGGGGCTGGAGCGGCACGAAAAAATTAACCCCCCCACGGGTACCAGCCACCAGCC
>NW_008795948.1:1305461-1307546 GCF_000699145.1 Aptenodytes forsteri
TTTCCCCCCGGGACTGTCCGGACTGTCGCTGACCGTGACTGTGAGGTAGGGGGGACACGGGGCAGCCTGAACCTCTACTAGTCGCTTCCCTCGGCGAGCACGCACAGCACTGACCGAGGGGTGACCGAGAGAAGGGGAGAAGGAGAACGGGGGGGGGTGGTGGCGGGGGGGTGACGACAGGTTCATCCCTGGAAAATAGCGGGGGACGCTAGGTTAGCCAGGTTTGCAAAGTGGGAGCATTGCTGCGCGCCGGGGTCCGGCAAGGAGCAGGGCTGGGCAGCAGCTCCCCTTTCCCCCCTCAGCCTGCCAGAGAAACCGCCCCTTTGCCCCACCCCCCGAGCCGACACGCCTGAGGATGAACAGAGTAGATGGGGCAGGAAGCGGGGTTGACGGGAGCACGTTCGCTCATTAAAAAGGCTTGAAAGGTGACAGAAGTCTGTCAACGCGCCGATTCGAGCCCTCTGCTCCGCGGGGTGTGGTCTCCCCCACCCCGGGGTTCATCCAGGGATCCCCGCAGGTGGCCCCGGTTGGGGCGGGGGTGGCCCCGGCGGGGCTTCAGGGCCGGCCCCGGGCAAAGGCAGCCCGGGCGCTGCGGGGAGAGGCGCCCCGGCCTCCGGCTGCTGCCTGCCGGTGGAAGGCTCCTGCCCTCTTGGCTTTTCCCGCTCTGTGGGCTTTTCCGCCTCCGTTGCAACGTGCGGCGCACGGGAGCGCAGGGCGCTGCAGGGCACCGCGGCACTTGCACGGTGCTGGGTGGGGAGCGGGCTGAGGGACAGAGACAGGGCAATAAAGAAACAAGCAAACCAAAAGACTTGGGTGGAACTGATGACTTGCACCCAGCGCGCCGCAGGCTGCCACGGCCGCCGAGGCAGCGTCTCCTCCTCTCGCCCTGCAGCGCTGGAAGCGTGTGCGGGGAGCGGGGTCTGCGGGAGGAACGGCCGGGAAACCCGCCGGCGCTTCCCCGGCGCAGCGCCCGGGGGGGGAAGGCGCAGACACAGGCACGGCCCTGCCTGACAAGTAATCAATAAGCGCCCATTAAGCAAGGCTTCCAGGAAACGGTGTGAATCCTCCTGTTTCTCCTTTTGCAACCAAACACCAGAGCAAACACGAGTGAAAGATTGCAAGCCAGCGTGACGGTATTCGTACAAAACAAACAAATCAAACCTTTCCTCTGTTCGTTTCAAGGGAGAATGCCGAGAACTGCAGTGCTGCTCCCTCTTCCCGAAAAAAAAGCCCCACACCCCGCCAACAAAAAAACCCAAACCAAAAGAAAACAAAACCCCGATCAGCCCCAGATTTCAAAGGTGCCCAGAGACGAACGGGCTCTCACAGAGGCATGTTTGTGGCATGCCAATGCTACAAATGGTTTCACACACACACACAGATGTGAGAAGAAGCCGGCGAAGTCCCACTCGGACGGGGGAGCTTCAATCACCGCCCGCGGAGCCGCGCCCGTCCCGCGGGTCGTGCTTGTGCGGCCGCGGCTGCGCCCCCTGCGCTGCCCGCCCGGCTGCGCCCGGGACACGGTTACAGCATCTCTGCTGATGTTTCAGATGTCACCAGAAACTGTTTGACCACCTGTTTATTCCTCTTTCCTAGGAGAAAGGAACGATTTAATTTCGTATTTGCATTTATATTCTTTCTCTCTCTTCCTCCCTTCCTCCTTCCTTCCCCCTCCCTCCCCGCAGTCCTTCCCTTCCTCTTTTCTCTCTCCCTTTCAGTCTTTCATCCTCTTTCTCTCTCATTCTTTCGTTCTTTCCAGTCGTTGGCTCTGGCTTGAAGGAGATCCGATGTGATTAAACTCACAGGGCGTTGGAGGGCAGAGGTAAATTAAGCCAAAGCGACAGAAAAGATGAAAGAGGCTCGCGCGACTCGAGTGCCCGAGGACAGCCGCCCTCCTCCTTCCTCCCCGGGGTCACGCAAGCTCCCCGTTGCCTCCCCCGGGACCCTTCTCCCGATCCTGCCCCGGAGCTGCTTCTTCCGAAGACACCGAAAAGGATTTCTTGCCTTCTTTTTACCTACCGCCCCCCGGGGCGTGCGGAGAAACCCGCCCGGCCCCGGCCCTGCCCGCCCTGCCCGCCCCGGCCC
>NW_008795948.1:1307731-1319195 GCF_000699145.1 Aptenodytes forsteri
TCCGGGGCGGGTCGCCCCCGCCACGGTGCTGCCGGGGCCGGTGCCTCTGGACACCGGGAGCCGCCGTCCCCCGCTCCAGGGCAGGGAAAGGCGGCCCGTGGCTCTGCCGTGGCTCCCCGCCGCCAAAAAGGGCGGGGAAAGAAAGACAGATACGGTCCCGATCCTTACGCTCCACCTGCACTTCAGACATGGCATAAATACAATTTAAACCTTATATTTTTATCAGCGCAGAAAATAATGATAATAATAATAATAATAAAACCCCACAACAACAACAAAAAAAAGCTGAGATCTACTCCAATTTAAAATTCCTTCTTGCAGAGCAAGGAGTGAATGTCGGTGCTTTTCTGTCCAAGAGGACCTTTTAAATGTGAGATGTTCGGGACCATGTTAGAGACGCCTCGAAATGCAGCGACAGAAGAAGACAACCAAATCCGATTGCAAATTTTGGTGGGTCCCAGTTTATCTTTCGGGGAATCAAAGGAAAACACAAATGCCGGGACCAACGAGGACAGCTGCAATCCCGAGCAGCGAAAACCCGAGTCATAAATAATTTTCAGGGGATTGGCATGGCGATAAAAAGTCATCTAAACGGACGTGCAGCTGAATTTTAAAGTTGGTCGGTACACAACCACCTGCTTAAGAGGTCGGCAGCTTTAAAAATAAGCCGTGCTCTCTTCATTTCTCTAAAATAATGTATAAAGCGCGTCGCGAGTTTTCTTTATAACCGTAACGAAATTACGCTATCGAAATGGGAGAACAGTGTTAGCCAAAGATGCTGGGATGCAGGGGATCTAACATCAGCCCGAGTCGAAATACATCAAAACCGTCGTGCAGTAAAATGCTGCGGAGATTTAGAGAAATTAAACAATACAAAACAAAACACAGCAAAGTACGCAGTTACTTCCCCTCTTAACGATTATGTGTTTCAAGTGAGGAGAGGAGAAATGGCATTTGGAGTGATCAATTCCGTGTTAAAAAACCTCTGGCACGGAGTTGTGGAGGGCTGAGAAATTTGGACCGTGTCATGAATGTGTTTTAAACCGAAATGGGATTTTTAGGAGGTAAATATGCATTATTCATTTTATTACAGTCGGAGAGAAATAGGCAAGCAAATACAAAGTAGACTTAATTCTTTAAATGGGAAAACAAATCAGTCGGGTGTGGGGTTGTTCGCGTATTGATTTACTTCTCTGATGGATCATTTCTCCAGGGAGTTATCAACAGAAAAAAAAAAAAATCAGGTGGATTTTCCCCGGTGAAAGAAGGTCTTGGGTGAGAGACAGAGTTCTGCTCCCGGGCCCTCACCCCTCCCCAAACGCAGGGCTTTTCTGGCTAGAAAACCATGCGTGATTTGCAGCACACCCGCAACTCGCGCCCGGTGGCTCCTCCCTCCCTGCCCGAGTCCGCATAATTTGTAAATAAGTTTCAGTGCCCCTTTTCACAGAACCCAGTTGAGCAGGTAATTTGTTGTTAGTGCTTGTCTAAATGTTATGAACCATGCACTCAAAAATAGGAAAACTATACACAAAAGAGGCAAACATGGGAACACAACTGGAAATTACTGAGTTATAAAAATGTCAAAGAAGAGCAATTTGCAAAGAGGCATCAGTAATTGTCTCCTACATTAACGGGAATGATTTGCCAAGCCCAACACTTTTGTTCTCCCCAGGATGGACGGGCACTTCGCCATTGACCTCAATGGGACTGGATCAGGACCTTTGCATCAGGCGCTCAGCCCAGGGAGGTGCTCAGGGCCCGGGGTCGGATCCTGCCTTGCAGACCTGCAGTCCTGGAGTGTGTTTTCAGGGGGAATCTGGTGGATTTACGGTAGGTTGCCTGGATGGGAAGGAGATGTGCACATCTGAGCTTCAGATTTGAGGGCATCTCCCAAGGATTCAAGCTTTTTTTTCCCCAAAAAACTTTTCTTGCGTCCACACAGTCTAAAAAGCAAAGAAGAAAACCCCAAAGCTAGAGGCTGATGTGGTCGTGTGACTGCAGGTGCCAAGGCTGTAACCTGTTGTATTTATCTGTTAAGCCAGCCCACGTTCAGAGTTGGTTTCTAATCATCCAGGTTTACATCTGCAGGGCTCTGCCTAGGCCCTTGCTTGTATTTTGAGAGGGAATATTTTGCACAGACTGTGACTCAGTAAAGGGTATCTGGTGTTAGGGCTGCCAGGAAGGTTTTATCTCAGATTTGCTTACTATACAGGGAAGCATAAAACCAACATCCACTATACAACATTGCACTGTGAAAAACACACCTTATGAGTTTCAAAGCATTATGATTGTTTAAAAGCAGAACTACTTGTGTAACATGTTGCTGGAGAGAGCTGCAGTAAAACCCCCACTGGCTGCAGTGAAGCCAGGATTTCACTGAAATCTCTGCCTGTGATTTTGTTGCTGAAGATATACCAGCCACTCATAACTAATCGACAGCAGGAAATAAGACAGCTCCAAGTATATTATTTTCCTAAAAGAATGGGCATTTACCGTCTTAATAAAAAAAAAAAAAGGCAAAATAAACATCCAAATTTCAGACATGAAATTCCCTTTTATGACTGGATTAGTACCTGGTATGTTAACCAACTTTAAAAAGAAAATCATTATATGATCAAATTGTATTGATTTCAGGTAGAAATTCCTTTCTTCTTCTACCCTCTACCTCCCAGTGGATAATTTTTTAACTTAAAAGCAAAAGGAGTATTTTGTGCTTATCCTACAGAGGATTTTTTTGTTAAGCTGATTTCTTGTATCCCATGAACAGTATTAGGCAACAAGATAATATGGATTTTCCTCACTGAGACCTATAAGACAGGATTAAAGGACTGCTCAGGGCCTGATCCTGTCCTCTTGTGTTTTTCTGACTGGTATGCCTTGGTACTGAGGAGCTGAGAAGCTGGCGAGCCCCCACGGAGCAGATTCCAGCTCAGAGTCTCTGAGCAAACAGCCTCTTTGCAGGCATCCCCACAGCGAGCATCACTCAGCCGCCTCGGCCGAGCAGGGTGCCAGAACCCAAACTTGACCCGGAAACACAAATATTATTAAGAGCCGTGCTTAGAAGAAATGTGACGTTAATTTGCTTCGATATGTGCTGTTCTTCTGCTTAGGGAATTCGCAGAAATCTGGATTTTGACATCCTTGTTCACATACGCTGCCCTTTGCCTTTCAAGCCTTTCCTCAGTGCCAGCGGGATGGTCTGAAGAAAATCCCAGCGTACGAACAGGCTCGTTATTCAGATCATATGGAGAAAATCCAGAATTGGGCTGGCAATTTTCAAGCTTGGCTTTTGATATTTGGCACACAGGTAAAGTCAACCTTACTCAGGATCACAAGTGTGTTAGGCCAGGATTAGGTGTTAGTGGGACTAGCTGAGGCAAAAGGAAAGCTGACCTCGGCTGCTGTGCAGATGCTTTAAGAAGAAGAAACCCCAGGCGGAATGGATATGAAGACTAAGTTTACCTGACATTTCCCATTTTTAGGCAACCCTGTGACCTAATGCTTAGAACTTTGGCCTGAATTTTCCTTGGCATAAAGGGAAAGGAATATTTTTGGTAGGGAAAACAAAATGTGTTGGATATCATTATAAACAGTGAGGATTACTGCAAATGACCAAAGGATTGCTGCAATGAGGTAACTACATCTTCTGGGCAGACCCTACAGTTGTGATGTAGCTCCCAGAAATATTTCAGAAATAACAACAACAATAATAATTGTAGCTGTAAGAATGATTTACAGCAGCAAAAATACCATTACCATCACTACTAGGAACCCTGTGTTTGCACTTAGCTGGCAGCAGCCAGGCAGCTATCACACACGTTCAACAGGTAAGAAAAACAAACATGCAAAAAAAAAAAAATCCTGAAAACTCTTCTGAAGAATAAAATAATTCTTTTTGCACCACTATGTAAATGTAGGTCAAAGCTTTGTAAGGAGGCAAAGGAAGTTAAGGGATTTAGACCCCATTTATATTCAATGGCTGTCTTAACTCCTTTAGATAACTTTGAAAGTTGTGCTGTAAACCTTGCAGCAATACCTCGATCAGCTAAACATATTAATCAGCAGTGGGCCCTAATTTGAGAAAAGATTTCCATTTCTATATCAATTTGTTATTGATTTATGAAGCCAGGATTTAATCCTTCCCAGCATGCCTCTATTTTTAGTTTCAGATAGTTTACTGCGTGTGCAATACATTTAATGCACTGATAGTGAGCGTTATGTACTTTTAACACTCTTCCATTTCAATGAAAATACAACCAAATACAATTTTAAAACAAGTCTAGGTGAATTTATACCTTCTTTTAAAAGACAATTTCATTACCTCTCACTGAGTTTTGTAAGTGGAGGGAAAATATATAGAATATATGTGTGTGTGTGAGTAGGAAGAAACCAGCTATCCTCTGCAGCTCATTTGCTCAACAGGATTTTATTTATGCAGAGTTGTTTGAATTTGGAATTGTAATTTGCACTCACTGATTGGCAAAACTGATAAATCCACTTATTTTGCCTTTTTTCTAGCTTTTTTTTCCATATCCTTTCAGAAAGCTAGTATTTTCTTTTTTCACCAGATTGGTTAAGGTTCGTTTTTTGATCTACCAGTTTGCCCTGTAGTCACAGCGACTGAATCCAGCTGACAGAAGCAATTTCAATAGCACTGAGAGATTTTTAGGAGTTTTGGTACTACTGCCATAATCCTCTCACATCCAGAAGCATCTAATGATGAGTCAGAACATGTCGTGTCTCATACCTTGTCTCCTGATCAGGAGTAAATATGCGCATGCTGCTGCCCTGCAGTTTAAGCCTGATCATCTGCAGTGATACAGCTGTATCTGCAGGGTGCCTGTATTAGGCTGCCCTGGGTCTCTACAGCAGCTATGACTTCCCTTTTACATGAAGGTCTTGACATATTTCTTTGTAGAAGGTTGGCATGAGAGCATTATTAGGTACCAGAAACAAACCAGGATACTCTATATGGTCTATCTCATAATAAGGTGAAACTTCTATTTGTTTTTAAATAAATAATACATATGGGAAACATGGCTCCCTAACATAGTATTTTCAGAGGTACTTCTGTTTTCTTGCTAAACATATGCTTAATTTTAATGTCTCAAGATTTTCCTTCCCACTGTTAATTTGCAGCTCTAAAAACTCCAGCTGAGACTGTAACTAGTTCTTCCTGATTTAGTACCATACTTGCTAGCAAAGTCTCAGATTTAAAAAGTGCAATCCAGAGCTGTAAACTGGGTGACTCGACTTCCTATACAACATCCTCAGTTCTGTCCTCAACTCATCCAGTCCTAGGGGCTCTCTAAGTAGCCATTGTAATCTCCTGCTTGTACACTACTTCCAGTACTTCCAAAGTACTTCTTTTTGAGATATACTTGTATTAAGCTCAGCAAGTATACTTGAGTATGTGAAATGCAGGGACCAGGAGGTTAGTTCTTTTTCAAATGCAAGAGTTCTTGTTTAATCTGTGACCTCATATGGGAGTCATTCTGGATATGCAATGGTCTGTCTTGAACTTTCATGTATCTTGTTTAAGAAATCTTTTCTGAGGTGAAGTAGTTGCATAAAGTATTCAAGGAGTGTGCATGCATGATGGGTTTATTAAAGTGGCATCGTTCTGTATATTGGTCCCTTTTCCTTCCCTAGTGTTTCCTAACACCCTGTTTTTCTTTTTACCACATCTGAACACTGAAATGATTCTTTCAAAGATTTATGCAAAGTGACTCATCATTCCTTTGCAGATGGTGATAGCTGGGTGAGAGTCCAGCATTGTGTACATATTCATATAGATATGCCTTTATTCATGTATGTGTATATACATATATAGAGTTTCATTATTGGCTATGTGCATGGCTTTCTATTCTTCAGTATCGAATTTGCCATTTTTTGTCCATTTTGTATCAAAAGATACTTCTGAAATGTTTCATAGATGGTTTTAATTCTGACCACTCCAGACAATTTCATATCATTAAAAAAACCTGCTATGTCACTACTCACCTTCTTTCCAGACCATTCACAAGTATGTTGAACATCTGGATGCCTGTGGGAGTTCATTAGCAATTACCTTCTACCATTTATCACTACTTTTTGTTACAAATCTTTTGAGCAGTTATTAATCCACAGGAGGATCTTCTCTCTTATCCCATTAAATCCTATCTACTTTAAATGTTTCTGATAACTGACCTCATCAAAAGCTTTTTAGAAATCTAAGAACATTACATCAAGTATGTGACCTTTATCCACAGGCATATTTTCTGCTTTGAAGAACTTTACTATACTTAGGAGACATAACTTCTCTCTGTGAAAGCCATTTCAGCTCTATTTCTACCAGTGCTTGAGACAGAAGTCAGACATACTAATCTCTGGTTCTCCAGGCGTGCAACAGATCCTTTAAAAACTGGGTGTCACATGAACGTCTCTCCCTTCCTCTGGACATGAGACTGATTTTAATAACCGATTTAGGAGTTTCAAATCTACATTTCTTTGGGACTCTTTGGGGAACGCTGGCTGTCCTAGAGATTTGTCACCATTTATTGTATTGACCTGTTCTCTAATTTCTGCTGGTGCTGGGAAGAGCCTACAGACTATGGTTAAGAATCCATATGCAAAGGAAGAAATGTGGTTTGAATTTCCTCAAGCAGTGGAAGGAATGGGATGTGGATCTCCTTCTTCCAGCATGGGAGCCTTAATCCCTATTAACTACCAGTGTGTGTACGCTACATTTTGTGTTTGGCTGTGTCTTACTAGATCAAAATCTTTTTGAGGTCGATAGGCTAAGGAATGGCTGGTTTACAGTTTTGACTGAGTTTAGGCATAAGCTAAAAAGCCCAGTCCCGTGAAGGCTGAGATGAGACTGACTGAGCACAGATACAGAATCTCAGCTGTTAAGGGACTTGGATGTTAAAAGTGAGGTGTCTGTAGAGTTTAGGAGCTGTGCACTTGAGTTCTACTTGTGTTATCCACATATCTGCCATTTTATTTCTACACCTACAGTCAGCAAAGAGGAGCAGACTTAATAAATGCAAAGGCAATTTTTTTCCACATGGAAGTGGAGTAATGAAATTTTCATCATTAATACACTACTCAAATACATCTCATACCTGGAACTTTACTGTTACAAAGCAACATATCAGTCACTCCTTTCTACAAGAGTTCATGCCAGACTCCTGTTGAAATCTGGCCCTTGGACTTGCAGTGCTTCACTACCATATGTAAATAAAAGCAGCAGAACATACTGGCTTTCAAAAGCTTTGGGTGATGGAGAAGCATCCAGATGTTGTGGATTATGTAGGGGAAACATATTGTCATTGGCAGGCTGGGTAAACAGCAACATCCAAGATGCTTTCAGTAGACCAATAAAAGGTGAAGAAATATAGCAGGTACCTTCCCCCCCCCCCCAGTACTGGAGTTGCAAAGCAGTATCACTGTCTACCCTACAGCATTATACATACCAAAACCAAATCCCATGCATCTGTCATTAAATGGGCTTTTGCAATAATTCCTATCTATGTGTAACCAGGTATTGCAAGCAAAGCCATTATTTTTTTGTTTGTTGGTTAAATGCTTTATTTGATTTCTTAAGAAGCAATATTCAAGATTATATCCAGAAAATTCCCCACTCAGGATACAAGTTGTTTAAGCAAATAGAAATCACAGCACCATCTGCAATTTTATTTGTAAGGAGCACTATAGACCAGCGTGAACAAACCAGCCAGACGGTGGATCCTGCTGGGACCTCCATGGAGTGACACGCCTGCCCGCTGCACAATTCCCATTTGGCTCTCTACTTTTGTCAGCCCAATGCAGATGGACAACTTCTACATTTTGCAAGTGTGCAAATGATTGCAGACCACTGAAGGTGACATTGTCAAATGTATTATTTCACCCTCGATCGTAATGTACATGTAAGAGTGTCTCTTTACATGTATGCTTTAAAGAGCTTAATCTAAGAGGCAGCTCGTAACAACAGCTTTCATGGTCTCTTGCCACTACTCTTTTTGTAGTTTTATTAACCATGATCTGCATAATGATCTCATAACACAGTATTATCTTACTATTGTAATATAGACACAGGACATATTTGCAGTCATGGATATTCATATTAAAAGATTGTGACCAAGGTTTTCAAAAGCAGCCAGCATCATCTACCACCACCTGAATTCCACCCTAGTTTCCGCAGGTATTAAGCTATCATTTCTCTCAGAACAACCTTTGCAGATTTTTGCCTCTGTCCTCCAAGCCTGAATGACTGACATTTTCTCATGAAGCACTGAAGTGGGGAAAATGGACTTCATGTCATCCAGCCCATGAGGTCCACAATAGGTCCACGTAGGCACAGTTTTTCAGAGCATTGTGACTTAACACAGGGAAAGGTGACGTCAGGGGATGAGGTGGGGATGCTGACAGAGGGAAGAGAAGTTCTATGCCTGGTAGCAGGACTTCTGTTTTCATCACGATGAATCCTCCTCAGAGGAAATACAAACCCTATAACTGCAGATGCCCATGTTTCTGTCCTGTCTTAATCCCAAAACCTAAAGGGACGGAACCTAGCTGGTACTTTACACATGTGGTGAAGTCTTAACTCAAGGGTTGCTAAAAACCATGGAGAGTCTCAAAGTTACACAACACTTCACAGCTTCCTTTCTGAAGAGAATGAGACACATGCTGGGTGGAATTGCCTTGCACCGAATTGATCCATTATGTACAGAAATAGGATAGATCCAAAGCAAGAACGAAAGTGAGTGAGGGCCTGCAGAGTTGTGGAGAAGAATGGAAAAGGCAACATGATATTTTTGCCAAGGAAAATACAGTAATACGTATCATTGTACTTGAAAAGATTGGTCTTAGACTAAGATTGCAGCGTAGTAAAGTGGAGTATGGAGTCACTGTGCTGTGGAGAGTGAGAGGAAGAAAAATGCCCCTGTGGCTGCAGAACTCCCTGAACTGGTGCTTCATTCCCCACTGTGGTGTAAAATGTGTGCAGACAGGTAACACTGCAGATAACCCTGTAGATATTTGGGGAAATGATGTATTGCTGGCTTTCCCTAGACCACTAGGGCTTTCATTCCCTGCAGCACAAAATCATAGAAAACTGGGTGGAAAGAGAGATATTCGTCCACCTCCTGTCCTAAAACTTCAGCAGGGTTTGTCTAATGTTTTGTCATGAATAATATCCTGTGGAAAAAAAGTACTCAGATGCTACTCATAAAAGCCACTTCTGCTTTGCATATGTGGCTTAATTTTAATTTGACACACTGTAAAATAAAAATCATGATAGAATACTTACGCAGTGTGAAAATGCTACCCCAATTTTTACAGTAACCAGTGGAAATCTGATTTCTAACTGTGTGTAAACCCCTGAAGCTAAGGTGCATGCACTGGTTTAGCACCAGTCAGTTTGTGTGCTATGGGTGAAGGTGGATGATGTTTTTCTGTGTGATTCTAGACAGGTAGAGCCAGTGGCACACTCAGCTCCACAGCATAATTGGGAAGTAAGTAAAAAACCCTACAAACAAACATGGAGATATAAACAAATACTAAGATCACTAACTGAACAGTCTGATTTTTAAGTGGTGGGCCACCAGTAAAGACCCACTAAAGTGGGTTTTTACCACTTTAAAATGGTAAAAACTAAGTTAGGGATGCCCCTGTGTGCTCTGCAGTTTTTCAGACTAGGGCAGAAAATATTGATCCAGCCTAAAGAATATTAAAGGTACAAGGTACTAAGGTCGTAAAGACACAACCTGTCCATTTGTCTGTTTGTTCCTCTCAAAATCTTGCCCTAAAACTCTTAACTTTGTGTGTCTTTTAAAAAAAAAAAAAAAAATCTTGGTTCATTTTGAAGTGATACTATCACTGTTGCAGAGGGCTAACTTGGAGGTGAAAAAAAAAAAAATAATCTTGACCTCACTGCATTCCAGGGACTCTTAGCAATGGATTAAGGGCATATTTAGCTGTGACCAATCTATTATAGCTGAACTCCTGAGCTGTCTGCAGTCTCCTGACTGGTGTGAATTGATGCTTGCCAGCACAAATGTCTCTCTCTGTAACTTCTATTTACTCTGTGATGCTTATTGCGACTCTAGGTTTGTTTCTGACTTATGTTTCAAGAAAGAGGAATTTTTTTTTTGTGAACACTTCCCATTTTCCTAAAAATGTTTCTGAATTTTCATTGACTGAAATTACAGGAAGAAAAAAGGTGGGTTTGTCTTCCTCTTTTTTTTTTTTTAGCTGTTTTTGCAATGGGAATCTTTTTTTTTTCAACTCATTTCCACTGACGTGTGTGTTAAAACAAATTCTGGTCCACTTTGCTTCCACCATTCTCCTAAGCAGAAGGACAGTACAATTTTAATGAACTATGAAACTCCTATAAAATTTGCAGAGGACTTATGGATTTATGGTCATATAATTAATCATTTGAAGAGAGAAACTGCATGCTGGGATAGTTTCCTAACCCCAAGATGTTCTTCTCTGTAGGTGAGTGCACACAACCACAAAACAGATCCATGTACGTTGTGAGCTTGGGAGGAAAGCGGTGGGGTCCCCATATGTGTGGCTGCTCCAGTGTAGGTGCATTAATTCCCAGGAAAGAGAAACTGGATTCCTGGGCAGTCAGTGTGTGTTTCTGAGGAAATGAAGACCCTTGAATGTCCTTGACTTCCACTTATAAACATTTAAGACCGTTCAGAAGATGCCATTTTCCACATAAAACCAGGCATCTCCAAATCTCAGCACAGTGCTGATGACCAGCCTTACTTTCAGCAAAGCTTAGGAGAGAGGCAGCTCTGGGATCAGGCTCAATATTTCTTGTGGAATGGCACTGAAACACATTGTACTCTGTGCCTTAATACAGGTGAAATTGGAAAGAGGTTAAGGTTTACTAAAACTCAAATGCAATTGGTTGTCCCGTCCTTACAGGGATGAAAATGTGTATTTTCCTACTGTCCTATAAGTAAGCGTTGCCAATGCAACTCCAAATAACTGCTACCACTCTAAAATGAGAAATCTAAACTCCCTTTTCATCAGTGGATTATTTGCCCTCACTTTAAAGGATTCGGGAATTAACAGATAATGGGGTGCTTATTTATTTACTTATTTGTGTGCATCAGATAATGTTTATCGAATAAATGAAAACCTCAGTGGAATCAATCTGAAAATGTTCAATGTGTTTACCATTAGTTAATAGCAGAAGAAATAACAAATCCATTTAAAAAAGTCTTGCTCTTTACTTTCACTCCTGTATTTGCATTTTTCTTAATGAAAAATTGCCATTTAATTATGAAAATACTAAAAATACTTTATGTAGGACTCTCGTGTTTTCATGACTTCATCGTGGCTTCCACCTAATCTCTCAGATGCAAGTCTTGGTAATGAAAAACATCAGAAATGCTTGCATTCCCAGATTTCAGACGGTCTCCAATAGCTCCGGGGATTTATGGGGAAAGCTACGGGGGAAAGC
>NW_008795948.1:1319386-1383729 GCF_000699145.1 Aptenodytes forsteri
AAATAAATAAATAAATAAATAAATTACAATAAATAAAAAAAAAGGGGAAAAAAAGAAGATATCCTCTCTGTTTCCACCAAATATTTGTAGGCACTCCTTCCCAAACTACGAAAAGCTTTCACAGCAGTTTCCCACCTCGACCTGGTCACAATAGCTCTCCCAAAACTCCATGTGAAATTTCACACCATGTGCTGTATTTTTAGGCCGATAATGTCAAAGAAACTCATAACCTGTGAAGATGAATCAATACACAGAGAGTTTAAAATAGTGCCGTTCCCTCATTCACGACCAAGTGGTACGATTTCCTGATGATCAAAATTTGTCTTACGGAAGAATAACTTGATCCCTACAAAAATGAGAAGATTGAATTGAGGACTTTGAGCTCCCAGCTAAAACCAAACACTTCTCACTGAGAAGCTTTCCAAATCTTCCACAAAATCTAGAAGGAGAAAAGGGAGGGGGGACGGACCATCTCATTGCAGGAGACATGTCTGCTTCACTTAGAATTACTTGACTGATATTGCCAAGCACCTCTTCTGCCTCTGACAGTCCTGGGCAGTGACTCAAGTGTGATGCTGTGATAAGCAGAGATTGGCTTGCACTAAAGCCCTGCTTTTCTCTTTTACCGTGAATAAAAGTTAGAAGCAGAGCCCGTGTAATTTATCTTTGCTATTCCATCTGAATAGCTTTTTACCTCCTTTCTAAGTTACACTGTGGAAGTAATTTCCTCACTCCTCCTTGTGGACGTTCTTGCTATTAATACAGAAGCAGTGCCTGGGAGGCCCAGCCACGGACTAGGACATGTGAGGTACTCTGCCAGCAATGAAAGGCTGACCTACACCCCAGAGTCCAAATAAGAGTTTGGTCTCTGGAGCCCGCCTTCCCAAGGGCTCCTCTTGCTTATTGCACTGCATTTGCCGCCATCCAAGATCCATCAACGGTATTGAGCTTGGACATAATGCCCTTTATTCGGCATCCCCCTCAAAGGAGCATCTCTCTTGCCCTTTCCTTGCTACAGTCGCAGTACATAACATAAAAGTCATAGACAGACAGATAAAAGTATGAGAGGGAGCAAAATAAAGTAATGGGGCAGTCCTTTGAAGATACCAGCTATACTCGCTCAGAGTTTTCTGATAGATGAGGTTCTCTTGGGAAATATTGCTTTGACTGAAATTAGTGACTGAGAGTGCATAATTTTACTCTAAATTTGACTCCAAAATAATTTGAAACACTTTATATTATATAATTTCTAAATGTTTCAGCACTAAAGGGAAAACTGTGATGATGATATTGCCATTTTATCTGGAATTACCATTTGTTAGATAATGTTGACTTTAAATTTTCGATTGGGACGAAAGAAACATTTCAAAACATCATATTTCTCCATAAAGCAGGAAACCTTAGTTTCAGCTGGACTCCACTGAAACTAACAGTGGATATAACAGCTATTTTGGATTGCTTTGTTATGTTTTTATAAGTAGCAGCTCCAATTGAGTAGCCAGAATATATTCCTTAAGAGCAAGCTGATAACACTAGCTGAGATTCAAAACCATTTTCTTCTAGAGCATTTGCAAAAGCAGCATATGTCCACGAAAGAAAAAGGAAGCATCTTAATATATAGATCTAACAGAGGTCTTGGAAGAGATTCAAAAGCTGATGTTTGATTTTGAACCCTGAAAAATTAATAGGATCATTTTATGTGCCCAGTCCAGCAATGATTACTAACCTAACTGATGACTGAAGGAGAACAACAGCTCTCAGGCTTTACTGGTTCATGTACTACCCCCAATAAATTGTTGTAAGGTAGAACAGTGGACCATTAAACTCATCCATCATTATTATCTCATGTACAACAACTTGCAAATTTCTGAAATGGAATCAGTCTTCCCAGCATGACCTAAATGCTCAGAGCAAGTTCCTCTTGTTCTGTGACCCTAGATAAGGAGTAAACAGGGAATTTTAGACTAGAAAGTACTGCTGCGTCCAAACAACCAACGTCAGCATCTCTCTACGGCAGTTAAGTATGCAGCAGTAGAGCTGTCTCTCAGGTTCGCTAGCCCCGAGCAAGTTGTGCTACAGGTCTTCTGCAAGGCTGCCTCTTAGATTTATACCCTTGTATTTCTTCTGCCCCCTGCCCCCAGCTTTTCAAAATGCATTTATTGGCAGCAGCTTCACCCGGTTCTCTAATCAAAGTGTGAGGACAGTATTTTTTAATTTGTCGACAAATGCATGAGTAGAAATGGAATTATTTTTAGACGAGAGATAAAAGAGGAGGAAAAAGTGGTCAGACAAGATGAGCCCTGGGCAAAAGAGGAATTAGAGTTGAAGTAATATAGTCCACTTCTGCAGAGACTGTACCTCATTGCTGCTTTTAAAGAGGGGTCTTGCAGAGCAGGCTAGACAGGAGTCAGCACTCCGGTGAGTGGTACTGCAATCTCTGTTATTAAAAGTGAAACACATTACACTTGGAAAAAACTTCTGGATGATGACTACTCATTTTTTGAGAAAGAGAATTTGGGGTTATAGGATGACTTCAGTTTTGCATAAAGTCACCTTAAATAATAGAGATCACTCCTAAATTCTTGTGATTTTGGCTTATTACTTGTCCCGTCAGCCACAGAGACATGGAGAACAGGCTATTCCCTTTGTTTTCTTCAATAGGGTTTTCTGTATTTGACTGTGTGTGTGTCAGTCCTCCTCTCAGCTTTCTTTCCTTCAGGCTACCTAACCTCAGCTCCTCCAGCCTTTCTGAATCTGTTTTCATGCTTCTGAGTGAATTCTTACTGTTTTCACCCAGACTGTTTTCAAATAGGTCACATTCAGCACATAAACCCAAAAAGAGTATTTCAGCATGGAGCAGAGAAGAATACTCCCTATATTTCAGGCTAGGTTGTTTATACACCTTGACGTGTTGTTGATGCAGCAGGATGTTGTTAACTCAGATTCGCCCTGTGTTGCACCATCATCCCACATGTTTTTTTTCCAGCCAGTGTTACCCACCCACCCCTGTCTCTCTCTGCTTTGCTGAGATCACACCGAGTTCTAACCCTGTCCTCCAACTTTCTGAAGAAGAACTGCAAATTTTGTGCTGTCTGCAATACATAGACTTATTGAACAGAACAGGAGACAGGATGTACCTCTTACATTTTGACACTAAATTGCTGAGAGCTACTCAAATATTTTTACTGACAAATTTCATATCCACCCATGGAAGTTCTATTAAGGCAAAAGTTTCCTTTGCTTGTTTAGAAAAATGTCATGCAACCCTTCCACTGAAGTTCACTACAGTCAAGAGATATCACATCTACTGCTTTCTTATCCATAAGACCTGCTGTTCTACCATTAAAGCAAACCAAATTGAATTATTAAGCAATTTTTTGGAAACAATTTGCTTATACACAATATATTAAGACTCAAATGGTGGGAGGTAAGGAACATTTAGGAAGTTGTATCCAAAGCTTTTAGTGCAGTAGCCAACTCTTGTAATCACATAAAAAATAACAGCAGGTACATTAAGTGTATTGCACAGTGACATTTCCCACATCACTTCTCCTTACACTTGTTACCCCGGATGACAAGGAGATGGACATTTATTTCTACCTGTATTTCTAGCCTGAGCCCATCTCCAGAGTTTACCTAGCGCACTTTCTTGTTGCTTGCACTATACTTACAATTTACTGAGTATTTATCCTTAATAAGAGTTCATTTTCAAGAAGGGCTCCAGAGCCCAAACTGACTCAGCTCAGTTAATTTATTGATGGGGACTGTAAGGACCTTAATCAATCAGGCAGACAGTTGCTCATTAGAAATGCAAAAGGTGCTGAGAGACTTCTGCAGTAGCTCCAGCAATGTGATGGGGCAAGTTCAGTCAGGTTTTAACACCTTGCTTGCTTCTATAAATGAACCATCAGAAAATGGTTTATGTTAACAGAACCTTGCAAAGATGTTATTGTTGAAAGTATGTAAAACCGTGACCCACTTTTTCTTTTTTTTATTCTTATTACCATTATCATGCTGTTCCAGTAATAGTAATAAGAATATGTTTTCTTGGGCACATTTTCTTGTCTTTCCTCTCTGGCTTGCTTGTATAACACCTGAAAAGCCATTCCAAGCAAAATTAAAGACAAAAAGAGACTTAGCCAAATTCTGTTTGGCTAAACAAACATTAGATGTTGCAGCTTCCCTTGAAGTCAACATTTTAGTACATGAACGTGCCTCTGTGGCCAAGGATGTAAAGGAGTAAAGCTGTGTTTGTTAAGGCTGCCTTTTTGGACTGCCTAATGTCTCTGCGCTTCTGTGCACTGGGAATAGTCCTCTTCTGTTCATTTGCAGCCTAAGTTCAAACCAATGATTTTAAACCATGCACAGCCAAAAAGTCTTGGCTGAGGAGGAAGCAACTGCCAAGGAGTACAGTGCTTACTCGCTACCAGCTAAAACATGTGCCTGTTTCCTAATTTGATAAGTAGGTCTCCAAGGCCAAAGCCCACAGGAAGATCATGCTACACAAACAGTGCAAACAAACATCCACAGGTCAAAGAAAGCTGTGGAGCAGGTGGAGTATTTATTAAGCAAGTTCTGGTTGCTTCTGTGTCCTTCTTACAGTTTTCTGCTTTTGCTTTGCACACAAAAAGAAACAGGAAGCACAAGAAGCTGTCATAAAAAAAAAATCAATCCTTCTCATTATGCTTAAAATCTTCATGACTAACTGAAGTGTTGGGGACTGGTTTTACATGGAAACAGTGAACCGAGACTTTGGTCAAGGGCAATCATACGACACAACTGAAATTTTAATCATCACAACATGCAGCTAACAACAGAAGAAGTAGCAAGAGGTGATTAAGAAGGTGAAGAAAAGTGGCAAGAGGTGAGTTTTCATATATTCAACTCGTTATACAGGTGACGCTTTCAGAATGGCAGATGGCTCGCAAAACATTTAGTTTAACATGACAAAGAAGTTATTGTCCTCATGCAAAATAAAAAAACCCCACAGAATCTGAAAGCTGGAGTTCCTAGTGCCTGTACTGCCATAAGCGTCTTCACAAGGGTCTAGAGAATGAAAGCAGGACTCTGCTTCTAAACTGAGAAGGTAACACAAAAAAGATGGCTATTCAGAGGGAGAGTAATTCATGAGCTCCGGTAAAGGACAAATACAAGGGTTTAATATAGACTAATGACAAAGCAGTCTCTGGCTAGATATCCAATAGTTACCCTCCAGTAGCTGTATCTTATATTGTACCATCCAGCCCAGCCCAGGGCCAGTGGCACCCACACGCAGGTCTGTTCTGAGAAGCAGTGACTGTACACTGGAGGAATTGTTTTCTGCAGCGGAGCAAAGAGCCCTCAGTGTCCAGCACAGTCTCATTCAGATGCCCTTAGAAGGTCCTTTCATGGGAGTGCACATGGATGCTTGCGGAGTGCAGGGAATGACGAGCTGAAGGAGCTGTGCCCAGAGGTGCTTTGCATGGTGCATTCAGTGGAAATCTTCTGGATTATTGTTACTTTAAGCAGCACTGATTGATGTTGGACCCAGGGAAGTGAACTTGGCATCAGACAAACCACAATTTTCAGAGTTTCTTCTTACCACAGGAAAGTATGGCCTTAATAAGCAGCCAGAACGTTTGATTTAAAACTGGTTTTAGATTTCTTAATTTTCTATACTTGCATATGTTTTCCTCTTGTATTTGGAAATCAATATGTAAAATGTTAAACCCCAGTTGTTTCTAGTCTTTTTCTCTCTGCAGAATTACAGGCTTGTGAGTGGGAAAGATTTCAATGACGCCTATTTAAAGACTGAAGTGAAAAAAGCAATTAAGTAGGTGACAAGATTTTTTTAAAAAAAGAAATCAAACTAATTCCTTCTGAGCAATTAAAAAAGTAAGTTTGATCTGCCCAGACAGGAGCAGCTATATTGATTTCATAAATTGTAGAGTCCAAGAGCTTATTTAAGGATTATACATTCCATCCAGTGAGTAAATCGAACAGTAAGCCAGAAAACACAGTATTTTTCAAGTTTACAGAAATTGCTCCAGAGATGACTCTGTGTTTCTTCCTTAAGGAGAAAGCAGAATATACGACCCAGTTGGTACCAACAGCACAAACTTTGCTGCTACCTATTTTCTACTTAAGCATGGTCTGATAAACCATTGTTGAAGGTATCTGAGAAGGGGCTATTGAATGTTGAAAACAACAATAATATTTACATGATTTCCAATCTTTGCATTAGAGCCCTATCTCTAAGAAGACAACCCGCAGATAAGCACCTAAAGACTGAATGCCTAATCCCATGTTATCGTTATCAAACTGACAATCACTATCATCACTGAAATCCTGTTTTAAGGGAGGCACAAAGATGAGCATAGAGTAATCTCCTAAAAGGTATTTTTTGATCTTGTCATTGAAACTCGTGTCAGCTTTCATCGTCCACACCTGCTCAGATTCTGCGCAAGAACTGACTTGTGCCCAACAGAAACTTCAGGATCTTCATGTGAGTGCAAAACCTGCTGCTGGACCTCTGCATGTCCCCTTAGCCAGAGATGATTGAAACTTGTGTCAGCTTTCATCGTCCTGCTGACACCTGCTCAGATTCTGCGCAAGAACTGACTTGTGCCCAACAGAAACTTCAGGATCTTCATGCGAGTGCAAAACCTGCTGCTGGACCTCTGCATGTCCCCTTAGCCAGAGATGCAATACCGAAGCAAAGTCACAATCCCACCAAGATCGAAGGTTTCAGTGTGTTAACTGTGAAAGAGCAGCAGAACCTTTGGCTTAAGATATGAACAGCTATGGGTGGATATTTAAGGAAGCTCTTCCTGGATTTCAGGAGCTGTGGTAGAAAACAAAAAGACAGTTCTTTAACCACTGCTCTGTTTCAGTAAGCTCACACATGCTGCAATCTCAGTAATGTCTCTGCACTTTCGAGCGGTAGCTACATAAATATTGAATCCATCTGTTAAATGCAGGCCTTGCTAATTGTTCGCCTCTTTACCATGCCAGGATATATTCTTGCTTTGACAGAGACTTCAACTAGAAGAACTTTTTGCCAAACAATACTTTGCAATTCAAAATTGTAATCAACTAGTCCTATTTATCTTTCAAGACAGATTGGTGACACTCATAAAAAGGGTGAGGAAAGCAAGTGTCTTTCTGCCTTGACCACTACGAAGTTGCTGTAGGCTTCTAGTTTCTGCTTTCTGAGACGTCAGCAGGAGGTTTTCTGGCTCCTAGAGGCAGTATGTGTATTACATACTTAATTCGTTGCTAAAAAGCTTTTAGTTGCATGATTTTGCTTCCCAGTTCATGAAAAGCAAAGTCCAGTGGTGAGGGCATTCACTCACGCTCTTCAATATGACAAAAATATGCAGCATTAGTTTGAAACAATGTTATTTGCCATCCATATTGCATAAGCCCCTGTATGAACAAAGCACTGTTATATGAAACATTACAGAAGCAATGAATGACATTACACATCATTCCCAAATGCATACACCCATTTTATTGCTTTCTCTAAAGAGAAGATAACAAATAATAGGGTGTGCACAGATCCAGCCTTTTCACAATAACAATAGCTGTATCCTCTTTAGCCAGTATTATTGAAATACAAGACATACATCATTTAACGAGTTGCACTATAAAGGTTCAAAGCTTAAGAAATAGATATCCAAACACCTATACATGCCCTTAGCAAAGTTCTTGAAGACTGAAACAGTTGTTTAATGTGTCGTGTTTAATACAACTGATCAATAGAGGGCAGCAAATTCCTTGTAAAATGCAGAAGTGCAATAGATTTAAGAGATTAGCTTCAAAAAGTATAGCAACAATTATATCACTTAGATTCAAAGAGCAAATAGGGAAATACATGATTTACAAAGTATCACTGTTAAGTCAGCAAGTTCTTAAGAGTGTTCTGGTACATTAGCAGTCCTTAGCTGATGAAGTATAAAGGCTCCAATTCAACAGAGCACTTCCCAACGTGCTAAATTGCTGCTTAATGAAATTCCAGCTTGATAAAGTGTCTGCTTTATGGGAGGAGTTTTGGGAGTTTATGTTCAGTTTTGAGAAATATTAGACTTTCTGCATGGTTTTTGGACTCAAATGACAATCCTACCCCTGTCCAGTACTGATACCTCCCAGCCCCAACACAAGTCCCCAACTCCAGCTCAGCCGCAGCCAGTTGCTTAAATGGCAATTCCTCTCTGCTTCCAGCTAGATCTGAAGCTGCCTGTCTCTGAGCTTTTATGCTGGGCAGAGAGGAACATTTTACACAAGAGTTCTATAAGCAACAGAATAAATAAACCTCGGTTTCATGTTGAGCTCCTGGGGTTGGACTCTTAGTATCTGATGTAGTGAAAATTGAAGATTTCCCTGTGGTTTGAAAATCTCAGATACAGTTTCTCTGATGTATACTAGGGAAAGAGTTCCTGTTGCATTCTTTCACTCAGTAGAAATTATAACAGTTTTTTTGTTTGGTTGGTTGTTCCCCCCCCCCCCCCCTTCTATCCAACTACCTGCCTACTTAAACGAGATCTGGAGAAAATGAGAACCTTTGAATCCCTTAGCACTCAGTCAAAATCTGTTGAAATTAGGCAGCATGTTTAAACATCCAAAACAACCCAAGGCCATTTTCTAGGGGGTAGGAGATAGATCTGACAGATTGTGGATAGTATAAACTTAGTTTTCTTCAAAAGAAAGGCTAAGACTTTTGCAGAATCAGAATCTTTTCTTTTCCTCACTGGGAAATAAGCTTTAGTTTAAGAGGCATTAAGTATCTGTAGACAAAGGTTTCAGGAACAAAATCAACATCCTTGGGAAACAGTTTTTCTGGTTTTGTCCTACATGAGATGGTAGAAATGGTTTGAGAAAAACAAACTAACAAACCCCTTCAAATAAAGTAAGTTTACCTATTAACTGAATTGTATTTATTTGGGACATCACTGCATTAATAATTCAGTATTTATCTACTGTCCCTTTTCTCTCTGCATCATGATAAAAGTGAAGTTTGATCTCACCATAGCTCGGGAAAAGTGTTATCTGCTAGAGTAACAGGCTTGAATTTGCCCATCAGAACAGAAAAAATGCATAGACCAGAAAGACTTAAGAGACTCGTTTAAATAATCAAGTGGATAGAAGTAAAAATGTATATAAATACAAAAATAATGGGAGACTATACTGTATATTGTAAAATAAGTATAATATATATACAAGGAGAATTCTCCATTTAATTATTTATAAACCACCCTTCCTCTCACCAAACCATTAGGTATCTGTAAGATAGGCTGTGAAAGAGCAGATTTTGGATTTATTTAGGCACTTTAACATCATTGAAAGCCTATCGTTGAAAGTGTGTGCTTACTCATTCCTATAGCTTAAGTATTATCTTTTCATTAGATTTTTTTATGACAATGACACAGAATTATAGACTGGAACATTGAAAATAATAGATCCTTATGTATTTAAACAGCCACTTAGGAGGAATAAAAAAGACAGCAAATCTAAGTACTTCTACCTGTTGCAGGTTTTTGTGTTTTGTTCACACACACACACACCCCCCTCCATTAAAGCATTTTAATGACTTGTATTTATCTATTCAGTTATACCCTTCTGGCAGGCATCTTCGGAAGACCCATATCACTTACATAGAAGGATTTCTTATTTTCTTCTCATTCTCATGACCAAAACCCAAATCAGGCACATGGCTTGATTTTTTTTCCTACTGATACCACTAATGTACCATAGACTATTGCTCCAGTGCACCAATTGTTTAACAGCAGCTTTAGCAATCCATTGCAAAAGCTAGTGATGTTGAAAATTCTCTGAAGATACTCTGACAGGATATCCCCGAGGAAATATATTGCAGAGCTAGGTTTATTATTCTCTGTTCAATTCACTACAGGCATAGAAAATGGTCTCATTCTTACTTTATTCTAAAAGTAAGTTTATATGACAGATTCCAAACTCACCCCTCTCTAAGAATTTTGCTATGTTGTTTGAATCAAGAGACAAGAAAATGCAGCAAAAAATTCTTAGCAGGCTCTGTCCCTGCCCATTCCTATCTCTGTGCTGTTAAAGAAGAGGGCTACATCCCTCAGCATGCCCAGAGAACCTTCTTGACCTTTCTTCAGCCTAATTAACATGCAAGAAAACAATGCAAGTTTTAGACAAATTGGGCAGCAACCCATAAAGATAATCCTGGCAAAACAACACAGGAACAGTAAGAAACATACCTAGAAACCAAGTCTTTAAACAGTCACTAGGAATAGAAAGCAAATTAAATGAAACTTTAACAGGCAAAAGACCCCAAGAGCTAAATAAGGCATGGAGAAAGAAGGAAGCCAACATTTGGGAAGTACATTAAGTGTTTGGGTGAGCGTACACAGCAACAGACTCTCAGGTTTGCTACTGAGCTCTCTGAAGAACAGGATTGTAACAATCACACAACTCCCAAATCCAGCAAAGGTAATAGCTGCTAGAGATGTTCCTTTACTCAAAGCAGAGCCAAGATCAGAGATCTATTGAAAAGCAATGTATTGAACTAATGCTGCATACTATAAATGCACAAAGAAACTCCTCTAGCTGTAGCGTTGCTGAAGGAGGAGTATTTATAAACTAATCATGAGAGCTTTCCTGGTAAAAGGTCCTTCCTAGCTGAAGAGTGGGAGGGTCAAGTCCCAGCAGGTGATGGAAAGTCCTAGTTAAACCAGCTGAAACAATCAGGTGCAGCAGGGCCTCATAAAAGTCGGTCTCTTAAAATCAAGGGAGATGAGTACAACGTGTTCTCTCTTGAGTAGAAAAGCAGGAGAAGCGAGTAGTTGTCTGAGTAAGCTTGTGTTTTATTTTAGCTGTATTAAGGTAAGGATACTGTATAAAGCAATTATTTTATTAGGGAATTTGATCTGAGGTTGCTGATTTACGTGGATGAAAGTCATATAAAGAAGCTGGAAGTCTTTCTAATGAGGTTTTGGTACCTTAACTTACCACAGGCAAAACTTTTATCAGGGTATCTGCAAAAATTTTAATTTAATTTTTCTCTTTCATTATTTCAAGAGTGAACTTAGATCCTCGTATTGTGGGTTTCTGAGGCTGAGGAAACTTAAAAAAAACACTTAAAATGGATAGTCTGATGTGGGGATTGTTGAATGTGTTAGTATATGATGTGGAAGACAAACTGGTAAACCACTGAGGTACCTATGTTTGGTGCTTGGCTTTTTGCATTTAACTGTTTTTAATGTCTGATAGCTTTCAGTTATTGGGGAGCAGGTGGGAGATAACAAGACTGAAATAAGTAAAATAAAATCATGATCCCAAGATATTATTAGAGGAGCTTTGAGTATGCTTTAAGAAATACCTTTTTTTTTCCTTGAATATTAATGTTTGAGTCTTATCATATGTCAACTATTTAATGTTTTTAATCATATCTCTCAACTACTTAAATGATCATTCTCTAGGGAACCAAAGTTTTAGAAGAGTAACTTAAAAATTGTATCAAATGTATTCAGCATAAAATCTGCTAACCTGATTAGCTCTTTTGACTGCAATGACTCACATCTCACCTGATAGAGAGCATAGTGCTTTGGGTCCTGGCTGCTGAGGCAGTTCCCATGTAATTCCCGATGTCTCTGCCCCATTTAAGGAACCGCATGTGAAATGCACATCAGCCTGTGTTGGTGATCAAGGGTGAGTTAATCCCTGCTATTCTTTTCTCCTCTATTGTGTATGTGTAAAGGCCTACTTGGATTATGGTAGTACTAGGGAGAAAGGACAGGTGCACAGCCTATTTTATTGGAAAATGTGATGAAATGGAGACTGTATCAGTGAAAGAGTGAAGAATCACACTTAAAGTAGATGTAGGAGGAGAGAGGAATTCTGGTGTGAATATGAGAGGATCATACATCCACCAGTTCTTATGCTGATGTGGAAAACCTGAGGATTTGCTAGCAAAAAGGTTAGTGAATGTCTATCTGGTTGACTGTGATGTATGCTTTGTCAGTGGTATGGTTATACATATAGCTATACAATGCCATTAAAATAAGATACTGAAGTAGCACTACCCCTAGTTCTGGACATCTTGGATGGTGTTTGATCATAGTTAGACCCAGAGACACAGTTAGGCATGGTAGGAACATCTTTTCCGAAACAGGTATCGCTAGTGTTCCATCTTGGTCTAGTTAAAATATATCCTCTTCTACAATACAGCATCTGGAAAGGGAGAGCACTGGGGTGGTAAGGCTCTTGGGACTGACTACACATCGCTCTGAGCCAGATCTTGGATCCAGGTCCTCTACATCCCGGCTTGGGTGACTGTGTAGCTGGGCTGTGCACACCCTACTCTCCTGCAGGAAGAAACAGATTTCAAAGAGGAGCTATCTTCTGGTCAGCTGAAGCTACAGCGTCCTTCTGGAGTGCAGCTTGCTTTATCTAGCAAAGCTGAGCTAGAAAAAGTTGGAGCTGTTCCTGGGGGAACAACCCTTGTAGGGATGTAAATAGCTTCCTGGTACTTGCAGCAACTGGGCACCTTATGTGGCTGCCTAAGGAGTATGAGAAGAGACTGAGTTTTTACAAAGAGCTGAGTAAAATAGGGGCAAAGCTTTATCCCCACTGACCAATACATCTCATGAACGCAGGTGCATTTGGAACTGTGCGATACATGGTAGGGCCCACTCCTGCGTCTACTTAGCCAGATATACCACTTCAGTGGCTGCTAAGTAGCGTACCTTAAAAAAAATGTTTCATCAGACAAAGTAAGGATAGCAAAAGCTTACAGTGTGGATATCTGATTATTCAGCACTCATAGAAGAAAACGTCTAAGCACTCTACCATTTACAATGCAATTTCATTATCTTTGTCTTTTAAATTTGTTGGCATTTAAAAACTCATTGTTCTATGCTCTTTTTTCCTCTTTTTCTTTTGCCCCCAACCCCTTTCTGATCACATGTACATCTGGGTGGTACCACGCCAGGCTGGTGGTTTATGGTGCAGGTGCTTTGTATGTGTATTTTAAAGCACCCCTCTTACTTCTTTTTAAATCTAACTGTGTATAGACTTGCATGACTTTGAGTAATTTAGCCCATGATATCTGCAGGTTGTTGCTCTTCATTACTTAGGTTTTCAAGGATAAAGAACAAGAAGTTAAGATCAGAGTGACAGAACATGCTTCAACTCTACTTTCTCCCTGGTGGCAAATGTGGAACAAATTATTAGTTACACTCTACTGTAGTTTAGTTGAGACCTTATGTTCAGTGCCACAGTACTTTGTCTTAATTTAGACCTTGAGCATATAAGCACTTGAGCATGTATCTAGAATTACTCACATGAGTAAAGCTATTGACTTCAAAGTTATTGACTATCATATGAGTGAAGTTCAGCTTTCATAAGGTTAAAGGTCTGGAGCAACTATTCCTTGACTATGCAAGAAAAGGAGGCTAAGCAAGCTGTAGCTTTTGTACTGTTAGCAGATTTTTCTCACAGATAAAGATCTACAATGAAAATAACTTTCAGTATTGTTATTCCAGAGATATCAGGAATAGAAGAGTGAAGATATCATCACCTTCCAGAGATCTGGCTCAGGGTGTCCAAGTTACTGTATACAGTATGACAGATTTTTTTAGTCTTTTTCTGAAGGTTCCTCTCTGCAGGCCTGGTGTAATGGAGATGGATCCAGACCCAGTCAAAGCAAGCAGAAAGGACTTTCCCTCCTCTGCTTTTTTTTTTTCTCTTCTCTAATGACTGTGTCTTCTGGGAATACACCATGGTGCTTCTCTGAACCTCTGCAGAAGCAACAAATACCTGGATTTCTCCTGTGTAGCCTAAGGAACACAGGATCATGTCTGACATGACTAACTTGGTGCTGCTGAAAGCAACTCCAGCATGGGACTTCAGTGGTGTCTAGAACAATGTGTCACAAGCCCTGGGTAAAAAACCCTTAATATCGTCTATAAAAAGCTTGCCTTTTAAAGAGTAAATCCCAGCATTATGTGCTGAAAGCTATCTGAAGTATTCAGCTCTGTATGACTAATAGATTCCATTGCTACCAAGAGCCACAGCCAAGATGATGGAGATTTCTGTTGTGAGATCTTCTTCATGAGACAAGAACAAACTTAACAAAACAAACAACTCCCCCCCACACACCCACGCTGCCCCCCTCCAAAAAAAAGAGCCCTCACAACTCCCATTGCTTTTTGGATGAAACTCTCTTCATTCAATGAAAGAGCTTCCCACCCCAACCATGAAAAATGTCAAGAAATGGTTTGAGTTGAGAATTCAGAGGAGGGGAGGAAGGAAGAATCTGCCAAGCTTGGAGTGAAGTGTCTGTAGTGGTGCCTCATGGGAGGAATATCGCTTTAATTTTACTGTTTTTGCCAAGGACTCAGGAGTTCGAGAGTGACGCTCCTGTGTGCTTAGCACTGTTTTCCTTTTTTGTTTGGGTTTTTTGTTTTCCTAGAGATAGTAAAGGATGTGGAACTGAGCAGTCCCTTCTGACATGAAAAGAGGCTGTTTTGGGGAATTATTTCCCCAGTTTGCAGATGTCTCAATGTCCTTTGTGAGGCTCTCTGCAATGAAGAAGGGCTATTGCAGGTGGGGCCATTGCTGAAACAGGCAGAACAATGTCACTGGGATGCTCTTGTTTCCTCCTTCTAACCTCCTGGAAACTGTGCATGCATCTTTTTACTTCAAGGTAAGATATCCATTAAAGAGCATGCAAAAAATGACAGATCCTTTCTTAAGGAAGCCAGATAAGTCATTGGGGAGGTTAACTGTGTGTTTCAGCACAGCAGGGTTGAGATGATGTGCTGATGAGCACAACAACCTAATCCAAAGTTGCATTATAATTAATGTTATACACTATTGTTATGTTACTTGTTTTTCACAGGGCTGAAGCCTTGTGGAAGAGGAGCAGTATCGGAAAGAATCCAGGACTAAGAATCCTGGCTAATATAAAACAAATAGTCAGACTCTCGTTATTGCATTGTAAGCAGAGAGCTCAGAACAGACAAACAGGTGTGAATTAGCAGCAGCTGTTAAAAGTGAAGTGCAGCCCAAAATAAAAAGCTACTTGACTCATTTAAGGAACATAACCTGATCCGTATTTTTCCTGGGATTAATTGCTGCTTACTTTCTATAAAAGCTGTTTTTTCCCTCTACTGGATCTATTGTAGAGCAACTTGTAACTTTGACTCTTTTGTGCATACTGCTGATGGTATTATCGCTGCATGGTGCCTGGTGCTCAGCACTTCCACTGTGTAGCCAGGCTAAAACTGGAAACCAAGGAGGCTCTTGTGATGACCTAGTCAGCTTTGGATATTAAAAAAAAAAAAGAGATGAAGCTTCACAATTCAAGCTGGGATCTTTGGAAAACAGCTTTCAGTGACTAACTTGATCCCAAAGACACAGTTTTCAGCAACAATCTCACTTCTAGACTTTTTTAAGACATCGTGGCCATGATTTCAGACTGATCAAATGGTGCTAAGGAAGCCACATTTGCATGGGCCTGTGAAATCTGAGAACCAGCCTTCAACCCTTGCTTCATTGAAACTGGGGAGAACTGAAGACTAACACCTTCCCTCTGGATATATGCATCTGAACTGGGTCGGAGGATTAGGTCAGAAGCACAGGGCTTTCTGAGGTCATTTGTGTAGAGCAAGCTAGGTGTACACTTGTGTAAACATGGGGCAGCAGAGGGACCTGACAAAGGCTGTTTTGTCACGGTCTAAGGACTGACTCAAACTGGAACTAGAGCTGGGATCTCTGCACAGCACTGCATTTTGTAGGGCAAAAGTAAGCAAGTCTCTTGTCTTGAACAAAGCGTGGAGCGTGGCTTCTGTGTGCAGTTGTTTCTTCTCAGTTCCAAGTATAATACTGTGGCCAAGAAGTCTTCAGTGCAAAGAGCCATGACTGAATTTGCATTTGTGTTAAGATGTGGCCTCATAGGAGGCAAGGTAGTCTTATATCCAGGGAGTTTTCCGAAGGAGAAGAGTGGAAAAGGCAGGTGACTAACTGGATAAATTACAAATAATAGTGCAAGTGTACCTTGGGGAAAAGAGCCTGGTCTCTGGCATAGGTTTGTACTTGGAACAGGCGAGCTATTTTCTAAGAACCCAGCTAATAAATGTAATAAAGAAATGCAGCATGTGATATCTGTGAGTGCTAAAACCAACACTGAGAAGGTATAACTGGACTCCTGTTGTAGTAGCTGAGGGTGGAGGTGTTCCAGTCAGGCAGCTCCTCTTGGTTATTGCCTGAGTGGGAGCACACGAAGGAAAAGCAGGTCACTGCTTGATTAGGCCAGCCAGCTCTGGCCAGTTGCCTCCAGCCCATGGAGGGGAAGAGGGAGCAAAGACTTGCTGACTGATTAGAAGGATAAGATGATGTATGTGCGTGAAATTCTCTGCATAAGACTCTTAAATGCTTCTTGCTAACATATGGGGAGTTCACAGTCTCTAATTCTCTGGCCTTCTTGTGGTTTAGTGATGCAGTATAATCACTGTCCTTCGGTCGAGGAATCAAAGCATATATTGACTTGCCAAAGTGCAAACAGGCACTCTTGTGGGAAGAAATTAACTTGGGTCTCCTGTCCACAAGACAGCCTCCTTTTTGTCCCATGCAGCTGTCTGTCTAGTCTCTCCCGCCTAAATCATTGCAGGGACCTTCACAGGAAGCAAGGAAAGGGACAGTGACCAATATTAGGGCTTTTCACATTCTGCTGTTTTTCTTCCTTGATTTGGTTGATGAATCTCTTCTATTGAAGAGTAAAACTCCAAGAGCGTCTTCCTAATGGTAAACCCCTCTTCTAAAGAGCTGGACTGAGCTTTGTGACACACTAACTTCATCAGGGATGAGGTGGGGTGGGAGGAAAACATGTGTGAACTGGTCTATTCAGATGTGTTCTCCTATGGCTCTTCAGAAACCATGTTTCAATGCTCCCATTTCCTTGCTTCTTTAACTCCTCAGCTGTGTGAATGGTTCCAATCTCCACCTCAGAACAGCTTCTAGGTTGCTCTACCTTAAATCCCATTAACTTTTATCTGAAGGAGAGTGTGGAACTGGGGAAGAAAATTGCAGGTAGATTCCAAGTCTAATAGCTTTATGAGTAATAGGTAACCAGACATAAAATCCATTTAATGCATGAACATACTTGATAATGGTTGCCTTTCTTCTGTGAAAGTATTTGCAGTTGAAATCAGTGGTGTAATGGTTTTAGCCAGGCAATATTACATACCCCCACACAAACTAAAACCATTACACCACTGATTTCAACTGCAAATACTTTCACAGAAGAAAGGCAACCATTATCAAGTATGTTCATGCATTAAATGGATTTTATGTCTGGTTACCTATTACTCATAAAGCTGTGAGTATCCTGGTTTACTTGCTCTGTGTGCCTGAAAGCCTCAGTTGATGCCAGAACTCAGTATCAGAGGGGTTTTTTTTATACTTGGATCATGCTCCTTCCCGCAAAGCTTAATGTGAAAAGATGCAATATGGAAAGTGGTGGGAATAAGCCAGAGGGAAAAATTGTGATAGGAGTTGCCCAAGGTGATAGAATAACAGGATAACTTCCGAGACCTGTATTCTTGGCTCTTGATCTTCTGTAAACTTAATTCTCTGGAAGCACAGAAATATCCATGTAGGCATTCTCCATCGACACTTTAATGTAAAGAAATATAGATGAGTCTTTCTGGTTATTGTTGCCCTGTGACTATAAAATTGTTGTGCTATAACTTCCCATTGAGAAGGCAATACACTAATTTGTTTTTTATAAGAGAGCAGGTGCTTTATAGGTACTAACTAAAACAGAACTGGAGGGCATGTCGAATAGCACATAGGGAAAAGAAGAGGGGAGGGAAGAGTTTTTTGAGCAAAAATCTATATAAGAAAACAAATTAAACTGTCTGCAGCACTACCTGCAGCTTTCCAGGGACACGCAAACCTGTTTCTCTGCCATGGTAAGCCAGGCCATGGTAGCCCTCCAAGACAATTAAAGTACACAGGCAGAAGCTGGAGAGCCAAGCTCTGTCAGCAAGGAAGTAAAACACCTGAGATTATTTCAGTTAATGGGAGAGGGGAGCAGGAGGGAGAGAAATGCCATGAGGCAAAGTAAAGAGATTATTTAAAAAAAACACCCCCCACACCCCACAAAAAAATCCACCCCACATTAAAAAGCAAAGCTGGAGCAGAAAATGCAATAAGTGACACAGGTCTGCCCCACTCCTGGCACTGCTTTCTTGCTTTCTGGGAAGACCCATTCCAACATGTGGAAGATTGGGGAATGATCGTGACAAGGACCAGCCACCACCAAAAGAGGCTGGTGGAATCCATGCGGCAGAAGTCAGGTATGGAGGGAGGGAAATGCCACAGGAAGCAATACAGGGCTGTAAGTAGTGGCCTTTCTTAGGTGAGAATTGATGGGACAGGCTTTGACACCTTGATTAAGGCCTGGGTCGGAGAAACCAGCTCTGAAAACTGCCCAAGACATGCATGTGGGGAGGAGCATAAAGGCACCGAGGATGTGGAGGGGCTCATGCACTGTCAAGCCTGAAGCTGGTAAGCGGAGCTTTGAGCAGAGCAAGGAGAATGCTGTAACTGAGGTGGAAGAGATATTTTTTTGTTCTTGTTGTTAAGAGGAGAGCCAAAATACTTCAAGTAACCAGACAGAGTGAAGCGCTTGGCTGTGAAGAGCTTGTCCTGTCTCTGAACTAAGGGGAAAAAAAAAAAAAATCAACATCTGAAGCAAGTGTTAAACAAACGGAAGGAGGAAAAAGCAAAGCATGAATCATCTTTATTAAATGATACTGGCTGGGGGCAGACATTAACAAACACCCTACACTGGCTGCTGGGCTAATGCAAACTTAGCCAAGTTGCCCCATGCTTACCAGAAGGTTTACTGCATGAAGCACAAAAGCTCAATGAAAAGACTGGAAATACTTGAAAGTGCTGTTTGGAAATGTTTTACTTCTCTTAGTCAAATCTTATCTTGAATACATCACTTCTTTCTCTTTCCTATTAATTATCTTTTCAAACAATAACTTGATGGTTTGCCGTAGTCAGTTTACGGTTAGTCAGGTTTGCCGCTTACTCTGCAGCGTGGACTGGCAGTTTCTTCAGGAATGTCTCCCTCATGCTGGTGCAGACACCCAATGCATGTCAAAGCTACCACATGAACACAGGATGGCTGTCATAACCTGTGGGAGATGAATCCCTTTTCGTCTGGTCTGTTGTATATGGTATTACTATTTTAAAGTGGTTGAGGAGTCCTCCTGCTTGAAAGAAAGAGCCGTTGTTCTTTACTGAACCAGAAGATTATGGGAGTGATAAAGCCTATCTTTGGTGGGGCAATATCAGCCTTTTAAAGTCCCATCCTGTTTAGCTGTGGGAATGAGGGGACTGTGGGCCAGAGGGGGCTCACTGCTGAAGCGACAGACAGGGGGAAGTCCAGGGTGGGGCCAAACCTGAGGGGACCGCAACCCATGTCAGAGGAAGGATGCCCCTGAGGGAACTGCTGGTGCCCCAGAGCACAGATGTCCCTGAGGGGATGATGGCCCATGTCAGAGTGGGGAATGGCAGCCTGCGCCCCTGAGGGACAAAAGCAGCAGGAAAGCCATTAAACCTCACATGGCAAAAGACACCATCCCAACCCCCCGACCTCCTTTGCCATATGTTGCCTCCTTAATGTCAGGAGTCTGGCTAGGCTAAGTGTAACCCATAGCCAAAACCAAGAGAAATTGAGCTTAAGGAAGGGGGAGAATAGGTGTTTGTGTTGATGTCTGTTTAAATGTCTGTCCTTAATTTTCTCAACCTCTAAACCAGTTACCAGGCAGTTGTATTGTCTGGCAGCAAATTAAGTGAATTTCCACAACTCAGCACTATGTCACCTGTGACAGCAAGGCATGAGATGACTCTAAGAAATCCATCTGAGGCATCTACTGCTATCCCACTCATCTTAATATGGGCTTGCTGCGCTGGTGTGTCAATTCAAATGTGAAAACGCATGTGGGAATGATGAGTATGTAATGAGAACTTGGATCTCTTCTATCGGTTCCCTTCCAATGAGCAACTAGTCTTTGCAAAGATGTTGCTCTTTCCAATAGTTAGCACTTCGCAGTTCTTATAAACATAGGTTACTTCAAAAGAGGGCCTGATGTGTACTCCAGCATGGCCCATTTTTGTGGCTTTTTTCTTTTCTTTCATGTTTTATTATAGCTGGGGAGATAAAGGAACTGTTCTTTTTTAAAAAAAAAAAAAAAGTAGACTTTGTTCTTGTAGGATAATCACTTCCTTAAATTTATCAGTTACTCTTTAAACAGATATTGTTGCAAAGGAGTGGGGTCTTTTGTTTTCAGTTCGTTTTTTTTTTTTGTATCCTCTTTTCTTCATATCACTGCTCTCTGTGCCTGAATCACCATCAAAGGCTTCAGGATTCTTGCTTTCTTTAATGCTGTTCTGTAACTTTCTTTTCCCTCGTTGACATGAACTTCTGGGAAGCTGGAAAAGTACTTGGGGTAAGGACTACAGGCCAGGACATTGTTTAGTATACACGGAGTGATGGGCAGGGAGGTAAGGAGGAGGTGGCTGCATACTGCTTCTCTCCTTGTATTTGAGTGTATGGTTGTAGAAATACTAATCGGAACACTTGCCTTGCAGCTGGGAGTAAATTGGCTCAGTCTCATCTGACTGTAATGTGATGTGATCATCCAAACAATGCACTTGTTCTGAATCCTCTAATCCCACAGTATTTTGTGCATTGTGGTCTTCCCCCCTCCCCCCCCCGCCAATGGCATTATTCCTGCAGCAGGGGGTATATATTTCCCTCCCGAAACTCTTCTTTTTCTGTATTATGTGTTTTTACTGTGGCTTTCCTTTCACAGAATACAAACTGGAATAACTTTGCTTTAATGCCACTGTCAGGACTGAAGTGCTTGCAAATGTCTTGAGCATTCTTGGTGGTATTTTTGGCCAGGTGTGCTCATAGGAGCACACAGGTGTGCCACCTCTTTCAGCTCATCTCTAATGTCTTTGAGGAAAGCGAAAGCCAATGACAAAAAGTGCAGCTCTAACACCAATGGTAGGTAAGCCTGAAACTAATTTATGTGGTGCAAACTGTGGATGCTCATTTCTGTTTATCTGATTCATTGCAGGACTTCGTTCCCACAGGATGTAGTAGAAGCTAAGAGTTTACTCAGAGCATGAAAAGAAGCTGGACCAGTTAATGGAAAAGAAATCCACAAAGGGATGCTAAATGCATGAAAATACCTGAGTTGGGAAGTTGCTGAGCTGAAAGTAGTAGGAAGCTGGGAGTGCTGGGGAAATACACTGCCCTTACTCTTCCCTAGGCATTCAAGAGTGGTTTTAGGTGAAGAGGAGGGTATTTAGACTAGATGGGCCCTTGGTCTGACTAGATAAAGTACTTATTATTTAAATAACAGGTAAAATAGTCCAAGTACAGTCTCTGCTGTCAGAACAATGTTGCTGTCTCTTGATATTTTTCTTTTAAAACACTGAATGACCAGCTAGGATGTCATATACTTTGAGGCTTAGGCGCTTTGGTGGGAGTAGCTGCATCTGTTTCTCTTGATGATGATGGAGAGCGATGAGTTCTGTCTTGTATTTCTTCTCAAAACCAGGTTGTTCCCTTAAAATGTCTCTTCCTTTTCAATGAAGGACTTCCCTCTGAAGGGAGAGGAAGAGGTAGCCAGTGGATTGCTTTTACAAAGAGGTGCTGCCATAAAGTTCAGTGTGACAGCTCAGGTAGAAGTAGCAACAAATGCTGTCAGGCAATGCTAAAGTAATACCAAGACTTACTCATATTTAGATTAATTGATCCAGGATTTAGTTGCTAAATTACCATTTGGTTATAGCTAACAGAGGCATAATATGGGGCTAACAGCCAAAACCGTGGCTAAGAAGGTGGCTTCTTTTATTATACTTTGGGTACATTGAGACAAGCTGCTTAAATGCATCATTCTGGGAAATAGAACAGTGTTAACTTTCACCTTTTGAGTGTCTAATCGTTGTATGGTTTAGAGAATTGAATATATTACAAGGCTAAACAATACTCGGGTGATCCAGTAATTGGACAGGTTAATTTTTTTTTAATTAAATAGCAAAACTGCATAGCATAGGTGGCAAACTGCTGTAGGGAAGTAGTAAAATAGCCTTTAATGTAAAATACAGATTGGTGTGCCTAGGGGCAAATATTCTATAACATTTTCAAGGGCTCTTAAAAGCGGAAGAGAATGTGTTTAATTTGACAGGCTGATCTGACTTCACCCTCAATGGTCAATTCCTAAATGTCATTGGGAACGCAAGGGGCTGGAGTGGAATAGGTGCTCTTGAACTTTTTACCCCAAAACTCTTTTGAGTAAAGTTGAGCTGATGCATAAGACCACAAGGAGCCAATGGAATAGCTGAATAAAAATGGAAATGGGACTTAGGGGTTTAGTGCAGTAGAACTAAACATAGTAAGGACTTCTATATCTCTCCCTTGAGTTCCTATTTTTCTTTGATTAAAATAGTGTTTTGTTCTGGCACAGGCTGCACATCTATAGCTATGGTGCAATAGGAAGGAGAGAAAAAATTGTGAAAGCAAACTGGACAGCGTGAAGAATATAGCTGTACAAGGGTTTCTATAATTTTTCTTGGTATCTGAATAAAAACTGAGGAGGAGAGGATACCTCTTGTGCAAGAGGAGACTGCTGTACAAAACTGGTTAAACTGCTTCCTGCTTGGTCACTTATTTCAAAAAAGCCCAAAGGGTTTTAAAAGAAAAGGATGAATTTGCAGGGGAATTTATAGCCTTTCACAACATAGATGAAAGTAGTATTGTCTTCCTTTGTTTCTCTTAAGAATGTCACTTAAACCACAAGTGATGAAGTCTGATCCCTTCCCTTTTCAAGTTCCTCTTGGAAGAAACCTAAACAATAGGCCCCAAATTAGAGGGCTAATGGATATGCCAGGATGGTCTACTTGGTATCTTGCTAAAAACGCTGCTGTGGCTTGTTGTTTTAGTTTTGTAACTAGAATACAACTTTAGGTCAAAGGGGATCTCTGAATATTCATTTGTCTGGAAGACTGATGGGGGTAGGGGAAGAAGAGATGTGGTTCTCAGCGTGCTGTTTTCCATAATGATTTATACAGCTCTAAAGACTGTTGGGAATATTTAGAAACTGAGTTTATTCCTCCCAACGTTTCTTTTTTTGGTAATTGTGTATTCAATATAAATCACTAATAGTTTGGACTTACCTATTTTTGGTGAGAAACAATTGCCAACCAGTTTTTTTTGCAATTTTTCCACTGTGCTGCCTATAGCTTACCTTGGAAAACGTATTGGTCCCTTTCTGTGCAGGGAAGCTGACTGCTGGGAGAGGTGAACAAATGAAATCTGCAGGTCTGATTTCTGTTCTCCAGGACTGCTTTGTCTCATGAGATATTTCATTTAAAAGAAAATAATAATTAGGGACTAACTCTCTTGAGACTTGATCCCTCTCCATACAAAACAAGATTAACTACACCTGTGTCACGTCTGACTGGCTGTAGAATTGTAACTATGGAATTTTATAGGTACGCTTAAATTATCTGCCTAAGTTTATGAAACTTCTTTTTTTTTATATTCTTCAGAAGAATGTCCAAATGTAAACAACTTGAAGGGGAAAAAAAAATTGCACACAATTTTAAGCTTATTCATGATAAGCAAAAGCAGTTGGCTGGGGAAGGAGTTGGTTCTTTTATTTCTAACTGCTGCTTCTTACTAGAATGCTGTGATGTCCTTTCTGTCTCTTCTAATGGTATGTAACAGCAAACCTTTATGCATCCCTTATGCTTTTTAGGCTTCTGATCATCCAGTACTCTGTGGACTCTGCCCCACTAGCATTCACATGTATTGAATGATGCTGGAATATATCTCCAGTTTTGCACTGGGAAAAACTTAGCTGAACAAAATGATTGTGGGATATGTTCCTGTTTACACATTCCATTGTGGTGCTCCTCTTAGATAATGTCATGGCACTGACCTGTAGATCATGAGCATGACCTTTAGGCTTTCTCCTCAAGAATTGCTCTTACCCAGCTGTTTCCCATGCTTAAACTCATAATGAGCTTCTTGAACAGAAATAAGTCTTGCGTGTCCATGATTAGACTGTGTGCGAGGCCAAATTGTTCTTTCACTTTCCTACAGTTCCTTGTGCTATGAAACCAGCATACTTATTGATGCACAAGCTTGTGCATTACCAGAATTCTTCAGTTCTGTAAGTGGGACTTAGTTGTTGCATTTGATGCTGGTTTAAAGTTGGAACTTGACTTTCAAGCTCAAAATGAGTTTGCAGGGCTTTGAGTAGAGCCAGTTAATTACAGAGAATACTTACTCATGAATGTTTTCATGTGCCTGAATGTTGTTCAGGGGCATTATGATTCACCAGAGTATTAATTATTGATGTTCCTATAGGCAAGTATTTGGTATGAATTAAAAAATTATTCATGGAACTCTTTATTAAAAAATGTTATGTTGAATATTATTAATCAACTAGTAGTGTAAATTGGTTTGATAACACCGCTCAAAGAGCTGGAATATCATGCAAATTAAAACTAGTCAAAACAAATTGGTGAATATTTACCAAGTAACTACATCTGCAGAGATATCAGGGCCCTGTTCAACTTAGCAGATACAGGAGAAGCTATGCTTTAAAGAAAAATCTACTTGGGAGCAAATAGTAAAAGTTGATGTAGATAGTGACTTTAAAACAAAATTGTGGAGCTCTCCATTACTGGAGCATTATCATATATGGTTTCCAGGTGGCATTTTGCAGCCTCTGTCTAATATGAATTTTCTTAGTTATGCTGGTTACAGATTACAGTTAGGCTCAGACTTACTGGTAAGCCTGTTTGGTTTACCTTAGACAGTGATGTTGATTTAGACCTGACTGCAGTACTATGGATCCGACTGATGGTCTGTCTCCCAGCAGTGATAAAGACAGAAGCTTAAGGAAGGTTACAAGAAACTGTGTATGTGCACAGGGAACAGTTCATTTTCCTTCTCCGCCACTCTAGGGAATTTCAAGGCCTAGTCTGTTCCTGTTGTGTTACTTACTGATGGACCTGCCCGTGATAAATGAGAATGAAGGCACATACAAGGGGCTCTCTAGTTAGTGTTTTACATACAGGGTTCAAGGTATATAAACAATGTTATCTTTAGTGACCTTAAATAAATCCAGCCTATAAGACCACTCAAGAGTGTTGGAATTACTTACCATTGACTTCAATTCAAGTCTTTATGCTCAAACTTTGAGAAGTGAACACTTACCTTGGGCTGTTCAAAAGCAGTTTTCACTAGCGTTAACTACACTTCTACTGAACTCTTTCCAAAACCTCACTCTGGACTAATTATTGTACGGACAAATGATTACTTGCTGAAAAGCTGCTTGCTTATTTGCATCAAAGGAAAGAAATCAGTTAAATACTGTTGTCTATTTGATGAGATGACTATGGATGATTAATTCTTTCATGAATATATACCTGATTTTTTTTCTTTTCATTATTTGCTTTTGTGACAAATAACGGGAACAGGTTTTTTAATGAAATTTAATTTAAGCTTTAAACCTAGGTAGTGTGCATTAGAACAAATATACCACAATTTAGGGGGGGGTGTATGTTATCTGCCTGACTTTAACACACACAGGTATATTTGAGGTCTGTAGTGACTTTAACTTTGTCATTAATTTCAAGCAGCTTAATTCAGTGGGGTTTTTTTCAGCAGAAACCTTTCATTTTCTTTTGAGCTCAAGCAAATGTTGCTTGCTCTGCTGCCTGTCCTTCCCACCCTCTAGCTATTTCAAATAAAGTTCAGCTGAGGTTATTTGTTAAACACTGGGACAGGCTTCCTAGAGAGGTGGTTGATGCCCCAAGCCTGTCAGTGTTTAAGAGGCATTTGGACAATGCCCTTAACAACATAGTTTAACTTTTGATTGGCCCTGAAGTGGTCAGGCAGTTGGACCAGATGATCATTGTAGGTCCCTTCTAACTGAACTATTCTATTCTAAATTCTCATTGCTATCTAGGATATCAAATTCTACAAAAGTCATTAATACAAAAAGCTGGATACAGACGGATTGGCTTTGCTTATGTGGTAGGAAAAGCCGTTCAGCTCCAGTACCAGGGACCAGGCAGCATGATACCAGAGGAGGAACTACTTGTTGATAGCTGCAGCAGAAGCATTACCAGAACAAGTAGTTAACAAGCTGGTCTCTTTGTCTGTTGTGAATTCCAGGAAAGTGCTGGCAGATTGGCTGGCCATAGTATTTCAGCTGGCACAAATACCTGCTGGGCTGCTGCAGATTACCAGATTCATTGTGTGCACTCTACCAAATACAATGAGTTGATTATGTTTTTTTTTTTTAATGATCCTGAGTGGAGTTTTTTTAACTGACAACCTGCATACTATTAAAAAACAAACAAAAAAAAGTATCTTGCACCTCCTTCACCCCCCCCTCCCCTCATTACTCCTTATAACTTCAAAACTCTGTTCAATTAAGTCCAGTACTCACTTGGTGATGCACTTCTTCATAATTATTTAAGTTCACCAGAATGTAATTTAATGAGTAGAAAAAAATCTAGCAGTTATTCTTCCTTAATGCAAATGCATTCCAATTTCTACAATATGATTTCCACTTTATTTCATGCATGCTGAAGCAAGGAATTCCCTTGGTCTCTCTGGGCAATATTTCATATATTATGAGTCCCTTGGTGACCTCAAACTGTGAGTACTGAATGACTAAATACTTCTAAATTACCTCCTGTCCAATGTCCTCTTCTCTGGCTGCTTATTAGCACCTACTTGCTAGAGGTCTACGAGGGTTATGCTTTTAGGCCAAAGTAATTTTTTTTTTCTTAAGAGTTGAGCAGGCTATTTTCCTTTCATAAAACTTAAACCAAAACACAGCCCTGTTTTTCATGGGGATAAACTTGAGACCTCACTGAGTAGAAGAGGAGTTCTGTTCAGTGTGAGGAGAACCGCACTAGCTTAGGTGCCTCAAATGTAATTAGAGGAATGGACCTAAGCATAGGTTTCTTGACAGGTTTCCATTGTTGTGGTGTTGTGATTACTTAAATTGTTTGAGCTAGTTAATCAGAAGTGAAGAGATGTAAGTATGAAAGTGTGGGTGCTAATAGATGAGACCTGTAAGCCTACAAAATTGTTAGTAGCGCTGCTTTTCATATATGTATTTTGATGCTATGCTGTTTTGTCTCAGAACTGAATTCTGGCAGATTGAAAGGCAGATTTCCTTGGTTTGCAGGATGTTTTTAATTAGTTTTGGTATGTCTTGGTATTTATGAAGATGACATGCCAGTAGGAACATTAGATTACAAAGGTAACTCTGAAAAGGTCAGCAGGTCCGACACGCAATTTGTCTTCTTCAATTAGGCTTTATATTGATATCCTGGCTGTCTGACCAATATGGTAATCGCTTCAAATATAAATGATGTGTGGGAAATTATTGTATGTTTTTGTTTCAAAAACAATCGGAAGCCTGAACAGCTCTAATGACAGAGCTAATAAACATTTAAGTTACAGTATGTGATTCTGTGTTGGCTTTGATCATTAGCTCTTGTAGTCTACTTGATTTAGGAATTTAATAGGCAAAAGAAATGTCCAGCTGTGGCATCTAAATAAGTTAAGAAATACTGTTTGGTTTTCATTACTTAACTGAATGAACAGATATCCAGAATTAATCAGAAATGCATGAGGCATACTCACTACATCTTCCTTAATCGAATGTCTGTTGCTATGATTCAGCATCATATTGCAAAAGTCAAAATATATTGACCTGTATAATTCTCCAAAATGCTTGCTCTACATATTTACTACGTGTCTGATGCTGTTCAGTGGAATATAAAGAACAGCTGTCTACATTGATTTGCTAGGAGAAATGAAGGGAGGATAAGGGCCTCAAGTTTAAATAAAATAGGTGTAAGCAGCAAATAATTCAGGAGAATTAGAATTTCAAATCCAATCCATTTCAATTGTCAGTTGTGCCTTGCCAGTATCTGAGGATTTTCTTTGTTTGCTGTAACTTTGTGTTCCAACAACTCTGAAGTTAAATCGGAAATGATGAGAAAGAGCGGGAGGTGATCTTTCTCGTGCGGTCACAGCAACCTGCCTGATTATTTCGTGGGATGGACCTTCTTCATCTTAATGGAACAGGAATACTCATTTATAATTCCACAGTGCAAAAGAACACTGCAGGAATTCAAGTCAATTGGAATAAAACTTATGAAGGCGTACTTCTTGATAGTCCTAATGCTACTAAGGAGCATAGAGATTAAAATTTGGAACAACCAACTATGCTTCTCAAATTTTTCAAATGCAATTTGAAACTAGTGTTTGAACCTTCTTTTATGGATTATTTACTTCCACAATGCTATTGAAAGTTTGTCTTAATCCACTTAACACTTTTTGGAGCCCTTGCTATTTGCAGTGACTGAAGTATTGATATTATTTATCAGGTAATAGAAATTTACATGTTTACTCTAACTTATTTTCTATCTCCATAATAGTGATTAAAGTACTTAAGTATTTTAAAACTGCTTTAAGTATTGTTCTCTTCTACCAAAGCACTTTTAATTGCAAGTAATTTACCTCACTCTAATTCGGATCTCGAGCAAACAAGAAGTCTGGCTGCCAGAGGGCTGAATACCCCTTCGACCCTGGTTGTGCAACTAGTTTTTAGGAGAGTCAGTCAAGAGAAGAAAAATAATGTACTTCCCTCTGAGGAGAGAGGCTCCAGCCTTGCCTGTTGGTGTCTGGGATGGGATTGTGTCCCAGACAACACAATGATTCTTTCCTTGTTTTTCTTGGAAGTAATGAAGCCTGAACAGTAAGTCTTCGATGATGCTAAATAGATGCTGCTTTCCTCAATGGAAACTGGCTGTAGGAATTAAGATTTCTTGTATATTGTATCAGGAACTGAGAAAGAGGGTATTTGCTTGTACTTCAAGTGGTCCTGAAATATAGGGATACATCCTGTATCCCTCTGTAACCGAAGAGGATGCAAAGCTGTTCAGGAGATGCAAGTTCTGTTCCTGCTGCTGCTAAGCTTTGTAACATTAGGTAAAACTTCTTGAATTCTGTTCAAGTCATGGATGCCTCAGCATTAATTGCCTAAGCAGGAGTGCTGAAAAAGAGTCCCTCTGAATATAAAACGGCAGATCAAAAGGTAAAGGATGCTCTTTAAAACTCTTATTATGTTTTTCTATGCTGTCCTTGTCTCTAGGAATCAAAGTAAACAGGTAAGGAGCAGTGTTCAAACACTTCCAAGATCCATTTGTGAAGTAGAAAGTAGTAGTATTTCATTAACTCTGTGGGTCTTGCTGCTCTGTAAGCATGTCAGAAACTTTGAGTAGATCAGAATAGAACTATAAAAATGTTCCAGTGACTGGAAAAACACTGGGGAACACTGGGCAGCTGTCTAGTTTTAACCAGTCTTGAGACACAATCCAGGTATAACTGCCTTTATGGAGGGAATATATCTGGAGCTAAAGGGCTCTTAATCTAGTACAGCAAAACTTTAACAAGAACTTGTGTTTGGGAAGCTGATCCAAGGTAAGACTTGTATATCTAAACAAAAAGAACAATCTTGTCCCCTCTTCTCTCCCTCAAAAAGACTAAGATTATTCCAAAGGCTAAAATAATAAATATTAAAAGCCCTTTTGGAAGAGATAAATGATAAACTTATTTTAATTCTTGTGTTTGACTTTTACTGACTCTGGCATCCTGAAGAAGAAAGACTGTAAGACTTACATTAATAAGCAAATTACAAATGTAATGAAAACGGAGAGGTATCTGAATTGTCTTTGTTTTCTACCACATCAGTCTCCCCTCCTTCTGGGTAAAATGTTAGAGGTATGAACACTTGCTTTGTTCCGTTCAGCCTTATACAAAAGCCAACACTGTTGAAAGTAGTAGAAGTGTGAGAAGGAAAATTTTTGAGCTGATGAAATCTTACTATGTATTAAAACAAAAAAAAAGTTTTAAAAGATGATGAATTATCATACTTGAAACAGACGCCAATTCTGAACAACACATTTGTTGATGACTTTTTTTTCATCTACCCAAATGTTTTAAGGTATTTTAGTAGAATGAAGGGTCCACTGGGTGGTCTTCAGGCAGAAATTACTTCAGAGGGCTTTTGTCTTATAAGGCAAAAGGAATATCCACCCTTTCTTGAGATGTAATTATTTTGAATTGAAAATATTGCATTCACATAGCTTTAATTGCACATCTTGATGGAAAAATTCACAGGGTTCTAGATATCCTGCGCATACTAGAAAGGCCCAAGTGAAGCCCAAGTGTCTGACATTAGTCTGTCCGTCTGTGCTAAAAAGAGCACTTAATGGAAATGTACCCTGTGAAAAAAATAATGTATATGGTACACAGGAGATCCTGAAAGAGCTGGGAGACTGTTCAGTTTTGAATGAAGTAGGTTAAGCTTATGTCTTGTATGCAAGCATCTCTGAGAAGTAGGTGATAGCAGGCTCCGGAAGGACTATACTTGAAGAAGAGCCCTGCTTCACCTGTAAAACAGAACTTGTTTTGTCTGTAAGTTAAATGCCAAATGTGTCAGCACAACAGCGCACTTTGCACAAGCCTTTTTACAAAAATCGACTGTCTCTGTACGCATTCCCTCCCCACCAGACCATCTGCTGTTGGCCACTCTCAGGAATGCTACATAAAATGAAAGTACAGACCCACAAAGGATGGCAGCTTGGTATTTGGGTGGATTTTTTGGGCATGTTTTGTCGGGGGGGAGGGAAAAACTTGGCATCATCCTGCATCCCAGCAAAGATAAAGCATCCAGATTCTCTGCAGGACAATCTGGTGTGGGTTTTCTCTGGGAATCATGTATTTTATACTTGAAATGATTTTGATGGGGGATAAATAACAGTGTATTTTGAAAGAAGTGGAACACATAATTCTGGAAAAATGTTAAAACATAACAGTTGTTGGAATCTTCTGTGTAAAAAAAAAAAATTTGAAATTCTGGCAAAATTGGCCACTTCTCAGCCTTAGTTCAAGGGAAGGCATGTTCTAGGGGCATGCACATTTGCTGATGTCTCTAACTGGAATGATAGTAAATGCTTAGTAACCACACCTTGATGAAGGTAGTTCCATCTTTAAGTTTTTCACTTGTTTAGCAGTTCACAAAGATATTACAAAGTCTCAGCATTCTGTGGGATCAGCTGTGCCAGGAATGTGTACCCTAAGCTAATGGTAGTATTAGATAAAACTCCAGCCTTAATGGTCAAGATCTTTGTGTTACCTATAACCCAAATTATGACAATTCAAAGCCTTCTGACAGTTTAATTGGCTTAACTTGGGCTTGACTGAGATGATGATGTTGGTGAATCTGTGCGGCAGTGATGGACTTCAGTGCCAATTTTTCTGTTTGTCTTTTTGTCTACACAATGATTGTGCATCATGTGAGGAATAACAATGCAAACAGGTTTCTCTGCTGTTAGAGACCTGAAGTCAGTGGGCCAAATGTATATGGGAAACACTTGTTGAAGGACTGCTTAGACTCTAACTCTCCAAATCTGTATTCAATTTTTGTCATTGTCATGATGTAGCAGTTACACTTTTGGTCAGCACAGAAGCCAAGAAAAGAGGCTAATAATTAGTATTTTTTATGACCTTGCTCTTTCTACTTACACCACTGACTCTTAAATGTGGTACTTTCCAGTAGACTCTACCTGTGCATTTGTGTTAGTGGTCTAATATACTTAGAATCATAGAATCCTTAAGGCTGGAAAAGACCTTTAAGATTGAGTCCAACCGTCAACCCAACACCACCATGCCCACTAAACCATGTCCCTAGGCACTTCATCTACACGCCTTTTAAATACCTCCAGGGATGGGGACTCAAGCGCTTCCCTGGGCAGCCTGTTCCAATGTTTAACCACTCTTTCAGTAAAGAAACTTTTCCTCATGTCCAATCTAAACCTCCCCTGGTGCAACTTGAGGCCATTTCCTCTCGTCCTATCACTTGTTACTTCGGAGAAAAGACCAACACCCACCTCGCTACAACCTCCTTTCAGGTAGTTGTAGAGAGCGATGAGGTCTCCCCTGAGCCTCCTTTCCTCCAGGCTAAACAACCCCAGTTCCCTCAGCCGCTCCTCATCAGACTTGTTCTCCAGACCCTTCACCAGCTTCGTTGCCCTTCTCTGGACACGCTCCAGCACCTCGATGTCCTTCTTGTAGTGAGGGGCCCAAAACTGAACACAGTATTCGAGGTGCGGCCTCACCAGTGCCGAGTACAGGGGCACGATCACTTCCCTACTCCTGCTGGCCACACTATTTCTGATACAGGCCAGGATGCCATTGGCCTTCTTGGCCACCTGGGCACACTGCCAGCTCACGTTCAGCCGGCTGTCGACCAACACCCCCAGGTCCTTTTCTGCCGGGCAGCTTTCCAGCCACTCTTCCCCAAGCCTGTAGCGCTGCATGGGGTTGTTGTGGCCGAAGTGCAGGACCCGGCACTTGGCCTTGTTGAATCTCATACAGTTGGCCTGGGCCCATCGATCCAGCCTGTCCAGGTCCCTCTGCAGAGCCTTCCTACCCTCGAGCAGATCAACACTGCTGCCCAACTTGGTGTCGTCTGCAAACTTACTGAGGGTGCACTCGATCCCCTCGTCCAGATCATTGATAAAGATATTGAACAAGACCGGCCCCAAAACTGAGCCCTGGGGAACACCGCTCGTGACCGGCCGCCAACTGGATGTAACTCCATTCACCACAACTCTCTGGGCCCGCCCGTCCAGCCAGTTTTTGACCCAGCGCAGAGTACACCTGTCTAAGCTGTGAGCCTCCATCTTCTCTAGGAGAATGCTGTGGGAGACGGTGTCAAAGGCCTTACTGAAGTCCAGGTAGACCACATCCACAGCCTTTCCCTCATCCACTAGGCAGGTCACCTGGTCATAGAAGGAGATCAGGTTGGTCAAGCAGGACCTGCCTCTCATGAACCCATGCTGGCTGGGCCTGATGCCCTGGTTGTCCCACACATGCCTTGTGAGCACCCTCAAGATGAACCGCTCCAAGCTACTTGGTTGCTTCAAGCATTTAAAATAGGAGCTCTTCCAATTTTATCACTCTCTTTGTAAGAAAATATCTTGTCTTGCTTTGGCAATTATGTCTATTTAGATGATGATATGCATGCCCTATCTAAATGATGCTGCAGTTTAATTAAATTAATAAATCCCATTTAATGTCCAGAATTGCATATGGATTTTCTAAGTCTCAGTTTAAGTTTTTCTGCAAAAGATAATTCACAGCTTCTGGAATGCAGATATTTTTGGCAGAAAGACTAGGTCTGCTTCTGAATTAATAGGTTACTGCTTGGTGTACTGTCTTGTTGCTCAACGAGTTAGTCACAGGCAATGCCTGTACTATTAAATAACGCAAGCCCATAACATAGATATAAGCGCTGGATCACAACCATCAGTACTGTTCAGTTTGTTAGCATGAACTCTGGTATCCTCTGGGGCCTGTAGCAGCCCAGACTGCCATCAGAACAACTTCCACATGCAAATCTCTTTCACTGATAGGTTTCAAATACAAGCTCACAGATACGCTACCAGCAGCTGTGGATGAGTGACAGTACAATTGAGGCACTACAGCCTTAATGAGCCAGGGTACTTTTCTCTGCCAGTGCCTCCCTCCTTTGCATATAGCTGGTGGGCCTCTCAGGACCAGGATGAACAATGTACAGCTCAGTTGTATACCTTGAGGTATGGGAAGATAATTGTTGATTGTGCTTATATCTGCAAACTTCTGCAAATTATTCTGAGTTCATGGTTACTTGGCCAGAATAATACCACTGTGCATAAACCTGCTCTATGAGGCTAGGAGCTCTAAAGAGAAAATGATTTTGGATCCCAGCATTGTCTACCAAAATGTTTGGGTGATGGACCAAGGAGAAAGACTATGCTCCATTGGGTTGGTCCTGTCACCAGCGCTGACCCTGCCACATAGCATGGTGGCAGAATCCTGAGCAGAGCTGTAGGGAGACGTGATGGTTTCTGCGGTTTCTCTCCCTGGCTGAAAGGATCCCCAGGGATTGACAGGCGGGAAGTAGCTCCTGGCTCTGTTCCTGGAGCAGCTCCTGGGGACCCATGGGAAAGTACTGTTCATACTGGCACAGACGACCTCTGTGACATGACCAGGTCCTGCTCAAAGAGAACTGGCTGTTCTGGGAGACAGAGCAGTTTGGTTAGGTATGTGGGTGTTGGCCTCTCCTGAGCCATCAGCAGCTTGCCCAGCTGGGCAGTGCTGATATACTTGGCCAGGTAGGACTGAAGCTCCAGGCTGCTGAAATAGAAATTGGGAAGGGTGGAATACCTCCCTTTTACTTACCTGTCTCCATGCACACCTGGATGATATCTTTTTAAATAGCAGCTAAATATGGTGGTTTTGCCCCCTCCTTTGTGGTGATGAAATAGATTTTTCAAAAGATTATTTGCAAAGAGAAGTTGCTAAAAGCTCTGTCATAGCCTTTCAGCTGGGGAGTTACAGAGACTGTTGCTGGTGGGATGCTGGCAGGTGCTTGCGTAGGGGTAGCATGAGTAGAGAGGCGGTAGCAGGTTATATGTGAAGAGGGGATAAGAATGTAGACCCTCAGTTGTAACAGTAGTCAGCGTGACTCATGAAAAAGAAGAGTTAACAGTAGGGACTGTCATTCTAAATATGATCTATTTCATTTATTTAGTATTGTGGGAAGGCAAGGCACAGACAGAGGAGGAGCTGTGTTTGGGGAGAGAGGGGGTGAATGCTGTTAAGTGCTTGTGAGGGTTTTGATGGAAATATGCCTCATCCAAATTGCCACCTCCGGTTCTGGAATTAGAAGAGGCAGACAAGTGTGCGTGGCCATCTGCGTCAGTGAGGCCCTGCAGTGTGTATGGGAACTGGAGGCCCAGCCCTCCTGTGATCCCTCTGTCTTGCATGAGGATGCCAATGAGCCATTTGGGTTGTGCAGCAGGCAGTGACACTCTGAGCACTGTTGATGGTATGAATTTCTGGGCTGTCCCTCAGCGTTCACCACCTTGTGGTCAACCAGCTGGACACATGCTCCACTGAGACAGGGGTTGCTGCAGACTGGACCTATGACCTATGGTCAGAGAGGGAAAGCAACATTTTGTTTTACAGTGTACAGCCAGTGTTCCCAGCAACTACCTCTAATTCCAGGCAGGAAGAGCGTGTCCTGTCTTATAGATCCCAAAGGCTTAGGAGCACTGCTATTGCCCCAAACTAGAAAGTCCCATGGGAACTCCAGGTGTGAATGAAATTAATCTGCTATGGAGCCCCTAACTGAGGGCAGTTTGCCTGGCTCCAGCCTGAAGAAGGAGGTGGGACTACAGATGGGCCATACAAGGCACCTAAAGATGTCTGACAAGCATAATGAGAAAATGCAGGAATAGGCAGAATATCCATGGCAGACGGTAGGATGTCGTCACACCCAGTGCCTAGTGCCCACTTCCAGCCTGCAAGCATAGAACAAGGTGTGCTGAAAGGTTTCATACCCTGCTGTCTGCTTCATCAATGGAGCAAAGTGAGTGTGACCACCTATGGAGCTGTGGGGATTCATAAGAGCCAAAGCATGTCAGAGTTGCTCTGAGCCAGGGCTGGCTATCAATAATTTGCAATTTGGATGCAATGACTGTATTCTGGGGGTGACTTTTAGCTATGTGGATATGAATCAGTCTGTGCTATTTGGCCTTGGAGCCCAAGGGTCCTTGACCCCTCTTTGTCAATATAGACAAATTTGTCTGGCCTTACTGAGCTTTATCTCTTCTTCAGCTGGCTCTCTAAGTTTCCATTCTCAGAGCTGTAACTGCACGTCTTTGAGAAAGTATACAAAACTGGTGGAGTATGAAAGAATAAGAAAAGAGCAGGTTATAAGGAAAGGGAATTTGTGAAATTTACTTGTCAGCTTAACTTCAATTAAGAGAAAAATTCTGGAATGGAGAAAAATCAAACCATCTGTAAGCTCCTGGAAAATCATCAAAGAGATGAGTAGCCGCCAACATGGTCCACTTGTTCAACCCAGTTCCCTTCTGTGACAGAGTAATTGGCCAGTGGATAAGGGAGATGCATTAGATGTCACATTTAGAGATTAGTAGAGCTTTTGCTACTCCCTTGCATCACACTTTCGCAACTATGCATGTAAATTAAATTACATGGTGAAAAACCAAACCAGTTGGATAATCATGCCCAGAAAATTAATCTGATATCTGACTCAACAAAGGCATCGAATGAAGTTTCACAAGGTCTTTTGACTGGAATAATGAGTTAAACTATTATCTACAATTTAATAGCAAGCTAGAAGCAAGCAGACTGGTTTTATTTTTTGGGCGGGAGTGTTGATCTGCTTGAGGGAAGGAAGGCTTTACAGAGGGATCTGGACAGGCTGGATCGATGGGCTGAGGCCAACTGTATGAGGTTCAACAAGGCCAAGTGCCGGGTCCTGCACTTCGGCCACAACAACCCCATGCAGTGCTACAGGCTGGGGGAAGAGTGGCTGGAAAGCTGCCCAGCAGAGAAGGACCTGGGGGTGTTGGTTGACAGCCGGCTGAACATGAGCCAGCAGTGTGCCCAGGTGGCCAAGAAGGCCAATGGCATCGTGGCCTGTATCAGAAATAGTGTGGCCAGCAGGAGTAGGGAAGCGATCGTGCCCCTGTACTCAGCACTGGTGAGGCCGTACCTCGAATACTGTGTTCAGTTTTGGGCCCCTCACTACAAGAAGGACATCGAGGTGCTGGAGCATGTCCAGAGAAGGGCAAGGAGGCTGGTGAAGGGTCTGGAGAACAAGTCTTACGAGGAGCGGCTGAGGGAACTGGGGTTGTTTAGCCTGGAGAAAAGGAGGCTGAGGGGAGACCTTATCGCTCTCTACAACTACCTGAAAGGAGGTTGTAGCCAGGTGGGTGTTGGTCTCTTCTCCCAGGTAACAAGCAATAGGGCGGGAGGAAATGGCCTCAAGTTGTGCCAGGGGAGGTTTAGATTGGATATTAGGAAATATTTCTTCACTGAAAGGGTTATCAAGCATGGGAACAGGCTGCCCAGGGAAGTGCTTGAGTCACCATCCCTGGAGGTATTTAAAAGACGTGTAGATGTGGTGCTCAGGGCCATGGTTTAGTGGTGGACTTGGCAGTGCTAAGTTAATGGTTGGACCTGATGATCTTAAAGGTCTTTTCCAACCTAAACGATTCTATGATTCTATTGCTAAGCTAGTCCTTCTGTCTTGATGATCTCAGGATATAATCAGAAATAAGGATAGAATTTAGAATCATAGAATCATGGAATGGTTTGGGTTGGAAGGGGCCTTTACAGGTCATCTGGTCCAACCCCCCTGCCATGAGCAGGGACATCTTCAACTAGATCACATTGCTCAGAGCCCCATCCAACCTGGCCTTGAATGTTTCCAGCGATGGGGCATCTACCAACCTCTCTGGAAACCTGTTTCAGTGTTCCACTACCCTCAGTGTAAAAAATTTCTTCCTTATAGCCAGTCTGAATCTACCTTCCTTTAGTTTAAAATCATTACCCCTTGTCCTATTGCTATAGGCCCTACTAAACTAAAAGCTTAGTAGGGCCCCACCTTTCTTATAAGCCCTCTTTAAGTATTGAAAGGCTGCAATAAGGTCTCCCCAAAGCCTTCTCGCCAGGCTAAACAATGCTAACTCTCTCAGCCTGTCTTCATTGGAGAGGTGTTCCATCCCTCTGATCATTTTTGTGACCCTCCTCTGGAATTGCTCCAACAAGTCCTTGTCTTTTCTGTACTGAGGACTCCAGAGCTGGACGCAGTACTCCAGGTGGGGTCTCACCGGAGCAGAGCAGAATCACCTCCCTCGACCTGCTGGCCACGCTTCTTTTGATGCAGCCCAGGATACGACTGGCCTTCTGGGCTGTGAGCGCACATTGCTGGCTCATGTCCAGCTTTTCATCCACCAAAATGTTTTTGGTGGATGACATTCTTCATCCACCAGTAATGTTTTTGAAATTTGCATGGGCTGCCTGTGAGTATCTAGTAGAAAGTGTTGTTTTGATGTAAAATTCACATGAGCTGGAAATGACTCCTCTCTGGGTGCCAGAACTGGAGGAAGTTCCTTGCACTGAAGTGGTGGCTCTTCAGCTGGAGCCCTCTCCCCACGAGAAGAGAGGCACACCGGGGAAGGGCCTCTCCTCGGGGAGGACCTTGCAATTTAGAGGGGGAATTGTAAGGGTTAAATTCAGTTGGGATGATCAATGGAGCAAACATGTGATGGGTGGTTCCGAAAGCTTCAGGGAAAAAGGAGATGGGGAATCATAGCATTTGGGATGCGATATGAATCAGAAGCATCATGCTGCGGGTTTTTTTTGGGCATGGGAAGGTAGCAAATATTGTATCAATAAACATTTGTATTGCCTGCAAAATACAGAATGTACTCCCATTCTGCTCAACGTTATCAAGGCCTTAGTTGTAGTGATACAGCCTGTTTTTGGGCAGTACACTTCAGAGAAAACATGGACTACCTAGAGATTTTCCGAAGGAGAAAGTGTGGAGTGATAATCTGGTTTAGAACTGCTGCTCTTCAATTAGGGAAGGCTGAACGCAACAGGTTTTCTAACAAATAAAAGCTGTTGTGAACCTGTTCATCAAGCCTGTCACGCACAGGATGATAACTTTTGTTAATGGGTTCAAATCATAGGAAGGAAGGTCACTGTGTATTTTCATTTCCTTTCTTTCCTGAGCTAACTGGAAAGACTGTGTGAAACACTGTGATGGATTGCTGGAAAAGTCTGTGGCACCTCTGCTTTGGAGAGCCCACAGAAGAGATGAGGCTTAGTCCAGCGTTTTGTCTGTTTTACACAGAACTAGTTGTCTAACAATTTTGATTATAATATTGCTAGCTTACATAAGGGACAAATTCCTAACAAGTTAAGCAAAAATTCTTGTCTTGATATCAGGAATCTTCCGTGTTGAATTTTAGTCTGGGTAAGGAAAGCAAGACCTTCAGCCAAATAGAAGAAAACGAAATGGGAGAGTCCTGAGTTTGGGGCCATGCCTGTACTTTCAGCAAGAGGAGGAAGTATTTGGAAATTCTGGCATTCTGGCCTGCCTCGTGCTATTTGCCACCTTGTGTGCTATCAGAATGGTTCAAGGTCTGACTGAAATAGCGTACACTATCTGACTACTTGTATATAGCTGCACAGCATATGTTAGGAACAAGATAAGGGGCATCTGTACAGTGTAACCCAGCTCTCAGGCCTCAGAGCAGCTGATACCTGCAGGAAAAAAGGGGATAAACTGGTGATACAACCCTCTTGCAAGCAAATGATTTGAATGTCAGCTGCTCAGACCCCCATCACAATCCAGCTGCTGTAAGTCTTGGCTGTTCACTGACCAGTGATAGTTCAGATGCAAGGCTACAGAGGGAGATGAGAACCTCTTCTTTACTGGTTTGGATTCTCACAAGGTGGTGAATGCTTCGGAGATACTTCCATGTCTTCCCCTTGCTGAAAGTACAGGCCTGGTCACGTCTTTCAAGCCTGTTGGGTATCACCATGAATTTTAGAGGAGCAGATAACATATACTACGCACAATGTGTCCATCATGCGCTGGAGTGGCATGCAGATTATATACAACAGTATCTAGACTATGCGCTGAGTTAGGACATCCCCCCCCCCCCCCCCACGTGAAAAATGGGGGTTAAACCACCCCCCCACAAGTGGGGTTACAGTCAGCCCACCCAAAAAAAAAAGGGTCAGCCAGCCCTTACCTAAGTCTGCAGTACTTGGCTGGTGTGATGGAATGCTCCCCACTGCTGATATGGTCCACAGTAAATATTGATGCTGTTTTGTTGGGATGATATAGTCCTTCCATGATTTGGTGCAGGAACTTTAAGCTTTGGGGACATTGCAATGATGAACCTCTTTTTTTCCTGATAGAAGTCTGCTGAAGCATGGCCAAGTTGCCAGGCTTCATGCCACCAACTGCACTGCACTGCACTGCACTGCACTGCACTGCACTGCACTGCACTGCACTGCACTGTGCCCTGCTTGGGGGAAGGGAGAACAGTTTCTCTGTAGGTCACTAGAGAGCAGCAGCATTTATATCCATTGCTTTCAGCTGAGCACGTATCTTCATTTTGATGCAGCTGTCATGGGCTGGCCTAACTACATAGTCTAGGCTGAGACTGTGGGGTACAAGCGGGTATATAATTATTAATCTCTGTTAATGACATCACTTGTCACCAGAAGAGAGGACTGGCTGTAGAGGATTCATTAACTTTTACCTAGAGCAGAGCTAGAGCTTATTAAAGCTTGTCTCGGTTACAATAAGCAGCTAATGACCTTCAGAGGTCAGAGTTTATTAGGAACAGAGTAGTCAACCAAAGTGTTCAGGAACAGACTGCTACATTTCAAAAAGCCTGTCACCTGCATAAGGACTACTGTTTTCCCTCTGTGTCCACTCTTTTCTGGGGAGAAGAAATGGAAACACCCGAGGCTGAATTTTGCAGGGAAGGGGACGTGGAATTTAAAAAGGGGCAAAAAAGAGAGAAAGGGGCTTTAGGAGAGAGAGAGCACTAAATGAGAGCATGCTCAAGGGAAAACCTGGACATTTAACCAGAATTCCTGTGTCTCTGTTACCCAGTAAGGACCTGCAAAGTGCAGGGGCTTCCAACCTGTGATGTCCTGGCAGGGTGTCTATCAGTTTTAAATGTCAGAAGCGCAAACTTGCATGTTAGTTGGTAGTATGGTGTCACTTTTGCTGCTGTGGTGTGCCTTTACAGAAGATAACCCTGTTGCTGCCTATTTGTTAGGTCTGTGGTCTGGTCCTCCAGGTCACAGCATGACAAATTCTTGTTGAAAGAAGAGATTGGCATCCTACATCATGCCCTACGTTTTCCATTACATTCTCCCTAGTTTATGTGCTTTGACCAATTTCTGCTGTCTATGTGAGCAGGTTAATATACAGATTTGCAGAGCTAAGTTTACATTAAAACCCTCTTGAAAAGTGTCAACTTTGCAGCCTCAGTACATGCATGTTTTTATTTAAAAAACAAACAACCTCTGAAGTCTGTAGAAGTGTGTGTTGTGGTGTAACCAGTGAGACTGTTTACTGAAACATGACCCTTCTTTGTTTATTGCCTTGACTGAGTAAGTTAGGTGATGTTTATCCTGAAAAGCTACACTGACCTGGCCTTCCACTGGGTGGAAGTACATGGGCTTGCATGTATTTCTTGTGATGAAAGTAAGAAGAGACCTTGGCCCATGCTGTTTTCTGAAGCTCTGAAGTTGATCTTAGACTCTATTATTAGTGTATGTTGAAGTTCCGAATATAGGAGGGAGACTGCTTAAGGTTCTTCTGTGCCATAGCTTTGTTTTTATGAGAAGTTTTAGTGTTTTATTTCTGCAGAGTTATCTGCTCTGCCTTTAAAGAGCATGGCTTGTACTTGTGTGAGTTCAATCTAACACATACTGCACATGTCAGGAATTGTGTGGTTAGAGTCATGCTTTTTGACATGGGAGGAGTTCAGATGGATGAAAGGCTGGGAAAACTTTAAAGCTGCTTTAAAGGACATTCCCTATACATTCTCTATTTAATATTGCACTTGATTAATCTAAACATCACTATCCAGCTCTGAGACTTGATTCTTGGTTCTTTGGTTTTTTTGTTGTTTTTTTGTTTTGTTTCTATCTTTGGAATGAGAGCTTCTTTATCCCAGTGTATCTCAGACACTTAGTATTTTATGGATGCTTGTAGCTCATCTGTAGAACTAAATATCTTTTTACTAGACAGGAAAGCTCAATTTCCTTCTACTTTTGTCAAACTTTTTTATTTTTGTAGCAGTGATAGTAGAAAAGAGGACACTTTAACTCTTGCTGTAAACAAACATTGCCATCTCTAGGAGAGACTGAGCTGCTCTTCTAACTGAAATTTTGCTTACAGCATGGCACTTCAGGTTTCTCTTACTTAGTATAAATCCATTGAAAACCTGTGCACAGTTAGCATAAACATCTGGCTCTCCTGCTGTCCTTAATAAGTGATCTGCTCTGTCTTGAAGCTTTTCTTTTCAGAAAACAACTGTGTTTAACAGAACAGCAGTGTTTTCATACCTTAGGTTTGCCTTACATTTGTATCCCCCCTACCTCATGAAGGAACAGAGGAAAGTTAATCACAGTAAGCTTTTCCTAAAGGTATTTCATCGAGTAGTTCAGAATCAACTAAAATCCTACTGATTAGGCCTGCGCTCATATTGTTACTTTTATTTTAAGAGTGTTATAAGATTAGTTCAGCATCACAGGAATGGATTATAAAATTGTAGATGATGGAGGAGAGCTGAGGACTTCATGTATCTAGCATGTGTTTAGACCAATGCACTTGTTCCACCTATTCCAGACTAGCAAACCTTTAGTGGCAACCATATTTTGGAGTTTCTTTTAACCTAATCCCAATGGATTAATGGGTCAGGTACTAACTATTAGAAAATTAGAGTTGACTCTTTGTCACGAGGGAGCCTCAAAACCTGTCTTAGATTTCTCTGCTTGCAGCTTAAGGTTCAGCCTGAAAGGTGAGGAATGCTGTCACTGGAGACAGATGCTAACTGGAGTGCTAATGTGTTCAAAAGCATCCTTCTGCCTGCAAATCCTGTGTATGCTTTTCCTTTAGGCTTTGAAAACACTTACATCACTTGTGGTGCTACCACGGTGTCACTGAGTTAGAATATATCATGTCTTCAAAATTTTTTGTTATTACATTTTTGTTATTTACATTTTTATTGTTACATTTTGTAATGTAATCAAAAGGAAGAATTTAGGCCTCTTAGGGATAAAACCAACTCAGAGGTAGCTGTGCCCAATGCAATTTTATGCAAAGCTGTTCAAGGATCACTTGTGGTGCTACCACAGTGTCACTGAGTTAGAATATATCATGTCTTCAAAATTTTTTGTTATTACATTTTTGTTATTTACATTTTTATTGTTACATTTTGTAATGTAATCAAAAGGAAGAATTTAGGCCTCTTAGGGATAAAACCAACTCAGAGGTAGCTGTGCCCAATGCAATTTTATGCAAAGCTGTTCAAGGTAACATGGAAGCAGGTGGCCATGCTAACTTGGCGCTTTTCGTGGCCTAACTTTGCTTCTCACTGTAGGCGGATGAGGTTTTCCCACTGACCCTAGACAGAGAGTGCCACAGTTACAGTAGTGAAAAATTTCATGGTCTGTCTCTAGTTTTTAAACACAGTAACAGTGCAAGTCTGTCTACATACCAGCAATAAGCAAAAAAAGACTCTGCTCTCCTGCTAGTCAAGTAGCAGTGCACTTTCTCTTTAGGAAGAGCTTTTTTAATCTAGAGAGTTACGCTGTGATTGACCTCCTTGAGTCACTGTCTGAGACAAGAATCTAGTGTATGCTCTCTTCCTTGTGAGCTGGAAGCCGCTTTAAATCTGCCAACACTTTTGCTTAGCTTTCCTTTTAGAGCAGAGCCAGCTGTTCTTCTTGGTCTCTGGAGTATCCATATGTTCTCTTAAACTCTCCTAATAGTTTTGGCTAGAAAATAGGGACCGTAGCTAGATTGTTTCCCATACCAAAAGTTTAACAAGCTTGGGTATTACTACATTGCTCAGACATGCCTGTGGCCATGGTTCAGTCCCTGCTTCCCCTTACTCGAGGCTTCACCAGACCTGTGTCCAGGCTCAGTTCATGGAGCAATGCTGGCTTGTGTCAATCCCCTGACACAGCCCACCTACTCTTTGTCTGCACTTTTGAGAGGAGGTAGCAGTTGAATGACAACTGGTTCTTCTGTCATGACCCCCTCATCTCACCCAGGAAAAAGTGGATCTGATTATGCTCTCAGAAATTAAATAGGAGTTAATGAGGCTCGATTGAAGCCAGCAATGGGAGTTACAAAGAAGTTGGTGATTAGAAGGGCTGTGGAAAGAGCTCTGCTTAGCCATTAATCAGAGGAAAAGAAGAAAACAAGTAATACTGATGTAGGGATTTTTTCCTCCCTTTTCTAAGTATGAAATTTATGTTTAGGGTTAAACAAAACCTTTTTAGAATTGAGACAGAACAGTTTTATGAAAGGTTAATGGTACTAAACAGAAGACAGAGGAAATAAGAGGGAAGCAAGTCTTATTCAGCTTGTAATTGTAAGATTTGGTCGCTGGCCATGGACTTCATTCCATCCCCTGTTGAAGGATGCAAGAACCTGTGCCGCTTGTCTCCCAGAATGATAACTGTTGAGACCAAGCTGTCATTTGCCAAGTGAATATGCATTTACAGACTTGTTCTTCCCCTCCTATTCTCAGCACAATGAGTAATCAAATATCTTTCCCCTGAGTTGAACAACATCAAATGGAGGGGTTTTTCTGCAGGCTCTCGTAGCCTGCTCTGTCTGGGATGTGCACTAGAGATGATGATGGTGTGTTTGAAGACAGAAATGAATGCAAGTGTGTGATGTTCTCAGTATAGGAAAGACACGGACCTGTTGGAGCGGGTCCAGAGGAGGGACACAAAAATGATCAGTGGGATGGAACACCTCTCCTAGGAGGACTGCGAGAGTTGGGGTTGTTCAGCCTGGAGAAGAGAAGGCTTTGGGGAGACCTTATTGTGGCCTTTCAATACTTAAAGGGGGCTTATAAGGAAAATGGGGACAGACATTTTAGTAGGGCCTATAGCAATAGGACAAGGGGTAATGATTTTAAACTAAAGGAAGGTAGATTCAGACTGGCTATAAGGAAGAAATTTTTTACAATGGAGGGTGGTGGAACACTGGAAGAGGTTTCCCAGAGAGGTTGTAGATGGTGATCTAGTTGAAGATGTCCCTGCTCATGGCAGGGGGGTTGGACCAGATGACCTGTAAAGGCCCCTTCCAACCCAAACCATTCTATGATTCTGACATACTAAGCACTACTGCGCTATTCAGGAGATTCCATCACCCTACTGAGGTAGGAACACGTAGCCACAAGGTGTGTTTTGAGCAAACTTGAGTATAATACAAAGGATGGGTTTTTTGTAGTTTTTGGATGTGTTGTTTTTTTGTTAATCCCCCCCCCCCCCCCCCCGAGATGACAGCTGACTGAGTAAAGTGAGTTTCCTGGAGTGATTCCATCTCCCGCCCAGGAAATATGGAAAGTAACTTATGGAAAAAATTGTATAGAAAAGAATCTCAGAACTAAAGTATTCACCTGTTGTCCAGATAGTGAATAAAGGAATTTTCATTTAGGGTTACTTATTTTTGTATTAAGCCAATGCCTTTTTTAAATGGGAAAAATTGTCAGAGTAAGTGTGTTCATTTATGTTTCTGAATTCAAAATTTTATGTTTTTTTTCCTCTCAAGTGCTTAACTTCTTTGAAATAATTCCTTCTATGAACATTCATACCCATAAATTGATGTGCCTGATCATGCGATGAAAATGGCTGCAAATATAGCCAAAGTAAATATAGTTTGCTCTTTTATGAATAAACGTACTGAAGTATTTGTCCAGTTCAGACAGAGACCTTGTCTTTCCTGGTTTTACCTTGTGGCTCTGAAAGTGGTTCCATCATTTGTGGCATTCCTGCTATGTCTACAAGATCCTAACATGTAAATAGGAGAGAAGAAAAGAGTGAAGAAAGCTAATGAATGTTTTTATCTGAAAACATAATATGTATTGTTATAGGCTTCCTGTGGACTACAGTATTCAAACAGGAATTCTGGACCTGCCAGCCAACAGTGCCAAGACCTCCCTTTCCTAGACCTTATTTTATTAATTTTCTTGGACTTGAAGTAATGAACTGAATATAATATTCAAGTAGTGTTCAGTATCATGATTTTATGTAAATGGCATTGCATTTTCAATTCTCTTTTCCCTTCTTAATGAAGCCTATTTTTGACTGCTATGCACTAAACAGGCACCCTTAGTGAGCTGCAGAGTGATAGCATGCAAGTCTTTTCAGTGAAATGTTGATCAGTAATTGTCTGTATGTAGGTTGTTTTTTCTCATTAACACTCTTTGTTCCCCTGTATTAAATTTTCACTGCCCAGTTTATTTTGGCTTTTTTCATAACCCTACTGTGACCTCTGTCATCAGTATGGTATTTTTTTTCCCCTGCCTCGTGTGTCTCCTCTGTTTACTCTACAGAACTGAACAAGACCAATGTTGATCTGAATGTCTATTCACAGCGATGTTTACTGGCAGTATTTTCCCATGACAAAATTGTTTTCTTTTTTCTGGCTTTTAACCAGTTCCTGATCTATAATGGGACTTAATTTTCTAACCAGTTACCCTACTTTCTCCTCCCCAATTTTCTTTAATAGTTCTGTCCAGAATTAACTTTGTATGTGTGGAAACTGCCTTCAGACGTGACTAATGTCTTCCATAATCTTAGACTTCTAGGGAGGATCTCTGGATCCACTGCACCCAGAACAAGGAAAGAGATACCCAGCATAGGATATTTAACGCAAGCAGTGGTGGCCATGCCATGCCACTGTCAGTCTTCCAGAGTTGAAGGTAAGGAGGAAACTTCTCCAGAAGACCAGAAACATGCTCTTTCTAAAGTGGTAAAACTCCTGCAGTGAGTTAGATGGCATGAATACTTTTCACTTTCAAGGACACCTGCTTCTAAACATTCAATTCAGCCAATTTAATTTTACCTAAAGGGTTGCCTGAAACAGAGCTTTCTCATGTGGTGGATCAGCCTCAACTTTTGTAGGACAAGACAAGGAAGCCCTGAAAACATTGATGCAGTAGTTCTCCCTCTTATTCTGATCTGATCTGATAGACCTGCAGTGTAGCAGGAGGCTGCAGAAGTTTCTTCTGCTTGGGGGCCGTGTGCCTCGGGGATCTCCTATAGTCTGGATTATTCAACCTTGAAAGGGTAGTTCAGAAGAATTTCTACTGAGTTGTCTTTTATTATGTTTTCATATAAAAAGGCACAATTCTTACCCTCATTAGCAAATATCAACTGGGAGCTTATATTGATACATTTATGCATTCAAGTGATATTCAGACTCTTATCTGGATTATGTAGATGTATGCTGGAAAATTGAGAGAATGATGATGCTTCATTAGGTGAAAGGAACTTTGTGGACTTTGTGTAGAGAACAGATCTTACGAGGATGTTGATGTACAGTGAATATATATGATATCTAGGTATTACAACAGCTTTCAGGAGGGAGGAATTTAGGCTCAGTGTAAAATCCTGATTGAAATGGAAAACAAGAACTATGTGAGATCTAGAATCATGCCTCTAATTTGCCAGGGGTGTGAATGTTTAACTAACATGGAAAAATGTCTTCCTTGTTTTGTGAACATTTGTTAAAGATCTAGTTGTTATGTTCTAGAATAAAGGATGTGAGTATAAGGCTGTCTTGCCTAATGGAATGCTGGTTTTCCATCTATTCCTCATGCTGGTAACTCTTACCAAACAGCTTTCAACATGTGTGGGACTCGGCAAGAAAACTTCAGGCTTGGTTGGTTTTCTGCTGCTACTCATACATCAGAGAAGTGGCATATTGGCACTGAGTGACAGAGGAACTTACCTATACCAAAATGCAACCACTCACAGATACGTAAAAGAGACAGCAGAGTAACTGGTCTGTTAGGAAAGCATCAGGAATGTTCAGGGGTTTTTTTGAGTTACTGTCTAACCTATTTAACTGGAATATACTTATTTGTAAGAAGTAATTTGCTTGATCTATGTGAAATGTTTTCTAGGTGAGGAACATAACTGAACACCAGTTTTCTGCAGGTATACTGCAAGTATATGAAGAAATGATCTGTCTTTACTTAAATGAAATAATACTGGATGCCTATAGCATTCTTTTAGAATAACCCATCTCAATGGTTTTCACTGAATTATGTTTGATAGTCACATTGCATTCAGTTGTAACAAATCACATGCAAGTTGTAGAATTCAACCATATTGCAATATGTTTCATGATACAGAAAATACCTAAAATATTTTACATAATCTCATGTATCAGCTAACTTAAAGGCTGGTGAATTACGGTGTGAGTGTAAGTTTATTTTCTGTCTAAGTGAATATTGGTATTTATTTTCTCTCCTAAGAGGCAAGTCTGCTATCAAATTAATGGACCCTACCAGAAGACTCTGAAATGTCAGCCCCCAGTGAATTCAGCATGATAGTTCAGATCCTATTTTTGAGAATATGAACACAAAAACAATATCTCATTCTCCTAGGGGAAAGAGGGAGAGACAAAGACTTCAACCACAAGAGATGCAATCTGCCCTATACTGAGGAACTGTATCAAATCAAGTACCTTCCTCCCAGGGCTGCTATTGATTTGTCCAGATTTTATCCAGCAGTTATGTCAGTGCTGTGTCTTCAAATGTCTAATCGTGGTGGCATTTCTGTTTAAATATCCAAGGATAGCCTTTGTGGATACTAAGAAAGCACAGGGAACGATGTAGGGTGCGTTTTGCACTAGAAGGTAGAGAATTAAACTGGCAGAAACTGGCCACTCAAATAATTGCCTCCATGGGGCATAACTGCAGATATGGAAGGAGTTGGGCAAGAGAGAGGTTGTTGGAGAGCTGTGATGAATCAGCCATGATTTTGAGGTGATGGTGCTTCAGAAGTACTACCAGAGTGAAGGATAATGTACTTCAACTTCTGGTATTTGTTATATCCCAGTAAATATTCCAGTATGGACACAGGGCACTTTTTCTTATTGTTTGAACACTGTAATACCTTTTTCTGCTTTACTTCTCTGCTTTCTGAAATTGAGCTACTCATCATGTGAGCTAATTCATTTTGAAGTCTTAGACAGCCAGTCGTAGCTTCATATCTTACTTCGAAACTAGATTCCATTATAAAAGTGCTGTTTCAGACTTATGAGTCTGGGGAATTTTTCCACCTCCCTCCCCTCCTCCTGGAAGTGGCCACAGCTACTATACGAATTGGTTTTCTTCTCTTGCCTTTGAATACTGTTCTTACTGATAGCTTCTGAGGGAAACAAATTATTTTTGAGCAAAAAATAACTCAAATTAGCATGAAATCTGGATTCATCTAATACTTCTATGTATTGCTAAATGAAAGAGGTTGCAACCTTTATTTCAACGTTGTCTGTACATGTCTCTCTTAAACTCTTGCCGAATTTCTGTTTGAAGAAAATAAATTGTAGTTGAAAAAACTTGTTTATGAGATTCTGAGGTTAAATAGCTTTGGATTCATGTCTTGTTGATTTGAAAAGGCTTTTTGAACAGTGGCCTACTTGTAATAACATTTATTGTTGAGAATCTTTTGTCATTTGACTTGGTGAATGAAAATGTGTGTTGCATTTTCAAGCACGGCTCCATTTGGATGCTTGCGCTTCCAGTCTTCTTTTAAAACTGCAATCTGGTTTACCACAGCATGTAACTAGGACAGTGGCACCTTCAAGAGTGATGTGCCATGACACCTGGAGAAGTTGCTTCTGAACATGAGTATCTCTTACCTAAGCTGAATCCCAGTTAATGTGTGAAGACTATAGCCAAGGACAGTCACAGCCTTCAGCTACTGCCTTCCCCCTTTGTGTTTAGATCTGTTTGTTTAGCCTCCAAAGTTATTTAGGATGGAGACTGTGTTTCTCTATTCTTCTGTATAGAATCCAGCAGAGTTTCAAAGCATTGTTGTGATGCTGATCGCAATGCCATGTCGTCACCTGGCTCACCTCAAGTCAGTTCAAGGCGAAAGCTCCTGCCTACTCTAGGAGGAGGAGAGTACTGATCTTGTACCTTCAGGCTGTTTATTGTGCTAAGACCAGTTAGCCATAGTTAAATCTGTAGCTGCAACAATGCTATTTTCAGGACTGGCTTTAATTGGATTGTCGATTCTAAGGCAAGAGAAAGAAGCACACTCTCTCACATCTTGGAATGAGATTTGAGAATGACTGAGATGTCTTCAAATCTGAAATGTCTCAGTCTAAGCACAGATTTTGGAAGACAACTGGGTGGGTTTTTTCATATTTCAAGTAAACAAATAAATATATGCAGTATATCACTGAGTCCCTTGGCCTGCCAAGCAACATCCATTATAGCACTGAATTTTAAACATTAGCAGATATTGAAATTGGCCTCTATAACAGACCATCTGCAAATCAGAAATAATTAACAGGTTGAAGAAATATCCGCTGTCTGAAATGGGTAACATTCTTGGTTAGTAAAGCCAATAGTAGAAAAGACAAAATTAGATGTGACAGATGAAGTGTTTGTACTCCCAACTAGGAAGGGTAATTCCAGTGTTTGGGGGAGGGAGGAGCATACTGGTGGGAGGATATTCTTTGCTTTTTGTTAGAATTGTCCCATCAGTTCATCCCTTCTGAATTCACTCACTTGATCAGTATCATATTTTTCAAGTCTGTTTTGTCTTTTTTTTTTTCCCCCCCCTTTCCCTGGATTATTAACTGCTTCCCTGGTGTAGAAAAGCATTGAAAGTATACGCAAAGTCACTCACTAAGAAAGGTCTGTATCATTTCTCAGTCAGCTCTCTGGGAATTTGTTCTGTGGGAACCCAAAATTTAAGCTTCTTTACAATTCTGATGTGGAATGAAACTTTGAAATTCAGCAACAGATGCAAAATGTCAGAGGCATTGTTTCAGGTAACCTCTGCCTTTTGGTAGAATCTGAGTCCTGTCCAGATGTCAACTGGGGAGAATATAATAATGGAAACTTAATCTCATTTAGATGGAGCAGGTCTAAATGCCATTTAGACTCTCTACCAGACTACTAACAATAGCAGCAGGTGCCTCCTATTTGTGTTTTAAAACGAAAGCAGCAGTGACTGTATTTTCTGAAGGGTCTGATTATCTTTCTGCAGGTATACTGAGTCTGCCTGATAAACGACACCCTTATTATGCCCTAGGTCCTGCTCTGCTTGGTTTCTGTAGCAGAGTAGTTATAAGTCCAGAACAGGGTCCAAGACAAAAATGTAATCACCAAGAGAACTGAGGAAGTCAAAAAAAGGGGGGAAAGCTAGCCATTCATGAGCTTGGCGGTCCTAGACTTGGCCTGAAGTTTTAAGGTATAAGAGTCTTGCACATCAATACTTGTTGCTTAATTAATATGAACTAAAATAAATATTCTAAAATAAAATACAATAACCGTAAAATAATGCTTGATGTTCTTCTTTGGATTTGTTGTTTGCTGATTACAGAAGTGTCTTAATGAGTCTCAGAGAATTTCTAAATTTCTGACAAGTTTGGGAAATGTCTTAACTTCCCATTTTCCCATAGAGTAGCATTTGGGGATAAAGCCTGGGGAAAGAAAAGGTGGTTGTTTTGCTGACAACAACTTAGAAGCTCCTAAAACAGGGTAAACTCTTGGTGTGTTTTAGTTTGGTTTTGTTTTTTTTTTAAGGATCCTGAGCTAGTTTTGGGAAACTCTTTTAGTTTCCTCACCTTTGCAAATTGAAAAGTTGAGTAGATTGAATTGATGTTGATGTAGAGTACTTGCAGAGACTATTCTTTTTCATAGCCTATTCAATTTAAATGCAAAATAACCATTTGTTTTGGAATGTAATGATTTACTTAAGGTCAAACTAATCTTTTTTTTTTTGTTTTTTTGTTTTACTGTGAACAAAACACTTCAGCCTCAAATTCATTTTTGGCAGCTGTAGAAATGCTTATGTTTTCTATTCTCCATGCCAAGACTGACATGTGAAAAGAGAACTTTCCAATAATGTTCTTTCCACAAAGAGAAGCTTGTACTTCCCATGTTGGTTAGCACTTTATTTTTCAAATCCTCTGGGACGTCTTGGCATTTCCTTGTCCCCTCTATTAAAAATATTTAAAATCACCTATATAACTTTTTTTAAAAAAAAAAAGAAAAGTATTCCTCCTCAGATCCAAGACTAAAAATCCTGTAACAACTTTCCAATAATGTTCTTTCCACAAAGAGAAGCTTGTACTTCCCATGTTGGTTAGCACTTTATTTTTCAAATCCTCTGGGACGTCTTGGCATTTCCTTGTCCCCTCTATTAAAAATATTTAAAATCACCTATATAACTTTTTTTAAAAAAAAAAAGAAAAGTATTCCTCCTCAGATCCAAGACTAAAAATCCTGTAACAAATACTAGGTGTTGCTTAGCAGCCTATTTGCAATCAAGCTGCCAAAAAAAAAATACAATCACATTTGTGTGAGACTTCTGAAACATGAGGACAACAAAAAAGTATAAAATTCCTTCTTTTCAGTAAACTAATAAGCTTTAAGAATCTGAAAGTGAGTTTACTACTTTTCCTTTTAAATTCTCCAACTATTTTGCCCACTTCTAATATTTAGCTTGCCAAGTGATGTCTGAATTTGGCTTGTTCTGAACCAAAGTATTTTTGCCTCTTGTGAGATCACAGAAACTGATTCAGTTAAGTGGAATAGTTGTCATATTTTTTTTCTCTGTCTAAAACCCTAATTCCAATTTCTTCCATGGGTGTTTATTTTATTTTAGGAAAAATTTATCATCTAAGATGATGAAAGCTACAATTTTCTCAGCAAGCTGTCAAACAACAGTTCTATTATCCTGTCATTTACACATGAATAAAATGTCTGTTAGAACTAATAATAAATTTGTCTTCATTTTAATGAGACTAGTGATTTCTTGCTATCTCAGGGAAGACTGCAGAATACTATAGGAAATGCAAACTGAGAGGGCAGCGAATGTCATTTTAGCCCATCTTTTGTTACATGGAAAACCCATCACAATCTGAACATGTTTATTGATGTATGTAAAGTAGAGGAAATGAAGATCTGCCTGAACTAGTGTTTATTTAAGTACTATGATTTAAGTATGATAATATGTGAGTTTGAGTATGCTAACTCCTGTGGACTGCTGGGTGAATAGACAATTAATGTGATGGGGATTCACCGTAATTTTATAACTGCTGTTTGCTTTTTGTTGGTTTGTTTTTTTTTCCTTGCTATGAATATTCCTAAAAGACAGGATTTTTTTATGTTCCCTTAAATGTTTGAGGGAGGTAGCCATGTGAGCATACTCAGTGTAAATACATAAATATTTCTATTTCATTCTCTTTTGGGTTTGGGAATGAGGTTAGTCAAAGGGAGGGGGAGAGAAGGGAGAGCATGCAGTCACCTGGAAAAAAGATTAAATGCCCCTTTGATCACAAGCAGCAGGACTGATCTTCCCTTACTGTGTCCTGCAGCTCTGACTTTAAAGTCCTAGAGCTGAGAAATACACAGCTTCCTCCTCTTTTTCTCTAGTAGCAGCTTGTGCTACCTGAAACGTGGAGGACTGGATTTACAGGAAGGTTTGAAGCAGGATTGCCTTGCAGGCTGCTATCTAAGAGCAGGCCCATAGCCACATTGCCTCCACAGTGGTGTGGATGTATCTGGTCTTCATGGGGCCACAGCTAAAATCAGAAGGTCTGTAAAACAGTCATCCTGTGATGTCCCACTTCTTCATGGGGTTTATGTGTTGGTGGGTGTCATATAAAGCTGTAAAAACTTGAAAATGGCTGAGCTGGAGACAGGAATGTCTTGCACAAAACATGATTATCCAACTGGTGGCTTCTTGTGTCGTATGTCCCTGGGATCATGCAGACAGTTGGCACTTGCCTTTACTCCAGAGCCAGATGCCTTTACTCCTGTGTAGTACGTGGGCACAGCTGGGTACCACAGAACAGACCGGAGCCATCCTGGCCAGGCTACAGGAAATGCTAAAGGCAGGGAAACATCCTGAGCTCTGTCCCTAAGACAGCTAACTTAACTGTGTCTCCACTTGTAATTCATGGCTGAAAGACAGGGGCCAAAACTTTCCTTCCAGAAATGAAATAGGATACACTTCAACACTCGTGATTGCGTTATTTTTCCTCCAGTGGTTGGAGCAGTGAGTAGAAGCCATATCTCTTTCCTGCTGTATTGCCTTAGTCACTGGCTTGTAGCTGGCATCCCATGGGATCCCAACTGATTATCTCTATAGTAGTGTAATTTCAGCTGCATGGGGAGTACCCAGAATCTCTACCCAAACATTTATGGAAGTCTCCTGGAAGGCAGGAAATGTGAGTTTGAATCTCTTCGGGCAGATGCTGAGGTTGAACTAATCTTGCCTAAATCCTGAAACAGAGCTCTGGCTCCTGAGCTAATGTGTAGGGAGGAGAGGTGGGCACGGAAGAGTAGGATTAGGGAAAAACAGGTTTTTAAGGGCTGACATAAACCCTTGGTCACTGGATCACAGTGAGCCAGGCCAAAGGACTGTCTAGACAAGTAATCTCTATCTGAGAGCATCCCAGTCACCGCGCCAAACCCATGTTACAGCTTTCTTCCTGACAATTCTGATAATCATTCTCATAAGTTCTGTTTAAATGAGACAATTCCCAAGCATGTGTCCTATGCCAAGATTCCAGAAGGCTGGTTAGGTTTTTTTTAACAAACACTATGTCCATGACTGCCTATGCAACATTTACTCCAGGAACTGCCAGCCCTTTTAATTGTGCTGTCCAGGCAGTCCTGAGCTCTGGATTAGTCTTTGTGCCTTGATGGATGCTTCACAGTCCGGGCTTGAGCTGGAACTTAGAGTGTCTGAGCTCAATAGTGACTCATGTGCAGGCTGCCTGAAGAAATGGACTTCGGTCCTGTGAAACCCGTTTCCAACTTCAGGTTTAGCAAGTGGTAGTAAAACACTTGCATCAGAAAAATTCCAAAGAGTTCTAATCAAAATAAAAGTGGAAATAGAATAATTTCCAATTTCTCCATCAAGTGTTGTCACAAGTGACGTGTTCTCACAAAAGTGTCAATTTTTTTAATAGCTGCCAGACATCTCAAACAGCAAGCATTTGGAACTGGGGATTTGATGGAAAACTTGGAGTGAAGAGTTCATGAACAACTTACAGGCACCAGTAGGAGAAATTTTAAATAATAGTGTTATTTGAACCTATCGGTTACTGACAGTTTAGATGTGTTGCTGTTTTGTTTTACTTGTTTATATTTCAGGTTTTCACAACACCATGCTTGGAGTAAGGGTTGTAAACCAGAATGTCTCCCACTTACTAGAATTTTCTAAATTACCAGAATAAGAAGCTGAGCAATTTTTTATGACAGCTTGCTGGATCAATGGATCTCAATTCCATGCCCTGCACTCTTGGTTTTGGCCGAAAAAGATGTAGAGATGGTGTCTCAAATCTTAGATGTATTCTTTTATTTATCCTTTATTTCAATAGGAGAGATATAATTACCTGCATTCAGCATGTTTCAGTGTTGACCTTAAAAAGAACTTGTGTCACAAAAGAGAATACGTATATGACAACCGCTGATGTGCACTAGAAAACAAGCTGTATAACAAGCACTGAAGTATGCTTGTCGTATTGACATTAACTAGAAGTTAAGGAATTTCCACAATTTAGTTTTGCTGCTAGAGAATGAGGTAACTAAGATAGTAAGTTGGTTTCTTGAATGGGAATTGCTTGGCTTCTTTCTTCTCCTAGGTCTTAGCTCTCTCCACCTCCTTTCTGATCCTTTGTCTAAGCTGTAACATTATCAGTAGCACTTCCTTTGAAGAGATGTTTGTAGAACAGTGTTTTAGCCTCTAGGTTTGTTATTGTGTTGTAAATTGTGTTCCAATTCTCCTGTAAACCTCTGCAAATCAGCATGATACTTAATGTGCACTTCTGAACTGCTGTGGAAGATGTTTTACACGTAAAGCTCCTACTCTTTAGGGATGTGCCTGCTTTATTTTATTTGTATAAACAGTTATGTTTTGGTTTGGGTTTTTTTCCCCGGTTCTGTTTCCTGTAGAGAAACAGCATTTCAGTCTGAGTTAGGTTTCATTACGAATTGGTTGAACTACTTCTCATTCGTAGCACAACAAAATGGAATAAGTAGCTATAATATAGACACCAATTATTTTTCAAGAAACGTTTATGCTGTTCAATGTCTATTTGTTCCTTTTGTTTAATTCATTGTGTAAATAAAGTTAGCAGCTAACACATGCAAGACATAATTCCCCTCTTCGCTATGTTGTTGGTGTTTTTTCCAATAGGATCTCAGACTATAAATTCCCTTCAGATCTTGGCAGAAACTTCAAGCTCTAGAAACTCCAATTAATGTTTAACATTATGCCAGAAGGGAAAAGTAAGGCCACAGGATGCTTTGCATTCCCCTGCTCCCTCTGCCCTTGAGCCGTTTCTGGTACCGCAATTGTATCTGTGTGTGGTGGTAAGAATAAATCTTACCCACCAAATACCTGGTGCAAAAGAACTCCTCCTGCCACTGAAAATCTGGATTATTCTTTATCACCCATTTATACAGACATTCTTGGTTGGTATTTTCTGGCTTTGAAAATGTAAAACTTGTCACAGCTCTACTTTAAAAAGAAGAAATAAAACTATTATATTGGATTGTGAAGATGAAAAGATTTCCTATCTGAAACTTCAGAAATCAGAGAGCATTTCTTGTTTCCATGTAGTCAGCACTTCTGTCATTATAACTGCCAGGGATCAATTCCTTTCAGGCCCAAAGGAAAGATGCTGTACAGCTAAGCGTGCCTGTCTAAGGGAAGACCTGTCTCAAATCATTTGCTTGTCTGCAGACTTTGTGTGAGACTTCGAGTAAATGAGCTTTGCTTCTGAAAAAAATTAATAATAATAAAAGTAAAGCATTTCACCAGCCTCTCTGCCTCATCATTTTTTTTTCTAATCCAGGCAGTGCAGACCTTACCATATTTTGTCTCTCTCGTAATCTTTCTGTAAGTACTGTATACAGCTTAAAGGGTAGGAAATAGCAGCGGGTGAGCGTCCACCAGAGCTACCACCTTGGGATTTGCTCTCCATGCACTTGTTTTCCTAGCTTTGGTGGTGAACTGAAATAGGGGTGCTGTAGGAAGCTGCCCTCCAATTCTGTCTGCATGTTGACTCAAGCAATGCGGCTCCCATGTTTATGCCTCTCTAGAGAGATAAGATTTTCTGAGAGCCTGGATTTTTTGTGCCTGTGTCCGGTGGTGATAGAGCACGATGAATGGAAAACTCTAAGAAGGGATCGTCATGATGTTTTTTGTCTGTTTCCTTTCATATGAATGTGTTAAACTATTACTAGGCCGTATTCTTAGAATGAAAGGCAGGTGAGATCTTTGGGAAAGGTTTGTTTTTATCTATCTTCATTATCTGTCAGTACAGTCTGACAGGCTTTGTCATAGTTCAATAAGAAGAAAGGTGAACAGTGTGCTTTTTTTATTTAAATTTGCTTGCTTTTTGCACATCAGCAACTGTGGTTTTGTTTCTTTAAAAGAAGTCTGAAAATAGCATTTTAGACTGCAAGGTGGTAACTTATTTCTATCTTAAAATTGGGATTACATTTATCTTGCTTGCTTCTGAGTAGTAACTCTACAATTCTGCTCTGATACACAAGGCAAGGTTTGCTCTAAGCCTCTTAGTGTTTGTTTTTGAGGGCCATTCATGGCTGCCCATAAAATAAATATATATACCTAAATTGTTCCCTACCTGGAAAGAAGCTCCCAAAGTCAAGTTGCACAGTGCATTGTGAGAAAAGACAAGTTGGCAACTATTTCACTGATCTGTTTGCCACCGCTTGCTTTGGCTTCAAAGCTCTGTGGTGCTACCACCTGCTTTCCAGCGGTGCCAGAACTTGTCACACCTTTCCACATGCCAGTTTAGCCCACTAACCCAGCAGAAACATCATCTGGGTTTTTCTGCTGGGCTGCTGAGCTGAATCTCTTCATAGGGGCATCTGGCAGCTGCCAGATCTGTCAGGTTAAGTTGTGACTGTGCATGGCTGGCAACGTAGAAAGAGAAAAAAGATGGATAGGGAGAGAAAGGTCAGAAATACCTCCTGACACCTATTTTTGAGGGTGATTGACTGTGTTACCTTGTGCTGGGGGACAGCCCCCAGTAAGAGGAGTCAACAAACCCAAGCATTAGACTATGGACTCTCATCTTCCATGGTTCACAACAGTCACCGGAGGGAGAGCATGCTCTAGGGGATGATGTGAAGAACAAGATTAATTTCAGTGCTCTGGAACACCTCCGAGGGACAAGTCTCTCCTCACTGAGTATTTTATGCATCTGGAGCAATCAACCTTTTACCAGAAATTAGCCTTTACAGTGCTTTCCTTTAAGTTACGTTGTTTGGTCTCTACCTTTCTTGCCATTGCTGCCTCTGGTGAGGAATGCCTTGTTTCGTGGGCCTTTCAGAGCAGCTGGGGTCTTCTGGCTTCTCTGAGCCAGAGGATCTGCCACTTCATACTTCACCTCCCCTGTGTTTTGGAAGAGGTACAGAGTTTGTTGTTCACGTGCTAAAAATGATAGTCCAGTTGTCCTTGTAAACAACAAGGCGCTTGGCGCTTCTGTAGACAAGGGAGCCATGATAATTTTACCATTTTTCCACTACACTTTTTTATTTTTAAATTATGATAAAATTATGCCTGGCTGCCACCCCCTTCCAGCTTTCAAAATATTAAAACTGAAGAGCTTTAATTGGGTGACACAAGTTAAAATTCACAATGGCTGTAGGGGATAATCTGAGCAAGTGTGTAACTTCTTCCCAACATCTTTGATGCTGCGCTTTTAAAATAACCCCCTTATTTTAATGCCACTTGAGTAGATACAAGAAAAAAATATTTAATTTCCCAATTAGCTGCAACAGAAGTGTGGTTGCAATTTTAACTATTAAAAAGACCCTGCTCTCATCAGGCCCCTAACAGTGCTTCTGAAATGTATGGTGGCTTTTTCTCTCTCCTTGTCTTTTCTGCAGCTGAAGGCCAAGATTATAGATAGTGTCTAAATATTTTTTTTAATGAAGGGAGAAAAAAGATTCTTCCATTAAATGGCACAAACACAGCCATGTTTAATAAAGGCCATATTTACAGTCTCAGTGCATGCCTTGTTTGGACAATCATAATAGCTTCTTTGTTTCTTTACCAACATACTCCCTTTTTGTATTACAACATACTCTGAATCAGGCAGCTTATTTGATCTTTTGTTGCCTCTGTTTCTCTTCTATAACCCCATTTACTTAAAGGTCTGCACGGTCTACTGATGTGCAGGGTGTGTGTGTGTACGAGTTTTTTATGCATATACATAAAATGCTACCATAGACTGAAAGAGTAACGTTAAAATCCCCCTACTCTGGAATAGTGTCATTCCTGTTCACTGCAGCTTCTATAAAACATGGACTGTGTATTTCTGGCCTGTCTCAAACATCTCTCTCCTCAGTTAAACCATGACAACCTCCATTCTCCTCCTCTGCCGGTTCTAAGTATTGGCCTTTGGCTGCGTCCTGTGCTTGGGGTAGAATTCCCAAACTTTTCAGGTCCCTATTTTCCAACTTACAGTTTTAAGCTTTGATTTAGCTTGTATTTCCTGAGTAATGTGATGCATTAGCAATTCTCAAGCATTATCCAAAATACAGAGACAGTAAGTACTGTTATAAAGGTGTGTTCTATTTTCTGTCTTCTTTAACACTCTTCTACACATTAGTTGAGACGGTCACCTAATTTTTTGGTTAATATAGCAAGGAACTGAAGATTGATCCATGGAAAAAACCCAACCTAATTTATAAAATCCAGAGGCTTGTGGAAGAATAGTTAATAATTTAAAACAAACGGAGAGCAAAAGCCTGAAGGTAGCTTGTCTGCTTTGGTTTGTGTAGGTCAGATGTTCTGTGCTGACTGGGCAAGGGTTTATACTGAGGGTAATGGTAAATATCAAACAAACACAATCTCAAAGGTAAGCAGAGCCAGTTATTTAAGGTATTTTAATATCTGTTCATAGGGACCACAATAGAAAGTGGATGGATTTAAAAATGGACTAAAATATTTTCTGTTGTCTTCGTATACAGTTAGGGAAGAGGGGGAGAAGTAAGATTCTGCTTTGCATATATTGCTACTACTGCTGCAAACACACAGCATCAGGGCCCTGAAGGCACCAGTCCATCTTCATGAGTTGATTTGAAGTGTTGCTGGATGAATAACTGAGGCAGAGGGAGACTAGGTGACCCAGATGGCCCAAGACAATCCACACAGCAGACTCCACAGCCCTGAGTCAGGGATCAGATTTCTTTCAAATGCTAAAAGAGAACTAGCCTTCTGGAAGTGGAAATGGGAAAGTTTAGGAACCTGAGCAGAGAGCTGGTTATTACAGCTCTATAGTCAACACTGCCAGATCTATGTCTCACTGGGTCTTCTGCTATGAATATGATTGAGAGAAGATGATGGTGATCTGGAACAACTGGAATGGATTGAGCAAGGGTAAGCCATGCCTGACCAACCTGACTGCCTTCTGTGATAAAATGACTAGGTTTGCGGATGAGGGGAGAGCAGTGGATGTTGCTTACCTGGACTTTAATAATGCTTTCAGCAGCATCTCCCCCAATATTCTTGTGTCCAAGCTGGGACATCACAGTTTGGTGGTTGGATAACTAGGTGGGTTGATAACTGGTTGGATGGTCAGGCTCAGAGGGTAGTGGTTAAGGTGGTGTACTCAGCCTAGAGCCTGTGATACGTGGAGTACTGCAGCAATCTGTCCTGGGACATCTCACTTGTAACATTTTTGATCTTTGAAGCTGAGAGAGATGGGTTTGTTCAGCCTTGAGAAAAGAAGGCTTTAGGGGGGCTAAATAGGAGGCATCCAATAAGGAGGTTATTGAGAAGATGTAGCCAGTCTCTTTACAGTGGTGCATGGCAGAAGGTTGAGAGACAGTGAATGTAAGTATAAGGAGAAATTTTTTTCACTGTGAGGACAGTCAAGTCTGGAGCAGGTTGCCCAGTGAAGTTGTACAATTTTCCTCCTTGGAGGTTTTCATGCCCTAACTGGACACGGCACTGAACGGCCTGGTTTGATTTCATTGACGATTGTGCTTTGAGCAGGAGACTGGACTTGAGACATCCGGAGGTCCCTTCCATCCTGAATTATCCTAGGACTCTATGATTCTAACATCTGGGCACATGGTTGATTGTCCAATTAGCCAGACCCCACAGTTGGTTTTATGCTGACAATAGGACATAAGACACTGAATCTGACGTGATAATTCTGTAGTGGCAACCTTCCTGTCAAAATATTGTTAGCAAATTTATTGTAAAAAAACATGGATTTATATCACGTTGTGTTTTCTGTTACACAAAAAAAGGCTTTGATTTAGTGGTAATAATGGAAACTGTAACACAGTACATCCGCTGTTGTGGCTTTATGCTGACAATAGGACATAAGACACTGAATCTGACGTGATAATTCTGTAGTGGCAACCTTCCTGTCAAAATATTGTTAGCAAATTTATTGTAAAAAAACATGGATTTATATCACGTTGTGTTTTCTGTTACACAAAAAAAGGCTTTGATTTAGTGGTAATAATGGAAACTGTAACACAGTACATCCGCTGTTGCCAAAATAAGGTTTCCAAGTTGCCCGTCCTCAGTATTTATGTTGGGTACATCTTGGACTACATTGCATCTTAAATCCCACCTTTTCTGGGAGGCAGTTTTATACTTTGGGATTTACATTCCTGCAGCTTTCAAAACATGCTTAAGGCTGAACAAGAGCAATTTGGTCTTAATGTTCATGCTGAATGTTTTTCTATAGAAAGGTAGGAACTCCTATGCTTTTCTTTTCCCCCTCCCGGCCCCTCCCCCATCTTATTCCCCAGGCTGTATATGTTCTATGAGGAGTGGTAGTTTGACTGTTTTTCACCTGAAGTAAATTTACTTAAGGGAAGGAGAGAGGACATTTTGCTACAGACTTCAGGGTGCCTTCGGGTGAGAAATGTGGCTTTGAATGTCTGGCAAAGATGGAATTTATTCACCAAACTACATTTGGGTTCATGCCTTTTGCAGGGAACACAGACATCTTCTGTAGTTAGATCATTTAAATTTGTTGGCGCAGCATCCACCAAATCCTGCTCTTGGGATGAAGCATATGGATGAACTTCTGTCAGGGTACCCTGACATGGTCCCAAGGGAGGGCCTGCACTGTGCAGCCATGGGCCAAGGTGCACGCATACATAGTACACAACAGAATGGCAGGCACTCACCTGGCCTGAAAATACAGATATGTTTGCACTTGGGTATTCTCACTGCAGTCCTCATCATTCCCCACTTGTCTGTAAGCTACTTAGCATCTTGAGGAATGTGCTTTTTCATGGAACTATTTTGTTCCTGAGAAGCCTGCTACAGGGCAAGGATTTTGAAGCCCAGCCTCTTGAGCCCCTGATGATGCATATGGACAAGACTTTCTTCTTACCAGTGGTGAAGGAGTGAAAAGTTTGACCCAACTCTCCACAAGGCCAAAGAAAGGCTTAAGCCCAAGCCTATATCTGTTTTCCGTTCTCTCATCCTTGCATTCTTAGACATTGAGGATGGATAAAACTTAGGGCACAGATTTTGTAGCATGCTAGTTTGTCTGTTCAAACTCTCCCTGCTAAAAGCCCTGGCAACTTTACATTTATTCTGCATTTACCCCATTTTCAAAGCAAGGTGAGTTACCTTGTTTATTGTCATTCTTAGTTCATGTTAAGCTTATCTGCATGGAGTACCAAGGCAAAAACCATAGGGCTCTGTAAATTCACACCTTTCTTTGTGTATAGTTATATCCTTGCAAATCCCATCTATATATAAACCAGGACTCTTAATGGAAATATATTTTACTGCTACCAAAATTCAGTCTCTGCTGGCTGAGAATGAACCTTAGTACGAATACATAATTTTTCTTTTCTTTCTTCTTAAATATACGTTCTGATGTTGGACATCTTGTCAAATTTTCTGGCCCTATTCCCTCACCAGTGTTGCACATGACTTTAGATGAGTAGGAATGTAAATCTTCAGAATATTCATTCCAGCTACAAAATGAGGCATAAAGCCATCTTTTTTCTTTTTTTTCCCCCTTATAAAAAGCAAGGGTAACGTGAGGCTATCTCAGGCTATCTTCTTCCTTAGATCTTGAATCAGGCCCAGAAACGTGTCTGTTTTTTCTACATCTAAGCTACCAATCTCTGAGGCTTGCTATAATGGTGCTATCAATCTCTCCTATGACAACACGGAGGAGGAAAAAACTGCTTTTTGTCTTTTTGAGCTTTTATAAATTAGGTGTCTTTTTTTTTTTTAGAATTAGTCTTGAATTTGTTTTATGTGGTAACCAAAAAATCAGCTTTTTCTTCTGGAATTCTCTCTCACATTTCACATCCTCAAAGGCCAAGGGGTTTATTAGCTCATCTGGTTTGACCTGTTCATTGCTCCACATTATTAAGTTTCATCAACACACCAGAACCTCATTTTAACCAAATCCCTTTCTTCCTTAAGATGTTCCATTATATTCTATAAACAGAAACTTCAGGCAGTAGTTCTCAGCTTGTCTTTAGCAAGATGACTGCTGCTCTCGGCCTGAAGAAAAGCTTGTGTGCTTGCAAGTCTGGCTTTTTTGTTGGGTTTTTTTTTGTATTTTTCACTTCTGGCAGCATTGGTTGGTCTAACTATATTTTTTTCGCTCCTGTGAGTTTTGTCTCTCTTATGGCCTTCAATTGTTATAGCTAAAACAATGGTTTATTGGCTCCTGGTGCTGTTAAGTAGCAGTATTAACTCCAGAGTTATCAGCAGCTTTGGGGGGAACTGAATGGATGGCCAGGTGATGCATCAGGCAGGTACCTTGTGCTTCAGAGAAATGTGGGAAACCAACATCCTTCCTACCTGATGCAAGAAAAATATTTGCAGGACTTATGAGCCATTTTAATGAAACTAAAGAAACTCAGTTCTCATTGCAAGGAAATAAAGCTTATTCATTGCAATCTACAGTGTCTTACTATCTGCTTTTTTGTAGACTGCAAGACTTAAACTTCAAATGAAATATAAAAATGTTCCATTACTCACTTTTCTCTTTCTTTAGAGCACACTGGAAAATAAGCATGCCATCTGAGGCCCTTTTTGAAAGGTTACTAAGAAATAAAAACTGACCCAGTCCCTAGTGTACTGTGCTGTCTACAAACAGAACAAAAATACCCTTATTTTCCCCCACAAAATCGGCTGTGTAAACATAGGAGGTAACGGTTGCATTCAGACAAATAGAAAAATTCACCCAAACAGCAATACTGCACTCAGTAGCAGACACGAAACAGTCTCTACCTACCAACCACCAGCCTTAGTAGCCCATGCCTGGTACAAAACCTCAAAGGCAGTTCTGCACCACGCTATGGTAAATGCTGCAGTTGAAGAAGCTGCCTTAGCTACTGACATTACCTGCGTATGCAAGAGCTGCCTGCCCTTTGCCAGACCTCTTGGGTTGCTCTGGTGGTGTGCATTTTACAAACACTCTTAAAGGTGCTTCATAAATGTCTGTCTCTGTGGTGGGTTGACCCTGGCTGGAGGCCAGGTGCCCACCAAAGCCGCTCTGTCACTCCCCTCCTCAGCTGGA
>NW_008795948.1:1384421-1392293 GCF_000699145.1 Aptenodytes forsteri
GGCTGCAGGTGGATATCTGCTCCACCGTGGACCTCCATGGGCTGCAGGGGGACAGCTGGCCTCACCATGGTCTTCTCCAGGGGCTGCAGGGGAACCTCTGCTCTGGCACGTGGAGCACCTCCTTCCCCTCCTCCTTCACTGACCGTGGTGTCTGCAGAGTTGTTTCTCTCACATATTCTCACTCCTCTCTCTGGCTGCAATTGCTGTTGTGCAGGTATTTTTTCCCCCTTCTTAAATATGTTATCCCAGAGGCACTACCACTGTTGCTGACGGGCTCGGCCTTGGCCAGTGGCAGGTCCATCTTGGAGCCGGCTGGAACTGGCTCAGTCACACATGGGGGAAGCTTCTAGCAGCTTCTGACAGAAGCCACCCCTGTAGTCCCTCCACTACCAAAACCTTGCCACGCAAACCCAATACATTTACTCTCACTGCAATGTTCACAGAAAAAGGGCAGTGGGATGGGGTGGACGGGAGACTGGAGAGGAAAATGTGTTTGCATTTCCAATTTTGACTCTCCTGATTTGTTTAGCATACCTAGTTATTCTATCACTTTCGTACATTCTGAATTACTGCTCTGAACTGTTCAGCTTTAAAATACAAGAGCTTCATAATCTCACGGGTTTGGACCATGAGTGCAAAGGAGTTTAAAAAAAGGAGATAAATGTAACTTTTAAGCTTTATTAGATGTATGCTTATTGTATTGTATGTATATAGCATGAGAAGAACCCTGACATTGCTGTTTGTTACACCTCTGCTGCTGCAGCCTCCCATCCTTGAGCTTATTCATCCTGGTTTTCACCCCTTGTGAATTTAAATGAAAATCATGCAGGGATGGGAACTATCTATATATATGTACATGTACATACCCAATACAGGAAGGTTTTTCTAAGTCAGGGTCTCTACCACTGTGCGGGGCACTTATCAGAGACCCACTGCTGCTGCTCCAGTAATCAGGGAGCAGAGACTGGTCTGGGGCAGCAATAGGTTGGAGAGCAGAGAAATGACACGATACCATTTTGTTTTTTTCCCCACCTTAGGTGCTTGGATTTCATGAACAGGGGCTTCAAGAGCAGCTGGAAATCTGTCTTTCAAGTGTCCAATTGTTTCCCCTTTATCGTAAAAATTTTGGCTGCCTTCATCGCAAAATAGGTGGGATTTCAAGTTCCTTCTTATCAAGCCTGGGAGCAGCTGTGATGTCAAGATCTCCCATCTTAACTTCTTCAGTTGGCATGGTTTATGCTCAGCACTAGCCTCTGCTAAAAGAGGGAGCCCTCCCCCTCCTTCCACCTCTGATTTCCCAGTGCATTTCTATACATCGGCTCAAGTTTTGACTCCCTCTTTGTCAGTCTCATTTTGTTATTCTGATATCAGTTCTCTTCAGCTGATCTGCATTTTTCCCTTTTGAGGAAGAAAACATTCCTAGATTTTTTTGGGGGGGGGGCATTTGTAGACTTTCAAAGCATATAGAAAATTTAGGGTGAAATTTTTTATGTTGGGGAAAACAGAAGGTTAGGCAGCGCACTTTCAAGCCCTGCAGATGCTTTGCAATGTTCTGATAGTGCTTAACAGGCTTTGTAGGATATCATGACACAACAAAGTCAAAGTGCACTTGAATGGTCTTGGCTCTTAGTGATCTCAATGAGCTCTCCTTTGCTTTCAGAAGTTTCTTTCATTAACATCAAAAGATGTGACGCCTGTGTTTTGTGTCATGTTTTTTAGGTTGTTAATGGAACTGCAGTACACTCCCATCATTCTCTGCAGTTTCTCTTCCTGCCTTTCACAGTACTTCGAAGATTTTTATTTTATTTGAGAATTAAATGCATTTACAGGTCTCCTCAATGTCCAAAACTGAGATGAATCTGAGCCGGATGTAATTCCTTTTGATGTCAAGGGATGCTGAGTGCTTCTAAACTGACAAGAATAAACTTCAGGGTGCTCAACCGTTTGCATCTTCACAAATTAGCCTCATGGTGCACAATGCCAAGCTGAAATCATTGACTCCACTTCCCTGTCATATGGATTGCCCTCCAAGGGTAATAAGTTTATATCAGCAAGGATATATTTCCTAGCTAAGGGACTGCCTTTAAGTTAGGAATAGGAGAAAAACACTCCCAAAGCTGAACTGCCACTGGAACGTACTTTATGGAATAACAGGAGTAGCCCTGTCACCTACACAGTACTTTAGTCTTGAAGTGCTTAACAAAATATTAACTGCTAAATGACTATATCAGAAGATTGATTCTCGTCTACCATAGGGGTTTTTGACCCTGCTTTGGTGAATAGGAGCCTTCAAGTGGAAGGAATTGATATCATAAGTACTTTTCAAAGTATTTTGCTATTGTAGACTGTTGGAATATGGAAGAACCTTAGCATGAGGGAGCAGTAGATGTATTAGGGGACTACTGGCCCAAACTCAGCTTTCAGATGACTGGTATAATCACAAAGATGAAGAACAAGAATTCAGAATAATATGAATAATATGTCTTAAGGTGTAGGTGTGGGTGGGTTTTTTTCTGTTTGTGATGGTTTTCTTGTTTTTGTTTTTGCTAATCTCTCTTTTCCTTCTCTCTTCCTGCCTGCTCTTCAGGTGCCCAGTTTGGGATGTCTCCCTCCACCTGCACTGTCAAGCTTCTGTTCCTGCAATTTTTGCAAAGGCTGACCTTCACCGTACTCCACTATGAGTTAAAACAGATGTTAGAATCTCTTTGAAATCAGAGAAAGTAAGAATTCTTTTCATCTAATTCAAATGATTGTTTATTGGGTAGTAGATATACTAGATAAATTATCTGTATTTAGCAGCAAAAATGAGAAAAACTGTTGGAGCACTGGCTCAGTCAGTATTTGCTATTATGGTTTTGGCTGAGGAAAATAATGCAAGTTGGAGATGCTTTCATTACTTTTTCCAAGAAATTACTAGCGTATTTTCTAGGTCAGGTTAGTGATGCCAAAGCCAGCAGTATAACACTACAATGTAGTATGTTTAAAAAAAAACCCACAAATCAAATAGTGCGTGATTGCAATGTACTCATTATGTGCTCTTTTTCCCAGGTAATGCTCATGAATTTTTTTCACTCTCACTGTATCTACCATCATCAAACAACTATCTGACTTCCTACTGTATAGTGTTTTGTGGTGTACTATAAGCGTGTCTCAGACCTTTTATTGACACCCCCCTAAGTAAGCTTTTCTTATCCCTTCTCATTTGTGTTTCTCTTCTCCCCCGGCACAGACTTATTAATTCATTAGTGGTGTACAGCATCAATAGAATGTGTTACAGATATACTCAGAGACAAAAGTCCCAGCAGTTTTTCAATAAAGGAGCATGTATTTATTTTCCAGGAGGGTAAAACTGAAGCCTTTTCTGAGCTCTGTTGATTCTGCTTCTCATCGTGCTCTTTCTACAGCATAATTTGCAACTCCCAGAGAAGCACAGCATGGGTGTGAGTCAATGGAAGGCGAGGACATGGCTTGCTTCGCACTGGCTTGTCACATAAATATTTAGGGCACGCATTTCTGTATATTTTGTGAAGCTGAAATAATTCAGTATTTATAACTCCCAAATATATAATTCTATTCAGTGAAGTATTGTGAATTGAAGGTTGAAAGGATGGAGCATGTTTTAAAGGAGTCCTTCAAATGTCCTTTTACTCAACTGCAAATATGGATTTTCTTTCTTTTATTTTTTTCTCCTGCACTGTTGGGTACAACAAGTAAAATTAGGTTATAAAGGGAGATAAAGAAATAGATCCAATAGCAGTACGCAGCGTAGCAGTTGAGATGCTACCTCTAAGGAGCTTTTTAAGTTGCTAATTGCTAGAAGCAGGAACAGATGCAGAAGGGACCACTCTGTTAATTCTCTGTTGCTTACGTGCCATCTTAAACAGTGGTCAGTGCTGAAAACAAGGTGCCAACCTGGATGGACCTTGTTGCGTGACGCAGCATGGCTGCATTCTGCACTTGTTACATCTCTGCTTATGAATTGCCCGATAATAAACCCTTTCTCCTCATACATGAGGGATTGCTTTTAGGGTTTTCCTTTTTTGACTTAAGTTGTAACTGCAATATTTTAGCGCGGTTGTCTTTGGTAGGGGTGGTGCAACTTGTAGTCTGAAAGAAAGGAACAGGTTTTTTTGTAATAATAGTGTTGTCACAGCTGTGACTGTCTAGAAGCCTGGCAAGCTTTTTGGAGAGAGGTAAGAACCTAGATTAGACTAGATTTTTTTGTAAGTGCAAAGGCTCAGTTGCTGTATTCATTGAAATTGTTATTTGTGACCCTTCAGAACCCCCTCAGGGTATTAAGGACAAATAATTTAGAAAATTAAGTTTTCCCATTTTTTTTGTGGTGTTTACAGCTTTTCCTAGAAGCACTTAGTAGGTTGGACAGTGAAAAGGCGAGTTTGATTCAGGAAAGAGAGGATTAGTAGGAGAGGTGGAATTTAAATTGGGAAGCATGCTGTCGGAAGAATGCACATTGAAACGTGAGCATGCGAGACACGCTGGGATCCAAATAATGAAAAAGGCCCTGGTCCTAGGAGCAGACTGTGTGTACCCACATGGAAAGTGACTTTTTAGTTGGTCTTCAAGGAATAAAGTACAAAGCAGCAAGAAGAAAGCTGCTCAGCCTGCCTATTAGTTCTTAGTTCTGTTCTTCAGTAATTAGAGGTTGTTCCAGCTCTCGCTGAATCCAGTGAGAGTTTTTGCTAACAGATGATTCTTTACATTGCAAACAAAAACATTGTTGTAGATTAAAAAATTAAGCCAAAGCAAAACAACCTCTCTCCCCCCTCAAAACTGGAGTCCAATAATTATATCTTTGTTCCTAGTCACCTCTTTTCTTCAAGGAAAGGAGGGGAGCATGGGCTGGCTGGGAAGAAATCCTGTGAATTAGAGTTAGTCATAGGGATGGAGATGAGTGAAATTTAAATAAGAAAGAGGTTTGCTTAGCAGCTAGTGAGGTCTCCTTGGAAGCGATGCCATTGAAACAGGAACGTAATTATAGGTTAAGCATCCTGAAATAAGATTCATAACTTTTTTTTCTTAGTTCAGCAAATGTGATGTGAGGATCGTGAAGAGGAGTTAAATTAAATACCTTCTGAAAACCCTAAGTGAGCTGTTTCCTTCCTAGATATTATACTTTAATAACAACATGCCTGCCATCTAGGAGAATGATATTCAATGATGCTACTAATACAGACATAAATGCTGCATATTTGTGTTAAAATCATATTCACCAAGGCAGAGATCTGATGTGTTTTGCAATATACTATCTGAACCTGTCATTTTTGAAATGATACATCAGACTGAGGAGAAAGCAAAAGAAAATCTGTTTATGCATCTATTTTGTGTGGAGAGACACGCTCTCAAGTTTTCCTTCTCTGAAAGAATGGGACCATGTGGCCTCACTTCATGGGTCGTGGTGGTGTCAGGGTGGCTTATTCCCTTGTACTTGGGGAGGGGAAAAAAATGGCACCTGTCACTGTAAACTAATCCAACAAGAGAAAGATCCTCTTCAGTCTCTGCAGGCAGTTGAACTCGTGTCACCAAAGAATATTTAAAATGAATTTGTATTCAGTTCTTAAATCTTTCTACCTGCCCCTTCAAAAGAAAGCTTACAACTAGACTCCTCTCTTTAATGTTTTGCTATGGCACATCAGGATGCAAGTGATGCAAATCAACATGAAGACTGGCATACTGCCGTATCAGCTTAGATTGAAAATGGGCTGGAACAAGCTTTCAGGGTTTGGATGCTTATCTGAAGCTTCTTCAAATTTTCTCAGAAGTTAGGTTTTATATCTGAAAAGAAAAGACACTCACAGCTCTTCAGAGCTAGCTGCAGTTTGATGTGACGGTGGAGATACCTTTTATTCTCCTACTTCAAGTAGCAGTGTCCCAGTCAGAGCTCTGTGTGTCTGCATGTGCACGTGAGCGGAGAATGATGCCAACCAGAGCCAAATGTTTCACAGTCTCCACAAGTAAATTTAAGCTTAGCTTGTTTGTGCAGCTGAACACTGGCTCCAGAAGGGATACCAAGCATGAGAAGTTGGGGGGTTACTGGTTTGCTTACTAGTAACAGCTTTCTCATCACCACTTCAAATGCCCTGGGAGGATGGTGGGAGTAAGCTTGCACTGTGTATGGGTTGTCATACATCTGTTTTGGGAGAAAAATAAGTCATTTCAGTTACTGTCATTCTGGCACTATCTCTAAGCATTTTATTCATTGAAAAAGAGCTTTCCCTAAACAAGTCATTTTATTATTGCTGTGACTTTTTGTATCTGGATCCAGGCTGAGGCATGTGGCAGATGTAATTGCTTGGCATTACAGCTAGCTAGGAGCTCCCATTTTCATTCTCTGTTCCTAAAAAAAAAACCCCACAAAAACCAAAAAACACAAACCACCAACACCCCCCCCCCAACCCCAAATCCTGTCTTTTCTCAAACGGTCTTCTCTGATACCTCAAACCTTAGAGTCATGGTTACACTTGCTCATCGTGTTTTTCCATATCCAAACTGACTTACTACATGTGTTTTTCCCATCTATGTGAAGCTGTGCAGTATGTTGTCTTGGTGCAATGGGATATTGAAGTCCCACCCAGGAGCAAAAAGTACAGTTAGTCATGGTTAGGCACTTGCTCATCGTGTTTTTCCATATCCAAACTGACTTACTACATGTGTTTTTCCCATCTATGTGAAGCTGTGCAGTATGTTGTCTTGGTGCAATGGGATATTGAAGTCCCACAGACGTTAGATATTACTTGATCAAACCTTATTTTTAAATAACCACGTTATGTTCAGCATCCCATAATCTACTTATGCATTAATTTTCAAGAGCTTGGCCAAAATACTTTAGTAATTTTTAAGAACACTTGCACTGATTTTTGTCTTTTATTTAATAACTTGTAATAATCATTTGCAGGTAGAGCTAATTGAATTGCTACATCTTAATCTAGCAAATGTTTTTTTCTTAACTGTGATCTATTTAAGAATGCTTGCATGTTTCAGTGCTAGAAGATATATGGACAGGTAGATACATGAGATCCTTTTTTTTTCCCCAATGTATTCATTATTCATAAGTAATTCACAGAATAGTTCAAGAAAACTAATTGCAGACTATGGGTACTTTGTAAATTATTGAACTAGACTATCATGTATTTGTGGCATGTTGTTGAAACAAACTCTTCAGTGACTGTGACTGGAACTTCTGAATTCCAGAAAAACAAAGTAGGAAAAATACTAAATTATAAACAGAGGATTTATGGTATCAAATTTTATTCAAATAAATTTATGTCATGCTTTGTGGACCTTGAATATTTTGCCAAAGAGCTGGTTTGATCCTGTAAAAACATTCTATGTGCCATACCTGTTTGTGAAAAATACTTGAAACTTTCCTTATTTATTTTTAATCTAATGGCAGAAAAAGTAAAACAAGCACGTCCAAAGAAAAGCAGTGAAGCTGGTGAAGAGTCTAGAGAGCAAGTCCTATGAGGAGCGGCTGAGGGAACTGGGGTTGTCTAGCCTGGAAAAAAGGAGGCTGAGGGGAGACCTCATCGCTCTCTACAACTACCTGAGAGGAGGTTGTAGCCAGGTGGGTGTCGGTCTCTTCTCCCAAGTAACAAGCAATAGGACAAGAGGAAATGGCCTCAAGTTGTGCCAGGAGAGGTTTGGATTGGATATTAGGAAAAATTTCTTCACTGAAAGGGTTGTCAAGCATTGGAACAGACTGCCCAGGGAAGTGGTTGAGTCACCATCCCTGGAGGTATTTAAAAGACGTGTAGATGAGGCGGTTAGGGACATGGTTTAGTGGGCATGGTGGTGTTGGGTTGACGGTTGGACTCGATGATCTTAGAGGTCTTTTCCAACCTCAATGATTCTATG
>NW_008795948.1:1392531-1424634 GCF_000699145.1 Aptenodytes forsteri
ATTCTATGATTCTATGATTCTATGATATAAGAGACTGACCTTTATTCTTTAGGTATGTTTTCAGACCAATAAAATGTATTAAGTTCATACTGTTTATCTGTTTTGTTATAGATAGAGTGTATCTCTGGTTTTGATTAATGTTTTCTAGTTGGGGGGTTTTGTTGTTGTTTTTCACATGAATTTGTCACACACAGGATTTCAGTCTCTGTTATTCTATTCAACAGACAGCAACCTACTGAACTACTTTGTTTTAATGTGTTGGCACTTCCCACTGGTATTTTCTCAGTGGAAAAGTATTGGATAAAATCGGTATGGTTTATCAGCCAGCTCAGGAGCGTAGCTGGGGCAACACCTCGGAGGGCTTACCTTTCACTGGCTGTACTTGGATTTGATCCTTTGATGACAGCAGAGTTGTATAAAGTCTTGAATTGATTTTCATTGTCTCTTTAAGGAAGTCAGATAGTTTCACTTTCCAGGAAAAACTATTAAAACACCTCTGTTTTTCCTTTGTTATTGGACTGATGCCTGTGGATGCTGGTGTCCTGCACGTGTCCTGCCTGGGTCAGTGAATGACTGGTAGAGCTCTGACAGATGGCCTGTTGATACAGGATTGGTGCTATACATTTCTGATGGTGGGATACAGCAAGGAACAAAACTAGGGATGACTTTCAATTCAGGTGAAGTGTTTCTGTGTGAGCTAAATGCAGTTTCGTGGAATTCATGGTTCCTTCGCATAGCTGTAATTTTCTCCCTGCAAGTGAAATGCAGAAGGAGGGACTCTCCTAGCAGGCATCAGGGGATCTGAGAAGCTTGGTACTTGGCTACTTACAGGCTACAACAAGTAAGCTACCTACTATAACCAGGAGGAAGGATGGTGAAAGCACAGTTCCAGAGCCACAGATTTAAATGAAAATATTCTCCTTTCCTAGGGAAACATACCCTCAGCAGTTACTAATTCTAACTACTGCAATTGTGTTTAACACTAGCAAAACCTCAGGCTTCAGCCTCTGTAACTTTCACAGATGTTCTGAAGTAGATCGACTTCAGCTGAACTGTTTCCAACTGCACATCACTGTGAGACAGGGCAGAATCCAGCCTTCAGGGAGAGGAGTGGAAGTTCCTTTTCCAGGTTGAGAAATTATTTATCCTTGCTTCATATATTGTAGACACAATAAAAACAAGCCCTTATTTTTTTAGTAAAGACAACATGCATTATTAAATAGAGCATCTATTCATATGTTACACTCTTTTATTTATTAATTTCACTTTTGCAAAATCCTATTCACACACATCCTTTGGGCAATTTTTTTTCGTGAGGTGAGTAAAATATAATTGTTTTCTTATCATCCTTATCCATTATGGTAAAAGGCCAGCAAGTACATTTTGCTTCTCTGCTCATAAACTTAAAAGAAACATTTGCTTGACTGATTTTATTATTTCCTCAGACTTATTCCAACTCCATTCTAAGTATGGATAAGTAATAACATAATTGTATCAAAGTTCAAGTAATCAAATGTATAAGAACAATCTGAAACGCATACGCTCGATCTCAGTAACGTTTGCCATTAGAACTAACATTTTCCTTAACTCTGTTGCTCCCTTCCTCTGCCCTCAGCCCAGATATTATTGTCTTTTTGTCTATCACAGCCCAGATCTTATTTTATTTTTGTTTATCTCTTAATATTTACTCAAAATCCATTTCAGGAAAGGGGCCTTGTAGATTACCCAGGAGATTAACAAATAAAAGTTGTGGGAGGAACATTCTCCCTACACACCTCGTGAGGATGCAGACTTGCATGCAGCTGCTATTTTCAGTTTGGATACAGGAACATCACTGTCCCAAACTTGGAAGGGTGTTTGGCTTGAGCTCTCTCTGCAGGAAACATGCTGCATTTCCATGTTTAGCATTGAATCTCTGAACTTTCATGCTTCAAGATTCCTGTTGGACTGAGCAGGCTTCTGAGCCAGTGGAGGTTGATTCTGACCCTATGTGCAGTTCCTTGGCACAGGCTACATTTAGTGCCACTTTCAGATAGTTTCTTTGCACAGAACAAATGCCCCAGGCTCCCCAGGTATGCCACTTTCCCACGCATGCTCTCCTTTATGCTCCACACTAGAAAAAATGCTGTTATATAGTTTAAGCCTCTAGGAATGGGTAAAGCAAGCCTTTTGATAACCCTTTCCAGACGAGCTCAAGAGACTTACAAATAGGCAAAACCCAGCAGTCTTTTTTTCCTTGATTTCTCAGTGCTTCAAGAACCATTTGGGATTAAGGACAGTGTTTCCTTAGAAAATCCAAGACTCGTCTGCAGCCCTTTTCCTCCTCCTTCTTGTGCAGTTACATTGTCTTCTTTGGAAGGACATGTTGAAGTAAGAGTATAACCATTTAATAGAGGCCCTCAGCATTTCTTTAGCTCCTGCTTTCTCCTCGTTCTGCCAATCCTCCCCATTCAGTACGTCAGTGCTGCCACATGGCATTTCTGCAATAGCAGCTACAGCAGCGTGGTAGGCTTCTTATTGTGCAAATTATCACAGAGGAGAAAATAGCTTCCTGAAACCCCAGCTCCTTATTTGAGATGGGTATAGCTGATCAGGTTATGTGTGCAGAATATTGCCTCCAATGTATAACAACAGGGAAAAAACATTGCTTGTCTCCCATATATGGGGCAGTTCAGCAGTACAGTCAATTCAGGGAGTCTCTGGAGCATGAAAAGTCAAAGGGATCTGACAAATAGCTTCTGCCAAATATTGATGGGGCAGTTAAGATGTTACCACCCCTGGTTCTGGATAGCTCTGTAGAATTCAAGGTGGGGCAAGGCAGAGAAAGAATGATTTTTCTGGCCAAGCCACTGAGAACTGGCCCTGTATTGTACAGTCATGGTGCTAGCTGGCACATCCCGTGGAAACATATAAGCCTTTTCAGGTGAGCAGTAGCCAGCAAATTCTCAGTAAGACAGACTAAAATGATGCCCATGTTAACAGAACCACAATTTTAGCTTACTGATGAAGTTGCTTCTAACTCTGCTAGAATAGACTCTATGTAAAAAGCAAACTAAGATCCACTTTTGATGAAAGTAGGAAAGAAAATGCTTTTTTTTTTTTCCCTTTCCTCCCCTACTCAATACCAAAGAGAACTGGAGACTATCATCTTGGGGAACAGCGTGTAGCCTATGACATTGAAGATGAGAAACAAATGAAAGAGAGAACAAAAGTTAGAGCTACTTGTTGTTGTGCTTAGTGCACTGCTTCTCTTTATGCGTGGTATGGGAAGGATGTGTGTATGTATGGGCATGAGCATGTGATTAGATTAAACTTCTAAAAATAGTGTCCACATTTTCAGTCTGAAAATGGTTATGCATTGTGTGTGCGGATATATATATATCTAAGCTATATAGCTGTGCTTTTATCTTTGTTTAAGATCACTTATTATCCAAGACTTATCTGCATTGGAGTGAGACAGTTCTGACAGCTCTTGGCACATGATGTTAGCTATGAGGGGGTAAAAAATGACATAGTCTTGATAGTAGCTTGAAAAGATAACCTTGTACCCTTAATCAGGGACCTTACAGCTTGTGTTGGGCAGAAGCTGGCTGGCAAAGTCAACCTGTAACCCTGGCTGAGGAAGGGGGTGTGTGCACAGAAAAAGTGCAGAGCTGGGAGACCCAAGAGAAGCAGAGGAGGAGACACGGAATATGTGACTACATATAATAATTATACTACATAATAGTAATCAAATAAAGAGATGGTGATGATGAGGTGGGGAAAAGGGCCCAGTCCTGTGTGCCCTCAAATACGTAGCAGTTTTGCCAATGGCAGCCTGAGAGTCTGTTGAACTGAGGTCTTGTCAAGGGAGAGGAAAGGAAAGGAAAAGAAAAGATAAAAAACAAAAACAAGGCAGTGAAGGAAAGGAAAGGAAAATGGGGAAGAATTCATATAGCAAAATTAGCGCATGAAGTGTTTAAGAGAGAGATAAACAGAAGGGAGTGGGAGGAAGAGAAAAAGAAGGCAAAATTCAAAATTTCCAAGTAGCAGAACTATCTGGGTTTTTGTTAATTATCCCTGTTTTGTGAACAGCTAGCATATTGTGAATATGCTTAAATATCTAGTAGAGCAGAACTTGTGCAACTGAATGCACTGAAGTATAACTGACTGGAAAGAAAGAAGGAAAGAAAAATTTTCTTTTGTTTTTATCTGTAAGGCTTGAATAGATGAGGAGATCCTCTTCTAGAAGAATAATATAGACAGACAGTATGGAGGCAAAGTAGCTAAATGACCTATTCAAGGTCATCTCACAGGCAAAGCTAAAAAGCTCGGAGTTATGTTGCACAGTGAATGAACTCACAAAGCTGACAGAGGGCTGGCATGCTTTAATCCAGTTTTGTGTTTTCTTTCTTTTCAAATGAATTCCAAACATCAGGACGTTGCTTTTTCTCCCTTTAGAAACTTGTTTAATTTAAGAATGAAATGGATGTTCCAGTGCTGTTTGAAGTCTCATAACGCTGCCTAGGATGGTCCTTCTCAGTGTATTCCTCCCATCCAAAGCGCTATCCTAATAATTAAGGAAAATCCCTCTTTGCTCTGAAGTATGGCTAGAGGTATACTAAGCTATCTAACATAGCTTCAATGACCTGATGATTGCCAGTAAAGAACAGAAAGTGATACAACAGAGTAATTCCTCCCTATGGAGTTTCCTTGCAATATCTGCTTTCTATAGTTATACTGGTTAATATTTCTAAAGACAACAAGTAATGTAACCATCAGGCACTGGAGGCCAAATTTCAATCTAATACAAAAACACTAATCAGAACTTGAAGTAGAATTCAGCTTAGAATTTATTAGCTTGAGAGAGGATATCTTGCAAAGACGGGCCAGATGAACAGGTATATGCAAGTACTTCTCACCATAGCAAACAGTATCTGCTTTAAACAATATTTGTGCCCTCAGGTTAAAGCATTAGGAATTTATATTAAATAAGCCCCTTGACAGAGTGTACTTCCAAGTGCCATTTTGTTGAGCCTTTTACTGAAACCACAAGGTTTTTGATTATTAGGTCTTTGATCTCTTAGGATAGTTCTCATAGTGCAGTTTTAGCTTTGTGTCTTCTAAGGAAGGAGACATTTGAATCTCTCCTACGTTCCAGGAATACTTTGCTGAGTCAGCATACCGTTCCAGTGGAAAACCCTGTTGATTTATGAAACCAAATCAATGACTTATTATATACACAAAACCTTTTTCCATTGAAGTCACTTGACACCAATCAAAGAAAGTCTCTGGAAAAAAAAAGTCATTAGCAACAAGAATTGTAGAGTAAAAGTGGACTGATTACTCACTCCCCATCACTTACATTATTAAACTAAAGAATCACATATTTATTTTATGCATTTAAATATGTATTTTCATAAACTGTTGCTGTTGCACAAAATTCTGTTAGATATTGTTTCTAAATGTTTTTTTTTTTATTGCAAGACATGGCAGAGTATAGATCATAAAAAAAAGTGAAGACGTTCTCAGGTAGTGCACAATATTGTAGTGGGAAGAGTGTAACATCAATGATTTGCATACAAGTCTCATAAATAGAAGCATTCTGAGTGATGGGTCTATAATATCAATAATAGTCATGCCAATAATGAAACTATGGGTACATTGCTGTGCTTATTTAAGAATCAGGTTCTTAGGTGACATGTATATACAGTTCTAATGAGGATATCAGTGTTCATGTTGCAAGTAAGGAGTAGCATATACTATCAAAAAGATAGTAGAAATAGAATACTATTGGTGATAACGTTGTATTCCAGGTAATAATAGTATAAGTGTTGAAGAATTATGAGGAGGATTGAGCTCAGTAGGGAATGTTTTTTCAGGAATGTAGAAATCGGCAGACACAGAGTAATGTCATGGGGTATCTGGAAATTTTGCAGGGTTCTGAGGAGCCATTGCAAAACCCTATGAGGGCATCAAGTACAGAAATCATTTTAGACAAACATTGTTAGTCAAGAAGACGAGTTTTCAGTTTTTCCCCAGTGGCCTGGTTTGTTTCAGAACTGATGGTTCAACTGCTATCAGCTCAGGACTACAAGTGGTAGCTCCTGAAAACAAATCTCTTGGCAAATTATTCTTGTCTCCTTTCCAAACAAGCTGAAATCGATCCCAAATATAACCACTTTAAGACTGAAATACACAATCCACTTGACTTGACCTTTCATACTAATAATGAAATGGAGTCATGAGAAAAATTCAACGTCTCCACCTCCTCCAGTCTAAGAAGACCTAATAGATAGTCAAGCATAAACTAAATTTTGAACACATTGGTTAAAGTACACACATGGTTTTAGAAAGAAATGGACTTTCCCTTTTTCAGATGATAAATTCCAGTTCTGTGTTTACAACCACTGGCTTTGGGGCAGAAGGCTTTTTGTGTCAATGGGTCTAATTTTGGAATTATATTCCTGTAAATAAATGAAGCCAAGCTTCTACAGGGCTACTTCTGGTGTAGATAGTTACATGTAAATGACAAAATAGTCTTGTCCATTTAATGCGCTTACATGTGAAGCCTCTTGACCAATTTCCTAACCAAGGCAACCATTAAGACCAAACCATGACCCACAGGTGGCTGAAAGCTGTGTTGCTCTGCTTTAGACATGAGAGGCAATCCTGTCTGTGTACGACATCCTCTGCCAGATGCCAAGGTGAGGTGCATGACCCTGAGCAGCTCCCGTACTACTCTGTGAATTAGATTCTGGTGCCCTTCTTCATGCTGGATAGTGATTTGCCCTACCAGTATTTCCCTCCCAACTAGCAGTATCATTTCTGTCAGTAAATCACTAGTACAGACTTCGATGCAGGTGCCAGAGCTACCTTTAAAACACATGATCTGGGCTGCATGTGGATTCTTAGCTGTTCTATTAGAACTCAACTGTAGGAGTTTTGCATTAAGACTCCCAGTGTGCAAAGGTGTGTATTGATGGCCTCTTTCATCAGGGTTATTAATTGCAAACTTGTGACTAGTTTTTCAAAAGCTTTGAGCATCAGCTGCCTTTGGCATTCTGGGTGCTGCATTCCTAAAGCAGTATTATAGCACTGGGAACTATTAATTCACGATGACATGTCATTATATTGAGACATCAGCAATGATAGATTCCAAGACTTATTTGAAGCATGGCTATTATAGATTTGGTTATGATTTTGGCCACACGGGGCTTCACTGGAATTATTTTGGATTTATGTAACTGTAACTGAAACCAGAATTTGTCCCCATGGCAATTAAACATTTTGGAGTTTGGCTTGCTGATGATTAGTAAACTAACACTTTTGAAAAATAGCTCACACAAATGTATATCAATTGTATTCTCAAGTTCAATTACAGGATCAGTTTTAGCCTGTAGGGAAATATCTACTATATAACACTATTTTCATAATTAATGTTTTCTAAATGAAGGTGATTTTTAGTTTGTTTTTCAAAACAGGAGAATGACAAGTCATTATTTGAAAATGAAAGATGAGACAATTTGACAGGCTTGAGCTACCATAAAGAGCTAAAATATAAGGTGTGAACATACAAACAAAAAAAAAATGTGGGTGGGCAGAAGATGTATTCCCTAATCTAGCAAAATTTAAATTAGAGCAGTCAAATTCTAAGCAACTTCTTAATGGAAATGTCAGTGTAGCTGTAATCATGGCAGCAGTACCAGGCATAATCAAATAAAAGAAAAGCAAGACAGAAGAAGAAAGTAAAATAGTAATATACAATGTGAGACAAGATTTTTCTAATGAAGGAAGTAAAATAGTAATATACAATGTGAGACAAGATTTCCTTTACAATTTAACTGCATGTCAACTCTATTAAAGCCACTCTGATAAATCAAATGAGCTCATACACCTCAACTACTTACAGGTTAAGGATGCTTTATTTCTATCAATTAGTCGGTCACCTAAAATCTAGAAACATAAGACTAGAAGGGGTCTGGAATATTAAAAAACCCCTTTCTATAATTGCAGCAGTCATATAATAAATGTCTATCGCATTCACGGAAAACGTGCTTCACACACCATCACCAAACCTGTTCAAAGATCTAGACTGAAAGAGCAGGCTGAAGCTAAAGTGCATTTGGAAAGGCATTAAGAAAGACGAAGCGCTTTCCCAGTGCTCTGTGTCTTTGCAATAACAGGAATTTGTTAAATACAACTGCCCAGAGGAAAAATCCTATGGGCTCAACTACCCTGACTTAGGGGAATGAAAAAAAATCCTCCTGACTGTAAATCTGGTGGTGGGGTTTTCATCCATCGTAATGGATTTTTTGCTGTGTTGATGAAATGCTGATTGCCAGCCAGTAAAACGGATGCATCTTACTAATGCAAGATCAATTGGACTTCCTTATTATAACAAAGGTAGCATTCATTTTTCTTAATTAATCAGCCACATCACCAGCACATCTTGGCTGTAGTCAGCTGGTGATTACAAATTGACTCTGGGGTAGCTGGTCTCTCCCTTGCAAAAGGAACATTTTAAATCATGTTCTCATTTTCCTGTGTGGTAGCTGAAATCGTGTACATGCACTCATAAGCAGAGAGCGGACTTTATTTTCTTTGCAATTTAGCCAAGATCTGGAGCCTCTCCAACAACAATTAAATCATTCCATTTTCTTTAGAATTCCAGAGAGTGGGGCAATTTTTTCCTGTTGTGAAAGGAAATGTTTCTGTATAATTATTTGGTCAACAGGAGGATCAGACTCAAGTTACATATGCTGATGATTTATTTGATTTATTCCAGTCTGTGTGTTGTGCCTGTAACAATGGTATCCAAGTAATTCTCACTGGTATTGAAATGTCTCTAATTTCTCTTTCTCTCTCTTTTCCTCTGCTCCTCCCTTTTTCTGTTCCTTAGCAGCAGGTGGAAGAAAACAGCTTGTTTAGATTATAGCGCACTTACGTTTTGTATACAGATTGATCATACTTTTTCTCTTTCTTAGCAGCAGGTGGGAGAAAATGTTTACATCCTCCTTACTAAACTTTTGGGTCTTTAAGTGTGTGAAGGCCAAACTTAACCACCATTCACATCCTCTAGATTCCTTCTGTGGACTTGGAGGGATCAGAAACTATGTAGAAACAATTTGTAGGAAGGCTGTGTGCAAATTTGGATCACTGTACAGTGCATGGAGGGAATAAAGTGCTTTAATTCACCTACATGATGAGCAGGAGCCCCCTGTGGCAGAGGAATCTGAAAAACTGAGGACAGAACGGGTAGCTGGTGCAATGCTGCTTGTCAGACAAGTTACAAACTTGTGTCTCCCACTTAATGGGAGAGCATGAAAATATGTGGCTACAGGTCAGGGTGCGAGTGGTTCACTCCACCTTTCCTCCGATGTGCTGGACATCCGACAGTTCAGGAATTTCCAAAGTGAAGGAAACCTTTCAGTAGCCAAAGTGGATGTCAGCATGATCTTGTCAAGTGTCTCAAAAATAATGCTGTCAAGAGGAAGGCAGGCACAGTGGCCTTACAATACCCAATATATTCTGAACAACTTAAACCAAACTGGGCTGTCTTTCCCATAAGTACTTAAAGTAGCCATGAATTTATATCTTAAGATCACATTGTCTTACAGTAGTTACCATTTTCTTTAACTTTTAACTTAATTTTCTTTTAATTTTTTTTTACTATTTAAGTTGGAAGTTGGCTTTAGGGAGAGTTGCTAAAGCTCTTCAACTAGAATTGCTAAAACTCTTCAAGACTTGGGTGGTTTTCACATGTTATAAAGCCAAACCAACAGATTAAGTCAGGAGTGAATCTCATTCCAGTTAAAATAGATTGGTATTTTTCAATCTTTCATTTCATTGTGCTTTGAAGAAAAAGTTAGTGTGTGTTCATATTTCCTTACTATTCATAACAGATATGGAGATCACAGCTTAACTTCCATTGCTTGAAAATGGCATCAGTAAGGTTGTTTAATTTAATCTCTGCTCCCTACTATGGGAAAAAATCTCTGAATGCTGAATCTGCTTTCTGATAGTTTTTCCTTCTCTGTTACATCCCATTGCTATCGGAGTTCAATTTGCTATCGGAGTTCAATTATATCCTCCCAGGTTACTTTTCATAGCACTCCTGACCAATTTAAGAAGCCTGCTTCCAATGTGCAGACTTCCGAGTCTATAACATCATAAAGATAAGCACTGATGTTGCCAAGAGAAGTGTCCCTGTCTCTCTTAGGCTTTTTTGTAAAGCAGACAAGGTGAGATAATAATATTATGCTAAATGTGATTAATATGATAATCACATTTGTCATCTCAGAAGCATTCTATCAGCTCTTCTTTTTCAGACAACGGAACTGTCTTCTCATTTTCTTCCATGCTTTATATTTTTCAGAAGGAAAAATGTAAATAAATTTTGCAGGGGGAGGATGTCCGTATTTAGTTTAAATCTGTTATAAAGGAATATTCTACCATGTAAACCTCAAAGGACAGAGTCTGTCGTGCAGCGTGCACCACTGTGTTTTGTGTCAAGTGTGTTCATATAATCAGTGTGAGACTGACCAAAAAAGGCCTCCATGTTAACATGATTAAGCTTGATTATAGATAAATTCACAGGAAATACCATATTTCTTGGTGCTCAGACTCTGGTCAGTCAACCCGGTATTTATGGGGCCCTTCTCCAGCCTGATTTCAAGGGTCTGTTTATGGCCCAGATCCAGCAAAGCACTTAGGCACATGCTTATGCTTTAATGGGCATCTAATGTTGTGCTGGATTAAAAAAGTATTGGAGCTATACAATGCCATCATTTTTAGACAGCAGTCTTTATTAATGCTGGTAGAGATTTCTGCAGCAGTCAGTGGTAAATGTTAACCATTGCCACCTTATAGACTCTAACAGACAGCTATCCCTCGTGTCTGAAAGGATGTGTTTGGAGGATATAATTTCTATGAGCTGCAGCATGTGATGGGTTTAGGATAGTAACTCCCCTATTCTGGATCACATTAAGGAACTTCTTATTTGGGTATGTTTTTTGCTTTTTTATAGCCAGATCGAATCTCCTAGCAATTCACTTAATTATTGGCTCATTCTGTGTCCCTTTGTATGTGCTCAAATACCTAGTACAGCTCAGGAGGAACTTTGTGCAAAGAAAACCCTCAGACAAAATCAGATCTTAAAATACTAGAATCTGAAGCAAAGAAGCAACAGTTTGCAGTATGTCTGTACTTACTGTACCACCGTGGGGAACAGAAAAACTGGGTAAGAGGCAGTAGTGAGAGCTGACTGCAGTTGAAAGCCTCTGAGGTAGATCAAACCAAGGCCAACCAGGTGCTCTTCAAACAACTTCTCAGAACCAGTATTGTGCAAGGGCACAGTCATACTGCTGCTCCACAGCCATGAACTTCAGAATAGCTTTTAATAAAACAAAGGCATACTAGGCTTTTGCCTATAAACTTTTAGGCACTTAACATTTGAAGACAGCTCTAACCATAGCAACTCTAGGAGTAGAAAAAGAATAACAGTTTTCTGGCGTTCACTTATAGTAATGGTTTATGCTCTTCTGCTGATAGCGAAAAGTCCTCTGACCTTCCCCATAAAAGGTCAAATGCTGAAAGGTACTGAGTGCCCGTAATTTTCACTACAATGAACCTCTGAATGTTACATACCTTCAAGGACTTGGCAGAAAGACTTTCTACAGTAGAAGGTATTGGAGGGACTGGCTTTTGACATCCCAATCAGGAGAAGTAGGTGTTTTGAGGTAAAAGACCAACTGATTAGGAGAAAACACTTTTGATGGTTTCAAACTTTAATGTTACCACTGACTAGAGACCGGTATGTCCCTGATTTGCCCTGTGATGGGAAAAGAAGTGTCTTGTGTCCTGTGAGGAACCTGACCAGCAAATGAATTAATGGGAGCAGACTCTGAAAAGAGTTGTCCCCACTTCCTCTTGGCTGGGAGGATCTTGTTTGCGTCGAGTAGCCTGGGCATTGTGGAAATAAAGAGACTGAGAAAAAAATACGCAAAGAACAGGCAGTTCCAACATAATGTGAGACTGGAACAAGACTAGGTCCCATTGGTCTGGCTGTATGTGATATTCTGATCCCTCAGCAATGAGGCAAAGGTGCTGTAAATCTCATCAGAGGAGAAGGAAAGACATTTAGGAGACAAGTAGAAATGAAGTAGTGGCCTAACATAGTAGTACTATGATTTCGTCCTGCAAGGTGCATAAGAAAGTACATCCTGAATTTGTAAAGGGTTTTGAGTCCTGATGGTTTTGAAGTTTCTGCAAGGTGGAAGGGAAAAAAGTGGTAGGAGTGTGCGGAGAATGGCCATTCAGGTTTAATTTGGGCAAAACCATTTTGTAAAGGCTTTAAAAAGAGCTTAAAGATAGCTGACTTGGGGAAAAAAAAGGTTAAATATATGTGGTCTTTCGAAGTTCCAAGCAAGGAGATCATAGACAAAGACAAAGCCTGAGGAGCAGGAGTTCAAAGATAAGAGAAGGAATTTTCCTTTCTTTTATGTCCTACTTTATAAAAGGATATAAAAATTGCTATTTGATCAACTGGTTGCACTGTACTACTGAATTTGTTTTCAGCATGTAGTCTTCAATTAGAAACAAGTTAGAAAAGTGTAAAGCTTCTAAGTGTCTGGGACAAAAAACAACATTGGTATATACTTTTCTTAACTGAGTTATATTTTTTGTGGGTTTACTGAACTGTCTGATATAGTTTCAGCAGAGAATTGTATTCCTTTTTGAAACGGGATATAATTCTTGAGCTGAAATCTATGGATTGGCTCAGAAAACTGAGCTCATTGAGATTTTCTCATTAGAGAAAAGTCCCGTAAAGGGAAATGCAAATGTATTAATGTTTATGTTACAAAAAAAAGCAGAGAAAGCTTTTGGGAGCAGCCAAAGATTTTAATAAATAAGATGAAATTAGTTGGCCAAATACAAGAGAATTTCATGTGAAAGCTAGTTGGCGATGTTTTGTATTTTCTAAGAGGTGCTAAACTTTATCCCTTTCATGCAAATGTGCCTCTGACATCAGCCACCTCTCAAATACCAGTTTTACTTGGGAGGACAGGGTTAATGAATTTCTCCAGTGCTAAAGATTGATGTTAAATAAGTTGATGTATGTTAGAAATTCCCTGCCGAAGACACTTAGAAGGCAGTGCTTCAGCGGTCATGCTGCCTTGACTCCTTGAGAAGAGCCAGCTGCAGACTAAGAGACAATGCGTGTGAACAGAATTTATTTGCCATGACTGCTAGTGACCTTTGGTGGTCCTGCTTGCTGTGTCCATGCTTTCCAAAGACAATACAGAACACAAGGCGCAAATATGTGGCCTTTTGAATCTCTATTTCTTACAGACTCTTAATTAAAGCAAAGAACATCAGTGAGTGCAACACTTCCCCTAGAAGGAGTACATTATAGTAATAAGTAAATCACCAGAATAAAGATGAATAGCAATAAAAAGGTTTATTTGAGTACTATAAGTTTTCGCTAAGCAAATCTGATAGGGGAAGCGCACTGTCACTTGATTTTTCTTATCATGATATTTCCTACCCTTGCCCTGTAACAGGGAGCCTCTCCAAGGGCTATGAACATGAAATAGTTGCACCAGTGAGTTAAATGGCAAAATATGCAGTATCTGGTTCCAGAGACTGTTTATATCTGAAGAAAAGCTTTATGTAGTATGAGAGACCTTTTAAAATAGCTACATATTAAAAATCCATTGATGTTAATGAAACCTCACTAGGTCAGTTTCGTTGGTTTGCAACTGGAAAATCTGAGGCTTTGCACATGTGCTTTTTTTTTCCTGCTTGGCCTTCTTTATTAGATGCTGGATAACGTAAAAACATCTGAAATCTTTAGACTGTCCATTGCTACAGTGGCCTGGTCTTTTGTGTTTGTTTTGCACATTTTGTATCTTTTTAGTTATTTGATCATTTGTAATAGTCCTGTGGAAGAACTTCTATGTCGCTATTTTGTAATTAGCCATTGCTGTGGTCATTTGTATTTTACATAAGATAAAAATTAAAAAGGGGATAAAAATTAAAAAAGACCTTTCATCAGCATAGACACAGCATGGAAGCTGGATTTTAACTCAAAGCTTTCAGCTGGCCTTCCTGAGTGCAGGACTAGTGATGTGCTTCCACATCTCTACCTAATGAAATCCATCTCCATATGTTAGGGAAGTGAAGCTCTGTGGTATGCCCCACAGTTCCTGGGAAGGGCTACAACTTGTCTGACATGTGGGACCCAAAACTGCTCATCTTCTCTTGTTGAATACATAACCTCATTAGTTTGTGACAATTGACCTAGGCACTTTGCAGCCTAGAGTGTAACAAAAATTGCTGGGTTCTTCAGCTGCATTAGCACCAAAAACTGCCAACAGGACCTGAGCTGCATCTTTGTGCATCTTCATGCCTTTGAAAGTGCAGTGGGTTTAATATTCCTTTGGAAGCATTTTCTCTGGCTTAAAATATCTCTAAATTGCAATCAAAGCTGCAGTGTCCTCTAAGTAGACCTGAGATCATCTTAAAATATTGTACTCAGATACTGGTAGAATACTAGCTCTACAAAACATGCCTTAAAGCTGTATAAATTCATCAGTACTCATCACGTAATGAAGGACTATGGTTACACTTGTAATAAGGTACCTAAGCCAGGATGCTTGTTTTGCTAAAGTCTGTGATGAGGCTGTTGAAGGGCTGATGAGAATCAAATATGGAGTTGCTCTTTGAATGCAAGTGTGGAGCATTTCCATATAAATAAGTTCAAAAAGTTGAGTGCTGATGGCTGCACTAGATCCCTCAGCTGGAGTGGGCTAATTAATGCCCTTCTCTCTGCTTTTTACAGAGCTCTTGAAAGTAGAGGTATTTTTTCCTGGATTCTTTGACTGAACCATGTCTCCAGATATGTCACTCACTTGGGTCTTTGCTCTGTCTGCTCACCCATCCAAGCTATAGGCTCTGACATTAAGAAGTGGGAAAGCACAGGTTTTTCTTCAGGCATTCTTTGCCTATTCTCCGGAAGAGCTGTTGTGGCTGTGTCCTTTCTCTCTAAGTTGCTTTCCTTGACAAAGATATTTACAGAGATTACTAGCTAAGCCATTGCCACCTATATTGTTTTCTTGTCCTCACCTGGCCTGCCTTTCCATTTAACTCCATGACCTTGTGTTTGCTGAAGTGTGACATTTAACTTTTTTGCACGTATTTCTGTTGATTTGTAATACCTTTGGAGGTATAACAAATCCCTTCCTTCCTTTTTCATAGCAGGTCAAAGGGATTTTTTTAGGCTTTGAGTGCTTTTATTCTTTTCTTACAACTTCTAGAATGAAAAAGGCAGTTTTTCACCCTGGCTTATATTGTCCTTGCTTGCTGGAAGGGTCCTTGAGATCAGGATTCAGCTTCAGCTTCTGGCTTTGCTGCAGGTCCGTTTGATAGCCTCTGCTAGTAAACTTCTCTGTTGCTATAAGGAGCCATTCAACTTCCTCTCTCCCCGTATTTGCTGGTTTTTGCCTTTTGAAATGACTGGCTGCTCTGGGCAGGAAGACTTTCCTCCACTGTGTTCATAAAGGACTTCACATAGAATGAGATGCCAGTAAATCAGTACAATTACCCTGATGAGCATGGCTGAGAATATGCTCCTAAAGTTTCTTTCACTTTACTACTGGTACACTCCTGCATTCCTTCCACTTTTTTTTTTTTTTTTAAACTTGTGAATTTTAATAATGCTTTCTGCTAAATGAGCCACTAAAGGCAACATTTTGACAGAGAATTGTTTCACAAGAATAATTTTATAAAGACACAGGTCTGTATTACAAGATGAATTTCCACATTCATTTGAAACAGTCCCAAGAGCTGCAGCAGACTATACAAGACTACCTTTTGAACCACAGTGTTGTCAGGTCAGAGATGGTGCTTTCAATAAGCCATTGGGAGTCAATTAAAAATTTTACGCGTTCTGGCCTGTTTTAGCAGTGACAGCTCCTGAGTTCAGGTCAGGTCAGGTTTGCTTCAACCATACTGTGCTTTTTCTGTGCAAGATTCACACGAGTATTCACAGGCCATTGCATCGACCTTTGGTAGCAAAACCCTCACACAGTTTACGGGCCTTTTTAAAAGTGAGAGAAACGAAGGTTGACAGGACATTTTGACCTCTGCTGTGCTCATATTGTTCCTATTGCAAGACTCTAGCCCTTTGCTTGGTCAAATCCTTCGTGACTTGACATCTATTTTGCCAGACATTATTTTTTCTACTCTCCAAGCAAGACCTATTCTGGTGGAAGTCTTGGTTCATGACATGTAGAAGGCTTGAGAAGGGAGGGATGCGCCAGAAAACAAAAGAAGGAAGAATGATCTAAGTCTAATCAAAGAAAAAGATTAATCCAATCTCCCCTCTTCCCTTTTTTCTAGTACCCCATCACAAAAGGTATAAATATCCTCACAGTTCCTCTTACAGAGCCCTGATTCTTCCCGCAGGCTCTATCTCCTGTCTGGCCCTTGATTTTCAAGGAGGTTGTAAGTTACTTTGAGATCTTTGTCCTCCTCCCATTAAAATGTGGTTGACATAGTCAGTGCTGTGTAAACTGGGTGAAGTAGTGTGTCGTAATGCATCACACTCTCATTTCAGTTGGTGCATGTAGACTTGTGTCAGGAGGAGGGTTGGCTTTTACAGCCAACCCTTTTTTTGACCAGAGGCTACTCTAGACAGGAGTAGAGCTGGCCCAGAAACAGAGGGCACAACGAGGAGGTGACACCACTTTTCCTTCCTCTTTCACTCCTGAGGACCAGAGTGTGGACCAGAATCGACAGTGGGGGAACCTCCAACACTATGAGCAAGCCAGAATTCCTCTGTGCTCAGACAGGAGGAGGGAGCCCAGAAATAGGCAAAAAAACCCTGTTTCTGATGAAAACAGGATCATCGGAAAGGCATCCTCTGTATATAACTTGGGAAACTCTATGATGTTCTTCTGAAGAAAGGAGTCAAAATGGGTAAAACATTTATTTCCCAATGAAAGCTTTCTGATAGGTATTGAATTCAGAAAAAAACCCCTACTATAAATAAGCAGAAAGTCTGACCTCCATGTTGTTTGGACGTGCTCAATATCTGAAGATTTATTTCTTTTTTTTTTCTGAGTACGTTTTCCCATGGTGTCCTGTCCTGGGTAATACCAAAATGATGCTAACTTGGCTGACTCCTAACCTGAAGAAACTGTGCTCGTTTCAAGCATCTGATAACCAGCACAGTCCACTGAGGGTTTGATACTGAAAAGCGCAAGGCATGTACAGCTCACATTGCAAGCAGTAAGAAGAGCAGGTGGTCAGTCCTACTCTGGGCATAATGGACAACAAGTAAGACATTTGGTGCAAGTTCAGGTGTATTTGAATAACATTTTCAAAATGTTATTCTATCCTATTCTTTTTCCCAGTCCTACATCTCCTTCTGTCATAAACTTAATTCTTGATTCTGGAAGGGCTTTGGCTGAGACTTGCAAAGGCATTCAGGCATAGGGTAAGTGCCTGGCTAGTTCAGGTGCATGATTACATTGAAAGGAAAAGAATTTAAGTAACTACCTGCACTGAGCAAGATACCTACGAGGGCTTGTAGATCTGGAAAAGCCTTGTAGTCCTGGTCCTTCACAGAGTTTAAGTAACTCCAATAAAAAGTATAAAATCAATTGCAATTAAACTTTACAGGATCCAAGCCATAAACTGTAACTTTTCAAGGGAGAAATTGTCCTTTTTCTATCTACTTCCACAAAGTCTTCTGCCAAACAACACCTAAAAACTTAATTAAGCCTGTAGGCTAGAAGTAGGCATTTTTTTTTCCTTTTCTTTCAGTTTATGGTAAGTTTGCCCCAAAATTCAATGCCACTCATACCCAAACCATTTGTAGACTCTTATCTGAGTTAATGTAATATTGTTAGGGTAAAAAAAAAAAGAAGTGGGGGGAGCTAGGTACTTAAAACTATCAAAATATTTCATGTTTCATATTGATACTTTTAAAACTAGAAGTGAGTTTTCATACCGATAAGGCATTGCTGTATCAAAATTGAATCAAAGTTGACCTAAGTATTAATTAAAAATTAAGGACCATTAACGAAAAAATAAAATGAAACCTCTTATTTCAATTAACACAAAATTACTTGTTGGCCTGGGATGAAATGACTGGCATTTTAATTTTATTAAGAAAATATGTCGATTGAGTCAGATGTTAAAATCCTCTTAATAAAAAACCTTCCTCCAGTCACATGCTAGGCATTACTATAATAAAATAATGATCTTTTTAGTCAGAGGAACGGTAATATATTATAATTACTAGTAATAAAAAGGTATAAATGTACAAGATCTATAAAGGATTTTAATAGAATCATTGCTTGGCAAAATGAACTGAGTTTTTCAGATTTTTCAGAGAGATTGATTTTAACTTTCCATCTACAGAATATAAAAGATTGAGATAAGTTTATGAGTATTTACTTTGCCAGCTTTGCCTTCAATTCAGAATATTTTCAGAGGCAGAACTTCAGATACTGGAACTGAAGCTGCAATATGAAAATTATTAATTATTTCAGAAATAGTCCAGTAAGACATCTCTTAATATGGCAGGCTATTTTTTAAGGTACTCTATATATGAGTTTACATGGCCTGGAATCTCAGTTAGTAATTTTGCAGCAACTGCTGCATCACCAATGTTGTTGCTTTTGCTCTTTACTCATGATAGTGCAGTTCAACACAGTGGGATGAGGACTGGCGGCTTTAAAGGACGAATGGTTTAGGACGAGCGAGAGCGTGCTTCTAAGCTAGTTGCTGTCTCAAGCTCATCTCAGAAGCAAGTCTATCAGTGGGGAGCAGTGATTCATGGTTTACATGCAATATGAGCGAACCAGCATATTTTAGGGAGAACAGTCTGAGTGATCCCATAAATCCTAGTGCTACCCATAACCAGTATTTATAGTTCTGAATCTGTTTTTTTTTTTCCTCCAAGTGCCCCAAGTTTTTCATTGTTTTGTTTGTATATGGAGGTGTCTGTGTGTAGGCACATGGAATGACTGTGAATTGGTAGGGATTGACTGAAGTCCTCAACAACCTTCACGGTGATATTTTAATATTCAGAGTTTCAGAGCAACTCCACTTCCAGTATTGTAAATATGTTCATTCATGGGATGTTTGCGAGCGAACTGAATACGAGATCTTGGTCATTGTATTTCTCCAGTCTCAGTACTGCTTGCAGTTCATCCTAACTCATTTTCTTCTGCAGATGTTAAAATTTTGCTATTTATTCCTTTTTGACATGGTCATATAAAATCAGGTACGGCAACAATTTTAGAATCATTCACTAGATATTTTGGACAGTTGAGGAATGGGGCAAATGTTGAATTGAGCAAGGAACAGGCTGAAGAGGGAAATGACAGTTACATGGAAGGATAGATGAAGTCTGAAAGACCTTATTTGATATTTTCACTGAAGTTCTGGTATGTGTGTGCTAACAAAATATTCTGGTAACAAAAATGGAGGTTTTATCAATAGGTAGAGAATTGAAGTACAGAAAAAACTAGACAGCTGTGAGAACTGGAATACTGACAAGAAAATCAGAATTCCAGGTCATACTCTGAGGAATTAACCCTACAAAGAAATCAGGTACTTGTAGTTTGCAATAACGGCCATGGAGAAGACCTGCATGTATTTTCAGATGTTATTTCAAGAACAAATAAATACAAAGCTCCCCGAGTTTAAAGAGAAACTTCTTCCAATCTCTGCAGTGTAGTAGCAAAGTAAAAATCCTTGATACTTTAAAATGGAATTTGATGAATTTGCATAAAGGATTGGATGACATGATTCCAACTCTATCAGGGCACGTTGTAGACATTGACTCAAGAGTATTCTCAAAATATGAAGTTGTTTGTTAGATACCTCCACCTCACTTTTCTTCAGTCTTGGCTATGGTTAATGGTTTTTATATATGACAATAATCCTGACCTACCTGGGAGATAATAAAATCAATTCATGTGAGTGAGAATTACAGAAGAGAAGGTGTTGTCTTCAGCTCTTTATATATTGGTGTGTTTCAATCTGTGATTTCCAAGTAGTTAAAAACTTCTAATGTTATGTAAGATCCAATGCTCTGGTCAAAAATAGAGAGCTGCTGACTTTGGCTTTTGTAGCACTGACATAGTCAGTCGTTCACTGTCTTGGCTGACAAGGTTAAACTGTAACAACGGGACTGCGGATTTAAAACAAAATTATAATGGATATAGCAACCTTAGTTCATGAACTAAAGGTCACTATTTTAGGGAGCTACTGTATAATTTCACATCATTACTGACTCATATGCATTCCTTGGTATGGATTACTCATGTTTCTGTTAATGTAATTGGGGGTGGTTTGCAATTGAGACTGTTTGGCTGCTGTCAGCTAGGATAGAGGTGCTTATTAATGTTGCTTTAAGGGTGAGTGGGTGTGTGCACATGTTTCAGAAACATCTCAGTCTTGGAACTGAATTTGGAGCTACACATTTAAAGAATCTTGTATTTATTTGTTTCACTTGGACTCTTTCTAATAATTTTCTCATATTCCTGTGAACATCCATCAAAATTATCTCAGGCAGTTCTAAGCAATGTATTGTAAAAAGCACTTTAATGTTCAAGACCAGCCCTCAAAATTGTTATAGCATAGCATGTCATGTACATGTATCCAAAGTGCTCATGATAACTGGTGGGGATATAATCAGATCCTGAGCACACGGGAAAAAATATCTATCATGCTGCTAGTACATAGTTTTAAGGTACTTTCAAGATGATTGATCTCTTCTTTTGTTATTTCTAACAAAGGGTGTTTCAAACCAAAAAGCATCACAGCATGTAGCACAAAGAGTTTGTCAAAGAAAATTTGTCCATGTCTATAAAAATTGCAGTAGCAAGGCTTTCAGATTGAATATTGATCAGATATTACTTTCATTATTAGCTCTTTAACAAGTTGCCTTGGTGTTTCTGGGGTGGGATATTCATAACTTCAGTGTGTGACCCAGCTTTCTTGTGCTGTCACTGCATGCTTTTGAAAAGTCTACTAATTAATTCTGCAAGAGTGGAGCTGGCAGGGTGAGCTGTAGGACTCACCAGGGCTCCTTGCAGTACCTATTTCCACTTGCATGGAAGTATGGATCAGTCAGGGGTTAACAGATGCGTGAGAATTTTGTGAGTCCTGGGAGGTGGTGAGCACACAGAAAGTGTTAAAGCTTATTACAAGGAATGTGTTGTATCCTATAGCAATCTGTAACATAATGATTTTGCTAAATCATCTAACAACCACATACTGTGATTGGCCTAAATTTGCATTTAGAGTCATCAAAACCTCAGAGGAAATTATTTTAAACTCAGATGAAATATCCACATTCTTGTTTTAATAATGAAGTTAAAAGTCAAAACGTTGATATGTAAATAATGGTACTGACTTGTTCAATCTCTCATAGTCTGTTCACAAAACAACATCTAAAAGGACCTTTTTTATGACAGGAAATATATTTCATTTGTTCATTGCTCTACTTCAGGCAATAAAGCTGAACTAGTCTGTTTCTACAACTAATTATTTGGGGGTTTGATACTCAGCCTAAATATACCAGTTATCCTTAATTTGGGTCTTTGAGAAAGATATGAACTTCGGAAATAATCAGGGAAGAAAGAGAAAGCCTGAAGTTAATAGGTAACGTTTGACTACTTACTGTTGGAGAGAATTATTGGGACAACTATCAGCTGTCCTCAGAGGGTGGGTTGAACAACCTTTTCTTGTACTTGCTATACATTCAGACCCATTGAGAAAAAACCATAAAACTAGTGCACATCAGCATCTGGCTGGTGGAGGACGTACAAGCAATTGCTAAACAGTAATCTGGAAAGAGACTTAGTCTGAATATATTCCTGTAACATATTTCATCTATTTTTGACCAGCTGTGTTGACAGAAAAGACTGACTGTGAAACTGTATTCAAAATACGTTTTTTTCCCCTCAAAATAAAAGCATAGAAAAATGGTACAAAGCTATATTGTCCCTCATTTACGTCCAGGTAGCTTTAATACCAGGGGCAAATTCTGCCCTGACAGTTCAATGTGAAAACTTGGAAAATATGCTGCCTTCTAAATTTTTTGAACTGAGAGCAAGGGTTGCTCCATTTCCTTATTTAGTTTTGCATTAGCTTAACTCCTTCTCCAAACGTGATCCATTCAGCATTGTCTGAGTTGGCGAAGCCTTTTCAAAATCCTCAGTGTCGAGCTACTTTCCAAGACAATATGGTTTTAATTTCTTACACATATTTTGGGCTTAGTGGAGCTGTTAGAATTTGTCTTTGTCTACCTGGTGAAGACAACCCGTAATTTCTTTACTCCAAATTAGATCTTGACTTCTCGTGGCATTTTGCACATGGGAACATCTCCCTACTATTACTGTCTGATATTTAAATAGTATGCATTTTCTCACAGGAAGGGCTCATTGGGAACATTGAAACTTTCCGAACATGCACGACTTTCTCTCCTCAAAGTTGAAGTCCACCCACTCATAGAGTGGGAGCCTCATAACACAGGTAATTGGAGCATCAAGTGCCACAGAACCGGGAGGAGGAATGCTTGGATGACGGTACTGGGTCATGCCAATGCCATGGCACCCTCATGAAGAGCAGTGGGCTCACGTCTTATTCACAGTGCTGTGAATATTCACTGTATGGTCAAACTTCTCGCATATTAGTTATGTGGATTTGGACTGTATCTGAACTGGACGTTCATGTTTTTGTATTATCTTTTCTTAATGGGGGAAGGGAAGAAGTGGCTAACTGACTAGTGAGCTGACAGGTCCCACTTTTGTGTAGTAAGTCCACATAAATCATGTTTCAAGCAGATCCCATTTGCTTGCTATAAGTTGACTGAGTTTCTGTGGAAGTGTGCTCTTTTTTTTTTTTTTTTACTTTAGTGAGAGAAGAACAGTTCTCGCAATCTCTGTTTCTCATCTCTTACGCAGTGTGTTAACATTCATAAACAACAAACTGCAACAGGCTCTTCACCAGACTTCTCTTTTTTATATTTAATTTATTACTCCTACAGCAAAGAAGCTGTAGGACTTCATCATGATGCAAATGTCAGTTAGATGCTTTTATTTTTCATTCAAAATACTCCAAGGACGTTCATGAATAGTTGAAATACTAGACAGAGAAGCAGATCTTTTGGAGCTTGTATTTATATCAACTCCAGATCTTGCTATGAGAGCAATGCATAAATACATCTAAATATGTTGCAAAATAATGTAATCCTTAAAGCATTCTTTTGGAAGGAATAAAAAGAACAAGAACAGGCAGCATTTTTACTTTTTATTGCATCGCTGCCCATTAGAGGTTAAGAGAAAAGCAGGATAATGTGCAGCTTTTCAATATTTCATATGCAGTTTTCACATTTAGGCAATTTTAAGGTGCTGGCTAACTGTGATGGAGGAAAGGTGTCACTGAGCTTTATTTTAAATGTACTTGATTTGATCTGGAGTAAACTATGGCTTTATTTTATGATGGTTTTTGCTTTTTACTACAGAGGCAGTGATTACTGAGCATACAGAATATTCAGAACTTCTTTGTATTATGTGCGGTGACTCAGCTTGTGGTTTTCAATATGCCAATATCCAGAACATAAGATTGGCTTTGAGGATTGCCATATAATAATCCGGAAGGGATACCGCTATACCCATGTACACTTTTATTAAAGATGCTCCAAGTCTATATTGGGTTAGCCAGAACTTTTCTATACAGTATTCTTTCAGCCTTCTCTTTGCAAAATACTCATACCTCCGATGTTAATAATGTCTTTAATATTTTCTAAAATATGCTCAGGTTACAGGTGTTCAGCTTTTGCTACAATATCGAATGTTATTTGAAGCATGTACTTCAGTGGTTCACACCCCTCTGAACCCCTTTGTGGACAACAAATACCCCTAAAAGTCTCCAGGCCCAACAACTTATTGCACTTTCTTTCATAGCCCAAAATTTCAGGCAGACCTGAAAAGGGGCAATGAGTAAGGTCTCTCTTTACCCTGGGGCCAGTTCTGTCCTCCCTTTGACAGCCTTCTAGTTAATGTAGTCGTTTCTCTGGCTGAAATGACAGCTGTCTCTGCTGACATTTTTCTGAGTTAAAAAAAAAAAAAAAAGACTGAAAAAGCAATTTTCTTATGTCTTCTTTAAAAGAAAGCCTAGGAAATTATAATAAAACAGCAAGCATAGAAGTTGCTCATGCCACTTGAATTTTTCCTGAACTATGGATACACTGTGGTATTTGATGGGGTTGCATGATCGTGTATTTTCTCCATGCAGCCCTGATCCCATCTGGTACGTGACGTGACGTAGGCACAGAACAGAAAAGAATTAATGCAACAGGGATCACTGCAACTTCCTTGTTTTCAAATATTTAGCCTGCAACCTGGGCAAGGCTACTTTGACAGAGGAGTTTACTTGTTATATATGATTTAATATTTTTGAAAGCTGTCCCTTACCTTTACTTAAGTGAGGGAAAGGCCTTACATAGCACAGCTAACAGTCAGGATGACTGATACTACTCATTGCAACAAAGTCAGACTGACTTTAACAGAGTGACTATCAACTAGATATCATCTGTAGAGATATGGTCAAGCTGGACTTGAGGAATGAACCCTGAATAGATCTGAATAGTGATTTTTTTTTATAGTTCCCTGTGCTGGTAGAGATGCTGAGGGATAAAAGAAGGTTGTTTTTCAAAAGTCTGCTGTATTTGCTGAATACAGAAAGACAGATATGGTATTAATTTTAATCTTAGCTGTTGGTTTACTGATTTCTGGTGGTTGTAATTCTCTGCCTTATTTTATCTGTTGAAAGTGAGATTAAAGAAGCATTCAATTGAGAGGGGTCTGTAAATTCTGGTGGTACCAGCTGTACCATTAGACTGTTGGGAAGTACTATTCTTTACCTGAGAAACCTAATCAATTTTAGAGTATAAGTAGTTTTCCAGCTAAATTATTGTGGGTGGAGATATTCTGCGTGTACTGCTGTGTAACAGCATGCCCACCTATTAACTACTACAACCTGAATCTCCCAAACAGTGCTTGTAACAACAGTGTTTTTGTGAAAGCCATTTTTCATTACTATAAGCTATTTATACTACCCCATATACCAGCTAGAAGTAATTACACAGGCTTAGCACGGTATAATTAGAAACTTTATTATGCCAGATGGAGGAATATTTTATATTAACATCAACAATTTTTCTGAGAGTAGTGCTATGAAAAACAAAATGAGAACATGAATGTGATACTAAATCTATCAGGTAAACATTTTTCAATATAAAGTCACCTTTCTAACATCTTATTTATATTAATACATCAGATCTGGCTCCAGAAACTTCCTAGCAGTACTGCTTGCCTCAACAATGAAACACTGCTATGAAAACAGCTTAATACAGTAATTTGGGGATTTAATGGCTTACAATAATCTATGAAGATGCAACTAAATGTTTATTTAATACGCTAACTTTAAGACTGTCCAATTTGTCAAAGTACTGAGTGAATTTAATTATGTATTTGTTATGTTTATATTTCTTAAAAATAAAGAAATAGTGTCATATCCAGCATTGCTTAGTGCCCAGGTAGAATTAACCAATTTATTATTCACCCAGAGATGGCCTCTTAATGTTTAACGTGGATATATCACTGGTTAGAATTTTTTTTTTTTTTAATAGACCTCTATGCTGCAGCCAGCCATCATACTATTTGAGTGATATATTATCGCCAGAGGCAACATCAGCATGGAAAGAAAGGTGTTCTGCCTGCATGACACTCATCTAGAGTGGCATTACTCAACACCTTGCATGCGGTGTGGGATGCCGGAGAGCTTGAAAAGATGTTCTCACAGTACCTCGTGGTAATGGAGCAGAAAGGAGTGAAATTATTTTGTTGAATCCTATATTTGCAAATGTGGGTGGAATTCTCTGAATAATTTTGGCTGAAATGAAGCCTTTGCTCAATTTCCTCCCCTGCCTGGGGGAAGCAAACCCACACCCCCATTGGGAATACTTCAGTCAGAAGGCTACCACTTCTTCTGGGGTAGCGTTCCCTCATGCCCCGGTTTGCATGAAATAATGACATTATTTCAATGATCAGCAATTAAGTTGGCTGGGGAGAATCAGAATGGGAGTGGATCCACAGCCCAGAGATTAGGGCACTCATCTGGGAAACATTTAGCCAACTTTTCTCTAAAACAGGCAGAGAATGGAGTTGAACTGAGGGCTGCCATTTATTCACCTGACCTCAGAACTGAAGCACATCGGGTGACATCCACTCTGGTACCTGGAAGTTACCATGGAAGAATAACAGTGCATGACAGATAGCACAAAATCAGATTGGCATTGCTTCTAAAATTATTTCACCAATTCTTTCAAGAAGGGTCTGATTTTCAGTTTGATAGGAGATAGTATTATCTGAAAAAACCCAAACCCCTTGCTATACCAAATTTTGCTTCAAATATGTTATTATTGATCATTTTAGCATAGATTTCCAAAAAAGTTCATGATGTTGAACCCTGTCTCAGACATAAGTGCAACAGTGCGTGTTACAGGATTCATGCAACCAATCTGAGAGCCATCATTTCTGTAGTGAATAATATGGAAAAGAAAAAAATGCCTTGCTAAAAATATGTGGGCCAACATACTATGGCTATAAAGCATCCTGAAAATTTTTTGCTTTATCACACAGAACATCATAAAAATAGATTGTCTGTCCAGATGCTCAGATCAGGCCTATTTGAAAAGAAATAATATTATCTAGATTTCCGTACTGCATAGACTGAAACCAAACTTGAATTTTATGGATTATGATACAATGTTAGATAAATATCTGGGATGAATGATTTTTTTTTTCCTTAAAAATTTAATTGAATAACGTTAATGCTGCTTGCAAAATCTTACTTCAAAAAGTAGTTTTATGTACAATTTACCAGCCAAATGCTGTAGCTATCTCTTGAGTTTTATACAGTGGCTTTCATAGTGTTGCAGACTCTACAAGCTCAAAAATACTGAGTCATATCATATTTTCCGTTACAAAGAATAACAATCATGCCATTGTCTTAAAAATCATGGCATGTAATTATTTATTTGGATGGGTGGAAATTACCTCCTGATTTTTGAAGCTTTCTAGGGAGGTGGCTGGACTCTAAAATATGGGCAAAAGAACTGAAGGATCAAAATCCATATACAAACAGGCATGCATGAACTACCCTCTTTTTTGGCTCATTAGGGGAGTTATTCTGTGCGTGGCATAGAAGATTGGGGACCAGCCCTTCAACCTCTGTCTGTCACCTCCATCAATGTTGGCTGTGCTCATGTTGGCTTGTATTCCTCTTCAGGTGTATGCTCTTTTAGATCCTTTATCTGTTAATCTCCTCAGGCCTTATATATCAGAAGGGTCCCCCTATATCAAAGGGCCTTTATATCAGGCTCTTTGACATCTTCCTCCCCAAGCAAGGGGCAGAGTCCCTCTCCTCCCTACCCACCACACACCCTCCAGTCTCTTCACTAGAGGTTTGAAGCTCTGTGCCTTAACCACAACTTGGCTACCCCACAGAGTGACAGTAATTTCCCTTCTGCTGATGTCTGGCTATAGTCCTGGGATCCACAATTCACATTTTTAGCATCTCTTCTCAAGACATCTTGCTACAGCATGTGAAACAATATTTCATTTGCTACCATTTGTGAAGCATTAGTAGATGGTCTGTCTGTGAAACATCCTGGAACCTCTCACAGAAATCAGAGATATTTGTTTCTCCGGCCCTGGTAGTGCTAAATTACAAGCTCTTAAAAATTGAACACATTTATTGCAAGACTGATTGCTTGAATAAACTAGCTCTTACTGCTTTGAAGCAATCAATTGGCTTTCTAGGATTCTGCTCTAACTTTAGATTAAACATAGCCTGAACCAGTAAAGTTCCCTCATACTGTGGTTATTTTTTCTAGTGCTAAATGGGTAAAGAATAATCTCTTGTTACATTAAGGTTTAGTAAACAGATGCAGTCCATTGATTTTAATGGCATTTTGTCTACTCAGTGGCTCAGAGCTTGCCCTGAGATATAATCTAGTTTGCCATAGCAGTGAGGGCTCTGCTGGAGTACACAAGGCTAGTATTATCTGGATGAAGCAGTTAAACCTGTCAAAGGTGAGCCCTTAGTTCCCATACCTGAAGTAGGAAACAGACCTGTGTGCTCACACTTAACCTTTCTAATGCTTTTGCACCTGATTTGCCTCTGCATGAAGCTGGTACAAAACGGAGGTCAGTGGATTTACCCAACTCCAACCTTGATACCAAAGAAAATGACTGATCCCTTATTTTGTCATTTTACTGGCTTTCCTTCCCCTCAGGTCTTCTTGGTTAGTTTTGAGAGTCTGGTAGAACCAGAGTGGCTTCAGAGACAGGCAGGTGAGGTTTTTGGTGGGAAGGAGAGGAGCTTGTTTTTGGAAAAGGCTGTGATATCCCTGTCTTGCTGTCAGCTTTTCTGACTTTTTTTTTGGGGGGGGGTTTGAGAAAAATATCTGAAGTTGCATGAACCCAGGGGATTGTTACATGCTGCTGCTGCTGCTGGGAAATAATATTCTGGCACTTTCATCCCTCAAGTTTCCTGTAAATCTCTGTGCATGTGAGCTTAGATATCTCCTGGGTTTCCACTTAACGCAACCTGACATTTTCATCTCAATGGGAGGAAGATAAAAAGCATACAGTCTTCTCCATGACAATCCTCTCCACAAGGCTTGACTTCATGGTTTTCTAAATGTCTTATATGAAAAATAAAGTGTATTTGGCACTTACCACCTGCTTAATTGTCATCTTTCCAAATCAGGCTGAAAAATCCGTGCTTTAGTTGCGGCACTTTCGTTTCTATACTATTCTAGAAAAGTATAGTATTTCTTTATTCTATGAAGAATATGCAGCTCTGGTGGCAAAGTGATGGACTGAACATCACTAAGGATTCCTCCCTGCCATCCTCAGAAATAATTTGAAGCTATCAACTCAACCTTAGCTTACTAAGCAGCAGACAGACTGCAAAAGACTTCATTTCTCACTTCTGTGATCTCCTTTCACATGTTTGTTTGGTTTTTTTAAGCATAAAGTAATACTTGCAAGATCCAAAATCTTGGTACTGTGAAATGGAATGATAAAGCTCCGATTGATTTTACTGAGCTGAGGCTTTTCAGCCAGACTTTTTAATGTGTTGCACCTAGTCTGTTCACATCATTGATGTGCAGTCTTCTTGGAGGTACTAAATATCCACTAAAATTTGTAACAGTGGCAAAAGCACGTGAATGATAAATTTAAATCTGCAGAAAACAAGTCTGCTTTTCTCAGTTGCTCTTTCAAAATGTTATAGACCATAAATTGAAAACTAGTTGTCAATATTATCTTCCATGCCTGTTGCGTTTTAGGCTGCAACAGTCAAATGATGCAATTCAAAAAAGACAGGCAAAACATAACGGGAAGCTAGCCTCCAATCCTAAGAAAAATAATCCTTAAAACATTTTATACTGTTTGCTCTGCTCTGATTTTGAAGTGGAAGTTTATTTCCTGATGTGGTGAAATGCTAAATGCTCATGTTGAATGAAAATAGAAAAATTAGTAAGAAATATTCTGCTCTAACAGTGGAGAATAAAATTATATAAAGGTGATAGAAGAAATGCAAATCAAGAACCTTCTGTTCACTAATCATTAAAATCTTCATTTTGTCTAATCACAGTGATGCAGTATTATATTAAAAAGTAAGTAATAAAACTGAGCCAAAACCCAGGCACTTGGACCATAAATCTTAGCTATAGTCGTAAGAAAATTAATATTTGAGTGATGCTGGTTTGCTTCATGACTTCAGAGCCATTCATTAACAAAGTAGTAGGCTTGTTGTTTTTAGCCATGTGTCAGGATGAGAAGTCAGTGCCAAATTTATAAACAAGGATTTAATATGTTGTTCTGGAGGTATTGTAGTGATGGCTTTGCTGACAGGAGACTACTGAATGAAAATTTAATCTTGATATTAAAACCTCAGGTTTAACAAAACGACCAAGACAATAAAGATGTTCATAGATTTATTTGTAAAGTTGATGCAGATAACTCATTCCTGAAGAAGTCTGAAATAAAAATAAGCATGCAATAGCCTGGAACAAAGCCAGAGATAAGTAATAATGGAACGATATCAATGCAGAAGATCTGAAAAGGCAAAAATACAACCTCCATATTTACTAATTTACAGGGAAAACTACATATCTAAAGCAACTGAACCAGCATAAAGGTAGTTAACTCTGCTCTAGCCCCGTGGAAATGCATGATTCTGTGAGTGTTTCTCTTCTCCCTCCGGTGCACATTTCCTTTATCTTGCTGTGAAATTACTGGGATGTAGACTGGCTTTGGTTGTGTGCACTATCCAGGTGACTTTACAGTGGAGCTCAATTCCTACTTATGACATTTGATGCTTTATAGCACAATTAATAATTTCAGAAGACTAAAAGGAAAAACATTTTGTATGCAAAATGCCCTCAAGCAAGAATCCCCAAACACTTTGCAGTTCTAATTAATTAAGCCTCACAGCCCCTTAAGAAGCAGGCAAACATCACGGCCCCTGTTTTCCAGCTGAATGAACTGAGGAACAGAGTAATTATTACATGTTTCTGCCTTTACAGCTGCAAGTAACCCTGCCACAAGTCACTTATTTCAGTGATTCCTCCAATCCTCCCAGTGTTTGCAGGATATTGGTCAGTCAATGACCATACAGGACAGCTGTGAATCCAGGAGGCCCAGCTCACCAACCTGCATTCAAGTGTCAAGCCTGCTTAGCCCAGATGTTACAATGATTGAGTTGCTTTAAGTTTTAGACACCTCAGTGCTTGTATTATTAGCAAAACAACAAAATTTCATGCTGTAAAAGATTCAGACATTGCTTGGCAAACTGCAATTTATTTTATCATAAACTTGAGGCTAGAAGAGCTATGAAAAATAAATATTTTGAAGATTTAAATCGGTTTCACAAGGAATTTTATAATAAAGAGGAAAATGTGTTGCCTTTAGTAGATTTGTTGATAAATTACACCAAGGCAACAGTAGAGAATCTATGTTCTTGTTCCTCTCTGAAGCTTGTGGGAAATGTTCCCATATGATAGTAATGCACAGATATATAGGATATATAAGCACATGAGTTTGGCCTTGCTGCAGTGAAGCTCATGGTAGTTTTCACACAGACTGCAGAAAGAAGAGGCTCAGGCTTCAAAGGCTGGAACCTGACGCAGAGTGGTAGAAGTTTGTCTTGATTTGTGTTATGTGGCAAAGGTCAATGCCATGGATCAATTTGCAAGTGCGTGCCCTTGTCAGTAGGTAAAATCTTAATTTTTGAATTCAATGCACTGTTCTATCAGAAGCTAATGCTAAGCTAATGCTATCTGATAGAAGAGGCTAGTACTAAGTTATAAACATTAATTGCATACACAAAGTCTGGGCAGAAAAATCCTACTTGGAAGGACACATAGCAGAAATCAGGTATCAGCAAAAGATTTCACCTGGAGAGGAATAGCTTCAAAATTAGTCATTACTATTTCTGGTTATCCCTGGGATTGATCAGTTAGCTTTTGTGGGTGGTGTATCAATGAACGCAAAAGGTAGTGAGAGCTGCTAAAAAATGAGACCATTTTGATGAACATTTTTCCTAAATTGCTTTCTTGAGTGTCGAAACTTTTTTTTTGGTGGGGGAATGAGTGTTTTGGCCCACATAGTTTTGTTTCAGCAAAGGCGAAATAAGAATTCCAGTTTCTGGATTTGTGGATCCCCTGATGTTTTACTGCTTCTCAGGTTCTGTTTCCCTATAAAAGAGAGATGGTACTTGTTTCCCTGATTTCCCTGGGGCTATTTTGTGTATTACTGATGTTGCATACAGTATAATGATATGCAAATGTAAGGCAAAATCATAGAATCATAGAATAGGTTGGAAAAGACCTTTAAGATCATTGAGTCCCACCGTTAACCTAGCACTGCCAAGTCCACCACTAAACCATGTCCCTAAACGCCACGTCTACACATCTTTTAAATACCTCCAGGGATGGGGACTCAACCACTTCCCTGGGCA